>NC_050525.1:8036265-8074837 GCF_002922805.2 Oryzias melastigma
AAACTAACCAAATTCAGAATTAGATTTTAGGCCAACTTTATGAATCTCACAACAGTGACCGTTGAAATCCAAAATTACAATCCCTCGGCAGGTCCTCTTCAGCATTTGCATAAGTATTCTCTGGACTTTATTATTATTTATTTATTCAGTGGCAAGAGTTTAAATTAACACATCACCCTTATCTTACCATCATCATTGCAGTTACCATAGTGATTAGTCTCTGCATGAGTGACTTATTTCTCCTGAGCATGCCCCCTGCTGTTCCATCCACCTACAGTTTGCAGCTTGTAGTGGGAGAGAGCAGAGGAACGCACGCTGATGATTTTCTGAGAGGATAGTAATAAAGCCGTGATAGTAACATGTGTGGCTGAAATGAGAGCAGAGCTGCAGCTGCTGTTTTATCAGAGGAAATCTGCTCTATGTGAGGATTACGAGGAGAACTGTGAGAATCACGTTGTTCCCGACAAAAGCTTGTGGACGGCACTGAGATGAATATTGAAAGTGTGCAGCAACGCAGCTGCATGCTAACAGGAAGAGGTTCTGCAGTCCATTCCCAATATGCAATTTAAAAGGAAGCCTCATGGGAGGAAGGCTGCGGGGCAGAACGCTGCATGATACCCCCACAGGTCTGCTTCTATTCATTATTCATATGTCAACAGTACCTGCATTGCAGAGCATCCAGGGGGAGGCCAGGAGGGCGGTGTGGAGGAGAAGGATAGATATGAATCTATGTATTATATGTGCGCATGCAGGAGAGGCGATAAAGCAGAGAGGGGCAGCAAAATGATTTTCAGCATTTTATAGAGAAGCTAATTTTTCTTGTGTGATGCGCTTTCACAGAGGCTAGGTTATTAGAGCAGCACATTAAGCCATGACACCCCCCAAACACACACACTCTGACAGTCAGGGGAGGAGGGGAAGAGCAGGAGAAGCAGGAGGACGCCTATCTACTATTTCTTATTGTTCTAAAGCTTTGACTCTTGATAGGCTTTTGTCTTTACAACCCCTGCTCCTTCCTTCACCTATCTCCTTCTCATCATCTTTTTCTTCCTCCTTTAACAATTCACTTGAGTTGTTTCTTTCTGCGTTTCAGTATTCTCATGTTATTCGCGGGGGTTAGGGACCGGAGATGTCCGTGAATATGCCGCGAAAAAACCCCTGCCCCCATCTGTCCACATCTCCTCCCCCAACGTCATCAAAAATCTTTTTGATGTTGCTTTGTTCACATTTAATAAAAAAAAAACCTTCTAGGATTGGTCAACATAAAGTATTTTTTTTTAATTTAGAACAAAAGACTGTACCCCAGCAACAGTGCACTTCATGATGCAGATAAGAAGTGTCACTCTGTCTCTCTGTGCCTTAAAATCAGGAGTCTTCGTTAGAAGGCTGGTTTCATCCATATTAAACACATGATCCTGATGATAATTATCTTCAGCAATCATTCTATTTGGCTGCTTCTGATTCATCTGATGCCATTTCTCCATGCAGGGGCATTGAGTGCGGAGGACTCTTTGCAGTTAGACTTGATGCTTTTTTGAGTAAATATGATTTATTAAATGAGAGCCAGTATGGATTCAGGAGTAACTGCTCAACTGCACATGCTGTGATGGAGTTTGTGGAAAATGTTGCAACTGCCATTGATCAAAAACTAAACACAATAGCTGTTTTTGTGATTTAAGCAAAGCATTTGATACCATAGATCACTCCCTTCTGTTACAAAAATGTGAATATTATGGACTTCGGGGTAAAACACACCATTGGCTAAGAAGTTACCGTATTTTTCGGACTATAAGTCGCACCGGAGTATAAGTCGCAGGGGCCAAAAAATGCATAATAAAGAAGAAAAAACCATACATAAGTCGCACTGGAGTATAAGTCGCATTTTTTTCAAGTAATTTATTTTACAAACTGGTTGAAAAAAACGATATTACATCATCCTGGAAGGTAAGTTATAACATTCATAAGTGAATAGAAAACAGGCTGAATATGTGTCAACACATATTCACATATTAGCATCATGAAAAAAACGAAAAGGTGTAGCATTTATATAACATAACAGTTTTATTTAACTATAGCCTCAAGAACTCATCAACTTTGTATCTTTACTGTAATTAATTGCACGCAATCTCACTCCATATCACTAAATCCCTTAAATTCTTCGTCCTCTGTGTCACGTCTGAATAACTAAAGTAAATAAAGTAATTGCATAGATCACCATAAGAGGGCACTCTAGACTTACGGTCCATATCTCATCATTAAAAATTCGTATATAAGTCGCACTGGAGTATAAGTCGCAGGGACATTCAATCTATGAAAAAAAACGCGACTTATAGTCCGGAAAATACGGTATTTGGAAAATCGGGTTCAATATGTAACCATTAACAATACAGATTCTGATTTAGAAAATATTTTTTGTGGACTCCCACAAGGTTCTGTTCTCGGACCAAAGTTGTTTTCAATTTACATGAATGATATTTTTTTATGTCAAAAAAGTTGAAATTCATTATGTTTGCTGATGACACTACTATGTTTTGTTCAGGACAAAATATTGTTGATTTGTTTAATGTTGTCGAACAGGAATTAAATTTGGTTAAAAAATGGTTTGATTATAACAAGTTATCTCTGAATGAAAACAAAACCAAATTTATGATATTTTCTGGAAATAGAAAGGTTGAAAATGTTAAATTAAATTTAAATGAGGTAGAAATCCAATGTGTTAAAGAAATAAAGTTCTTGGGAGTAATAATAGATGATAAATTGTCTTGGAAATCTCATATAAATCATATAAAACACAAAGTCTCTAGATCTATCGGTATTCTGTTTAAATCCGTGATGCACTGAAGAAAAAGAGTTTGTTTCTTGTTTATTGTTCATTAGTCGTTCCGTATCTTTCATATTGTGCAGAGATCTGGGGAAATGCTGGGAAAACTATAAATGAATCATTGGTTAAACTACAAAAAAAGGCTATTCGAATAGTCAACAGAGCAGGATATTGTGAGCCAACAAATTCTTTATTTTGTCTGAATAATAGTTTAAAATTAAAGGAAACTGTTTACATCAAGGTATTAGAAATTGTATATAGAGTAAAACATAATTTGGTTCCATAAAATATACAGAAGCTATTTACTTTAAGGGTTAGTAAGTATAATTTAAGAGGTCTTTATTGTTTTGAACAGGTTAAAGCTCGTACTAATGCTAAAATGAGATGTGTTTCGGTTCTTGGAGTAAAATTATGGAATCAATTGAGTGATGAATTAAAATTAAGTTCTTCACTTTTGCAGTTTAAAAAAAAGTTTAAAACGTAAATGTTTGAATGACTACAACATGCATATGTAACTTGTATTTGTAAATTGTTTTTTCTTTCATATTTAATTCTTTGTTGATCAGCATAAATATTTTTAGTGTTCAAGGAGAGGCATTGAATAAGCTTAATAAGCTTCTGCCTATTCTTTTTTTTTATTGGTTGTTTGTTTTTTTTACTGTATAATGTGTTAATTCTACAAATGGGAACTACACCAATAAACTTGAAACTTGAAACTTCCGCGCTCCAGTCGGAGCTCAGCTGCGCAGCAATACTGCTTAGCACCGTAGCACCTTCTTTAGAAAAAAATTCATACAGGTGTCCTGAGTTTTTGTGACAAACTGGAAGAGTCACGTGACTGAAAAAAAATCTTTTTACTTTTTTTTTTGTTTTTTACTTTCAATTTCTCCTTTCATCTCATTATTGGCTTAAGCGTTATTATCTTTTTTTCTCTTACTGCCCTTATTGCTTTTACTTAACCCTTTAATATCTGAAGCATCGTCCATGGCACTTATATACAAAATGTTAAACATACTGTAACTTTTTAACTGTTAACACGATTACCGTGATTCCAGTAGATTCTGAAGGAATCACTGCTTTTCTCCTTCAGAATCTACTGGAATCACGGTAATCGTGTTAACAGTTAAAAAGTTACAGTAAATCAAAGAACATCAACACTGGAGCTTTGATGTTAAAGGGTTGAAAACACACCTTGTTTCTCTTCTTCCCATCTTTTCCTTGATTATCTTTGGTCAATTTTTCCACATGCACAGCATTGTAAAATTTTCTATTTTTCTTCATTTTACTCTTCATACTGTTTTCTTTCAGCTACAGTAATCCCCCCTTATTCGCGGTGGTTAGGGAGCGGAAACATCTGCGTACATGCTGAATTAGCGAATACGTGAAACCACGGATAGAGAAATGCAAATAAGCGTTTTTTTGAATAAAATACTTTTCTATCTCACCTAGTTTCTTTTTTTTAATAATTCATCTTCAAAATTTGATTACTTTTTTGGGTGCTGTTTTTAACATGTTCTTGTAGCATTTTCTGATGATGGAGGACATATACAAAGAAAATTCAGCTCAAAATTGCATTTCTGAGTATTTCTTTATTTCATTTAAATTCTTTATTTGAATCAGAAGCAGATGAAAAAATGCAGTTTGAAAAAGTGCCTTTTTGTGATGCAAAAAAGATGCTCACGTTCCTGCTCTCAGCAATGAAGAAGGAAGGGGGTGGGGTTTCTCCACACCAATGGTCCCGCCCACAACTTAGAGGTGAGTTTCTAATGAATTCCTGCTGCTCTGCAGAAACTATGTTATAGAAAACGACACAAGTTTTTGATTTTGCCTAAAAACTGAGTAATCATAATTAAAAAAACCCTGGGAACATTTTGAAAATATATCAAAAGATGACCCAAGGGGGACTTTAAAGTCCCTTACAGTCCTTTATCATTTCCTTTGTCCATCATCTTGTATCTTAAACAAAAATCATTGATTAGCTTTTTCCATTTCTTAGATTGAACTTTTTATTTTAAGACTTTCTTCATGCTGAATTCTGTTCTTCTCTCATTCTTGTCCCATTACTTTTATCTTCCGCTGTGTTTACCTTTCCTTTATGGTCTATAATCTTCTCTTCTCTCTTTACCCCCCTCCCCCCAATTTGTCTTCCTCAATAAAATGAAATGACACAACCATCACAGTGGAGGAGCTATTAGAAAAGCTCTGAAAACTTAAAGTTTGTCACTTCCAATAACCCACGCAGATGTGCACACACTCACCTGTCTCTCTTGTGTTTTTTTCCACTCTTTTTCTTTTTCTCTCTGCGAGTGGGTGAGGAGCTGCCAAACCTGTTGAGAGGGAAAAGGACGAGAAGACGTGCTCATGTTGGATAAAAACTAGCTCCGGATAGCGGCTGAATTTCTCTGCACTCAAGCTTTCTGCTGACATCGTCAAAACAAAAGCTTTTCATTTGCTAATCCCCGCTCACCCCATCTGCATGCTTGTGGGGATCTGATGACTCATTTGCAGTTTTCAATGCAAATTAATCATCATCACATTTAACAAAACGACGCTGTAAGAGGTTTGGCTATCACTCACCGGCTCCTTCGTCGTCCAGACTTTTTCTTCTTCCTTTTCTTTGGGCGAGGGGATGGAGAGCTGCTGGATTTCCTTTTCACTCTGAGTGTGTGAAGATGAGGGAAAGTAATATTGTGAGATGACAGGAAACATTGGACACACTTTGGTCTCGCAGTGACAGCTTAAGTTCAGTGTGGTGAACTAAAGTGGCATTTAGGTCACATTTTATATTCAGATCATGACAGTAATGGGCTCATTGCCACTGCAATTTTTCACGTCTTGTACTAATGAGTATGTTCACCAAAATGTCATGTCTGTAAGTCAAATAAAATGAAAAAACTTGCCACACCCACATCATTTACATGCCACCCTAATGTGACACATTGTGGCGTTCAGCTTCAGATTGGCGTTCATGCTTTGCTTTCTTTTAAAGATCAGAAGGAGGGTGGGTGAGTCTCTCTGTTCTGACTGTGAATCTAGATCTCAAGAAGTTTAAATGGTCCATGTAGAGCTGACCAAATGAAGGTACTGCTTTTGAAAATAACAAAAGCTAAAACCTGTTGTTGTGATGCTAGGAGATGTCCTGATGTTTTAATAAAATCTAAATTGCAGTTCCAGGTGGATATGAAAGGGCAAATATTTTTTCTATGGGGATGCTGTGAGCGACAAGTCGTGGCAAACACATTGGAGGGGTCTAGGTGAGACGCAGGTCGTACAGATCATTCAGATCATACAAATTTTTCATTTTTTTAACCACTCTCAAACTCTCCACACTGCAAAATGAGTCTATTGGTGCTATTCAAGTGATAAATGAGCGCTCCTTGCATACAGCCTGACTGTTAAGCCTCGTTTCCACTGAGCACTCTGGTACGGTAAGGAGTGGTGCAATACCGTCCAGTTAATTCTGGTAAGTGTTTCCACTCAGTTAAGCCTTGCTTCTACTGAGCGGTTTGTTTTCACAGACAGCAGACTGCTAGCGTGCCACTAGCTCATTGTGTATCACAGCATCGCCACGGATGGCAAAGAATGTTTGCAGTTCCACTGCAAACCAGGCCTTGCTGTTGTTTGAAGGCATTTTCAATATAGACTCAAGACCAAAAGAGTACACAGGAAACCACAAAAATTTGAATGGTAGCAAGCATTGGGAACAGTTTAAATGATATAAATACTGGCGCTTTCTGCCAATCAACAGGTGGCTATAGTGACCGTTCCATTCCGCTTATCAATGGACCTACAACCGATGGGGGTCTCCAAGAGGTACGGGGTCAGTACTGTTTAATGGGTCCATTATATAACGGAAACACTCAAAATACCGGACTGGACCGTACCGGACTTTAGACATAAGGAAATTCAACAATCAGTGTAGTTTGTGCAGGGATTCACTTCTGTATCACCCTATGCGTACAACATTTACCCGCGGTCAGTAAGGGACCAGTATGCGCAACTTACTAACAACTAAAGTGCTGCTTTAGGGCACCATAGGACAGCATCACTTGTACATCATAAGTGCTTGTAACTTTATCCTTATGAATACTTCACCATACATTTACTTCACACACAATAATGGTACTTTCCATTTTCACAAGGTCCTTTAAGATGGGCACTAGAGCCTCAAGGGAGGCGTAAAACATATCTGCATTCTCTCTAAAGTGCCCAGACAACCCCTGTATGGATGCATGTGTACAACATAGTTTCAACAATATACTTTTAATGTCTTACTTCAAGGAACAGATACAGTAGATTATCTATCAAGAGACGACTCAAATGGCAGAAATTGTCACAGTGGCAACATCTGGTCAAAATGCTTTGCTAGTACCATTTTCACCAGACTTATGGTGCATTTGGAGAGTATTTGGTGTGTTCAATGGAGATTTCCCTCATTGGAGGCAATTTGGAGAGTATTTATTTAATTTTAGCAAATATAAGCTGAGTTTGTTTGGGAAAAAGCACGTAGTGTAGCATTTGCATCCTTCAGTGCAATTCTGACGGTTCAAACCACTAAAACTGATGCAGCTGAATGCAAAATGTTTGAACAGTTTTCTGACCAGACTTTTTCAACTATTAATTCAGAGTTTTTTTCAAATTTAAGCTGAAGATGAAGACATAACTATAGTATCAGCCCACCTGTTGTCGCTGTGGTAGTCATAGTGATAACCTTCATCTTGATAGTCAACGATGTCGGCGTCGTCTTCATACTCAGACGGATAATGGTTCATCCTGGAAACACAAGACACTAGAATCAGAACAGCAACAGCACTTTAACACTTCTAAATGTGGGGGTATCTGCAGAACCTGCTGAATTTTGCCCTGTCTCAGAGAAAACAAAGTGAAACAAAGAAAGCTCTGATTTCACATCCAGCAGATGACTCACACCTCACAGCAGACAGATCAATGAGAAGAAACGCAGCAGCATCACAGCCCAGGTCTGCCCAGCCACTGCTACAAAAACTAGAGGTTAGATACGCCAAAAAACAAGCCTGCCAAGTACAGCTCACACCAACATGTGACTTGTTTGAAAGACCTCAGATCACAGAGTTCTGCTACTAACACCACTAACAATACATAATTTTCTGTTTTAAACTGTGTCAGACATCCCCATCAGCAAAATATTGATTAAGCCATAAAAATCCTTGAAGGATCAACAACTAAGATTACTGGAGACCTTGGTGATGCAGGTGCATCCCTGGGGAAATCTACCAATCAACAAAACATGGGCAGGCACACAATCTAATCAACAGAGCTATGGTTAAAAAAACTCACACTCTTTAAAACACTTATAAACACTTGAAAACTCTTTTCCATGTGTCTATTTGTCATCTTTTTCCTGTTTTGTAAATGGTAAATAGTATATACTTATTCTTAGAGGCCCAAAGTGCTTTACAGTCACTGTACCATTCACACACATTCACACATTGATGTATGTGCTGCCAAACACTGGAAAAACCTATAACCACTAGGAGCAATGTGGGGTACAGTGTCTAACCCAAGGACACTTCAACACATGGACGGACAGGGCAGGAGTCAAACCCGCTAAATCCACAATATTGGAAAATGATCCCTTAAAGAGGCTTTGAGCTTGTAAAACAAACCCCTAGTGTTCAAAGGAATGGACGATTAAACAAAATCTTGACTTCTAATTTATAGTATTTTTATAAATTAAAACTCTGAGACACAAAGAAAACAAATGAAAAAAAACACAAATTCTGACAGATTCTGAATTCAGGTTTATTTTATGTGTTCACTGTATTACCTTCAAAAACCAGACCTCAGTCATTTTTACTCTTCGTTGTCAGATAGGTAACAAATTAGTAAAAAAAAAAAAAAAAAAAAAAAAACTTTGTATATGATATGATCAGACACCACTGAAGATTTCTGAGGAGTACAGTCATGGTTTACTTTGAGAAATAGACATACAAAATGATAGAATCAGAAGACAAATGGCGTTGAGGGCGTTAGTATAGACATTCAGAGAAAGCTGATGAATAGCTAAACAGTCCTTGTCTATACAACGGTAAAGATTAAAATGTAGCTTTAAACTTAAACATCACTGGATTCGAAGTTTTTTTTAAAACAGAAATTATTGTTTCACCAACAAAGCATTTTTTGTTAATTAACTACTACAGAAAGTGAGAGAATTGTTTAAAGCACAGATTATACTGCATATCAATACACATTGTTCACAAAAAAGAATTAATTTACTTCACTCCTTTTTCAACACAACTCTTGCTCGTTAGGAATCCTTTTAAGTTGATTTACTTCTTTTAAAGGAATAGAAAAATATTGAACACCAAAAAAAATAAAACATGGTTGTTAACATGGTTGGAATAGCATGTTAATTTCAATATTTATTTTAAAATCTAAAAAAAAAAAAAAAAAAAATATCTTCCTTTATTTGTTCTTTTACTTTGAAGCAAAACATTGAAACGTTTCAGTGTTCAAATTTTCTCAAATCTGAGTCAGTCTGGGACAAGTAAAAATAAATAAATAAATTACAAAAAAAAGTTAATTGTAAAGTTCCTAGTGGGAAATGACTGCTGACATATAGCTTATTGGTAAGCACTAACACACAATTCTGCTAACTAAATAGAAAATCCCTTTGAGATTATTTTGAGTGGAGATAGACAAATTTAAGACATTAATCTTTCTCTCATAAAAAGACATTTGTTACCTTCTTTGTCCAAATCCTTCATTTCCCATTCTGGCTCAACTTGTGGGATTCATATATTTGTAATAATTCCTCATACTGCACTGTACAAATAGACGAAGCCAACATAGTCATTTACACTGTCCCACTTACTCTCTACTTACTCTGACCTGTTCCCACTTTATCCTCTATGCTGCAAGAAACACATCGAGCAGATCGATTTTTTTGTTCCTCGTAATGTCCTGCTGCTCTGACCTTGCAGCACTATGTTTCAAAGTCAGTTTGTATGGCTGCTTGTTTTTTGAAGCCAGTTATGACGTGAGAAAGATGTATCTGAATTACGGAACAATTTCTTTTTAAAAGACAGCAAATCAGATTATTCGGATCTACCAGGACCATCATGATGGGGACAAAAACACTTAGTGCTAAAAGCCAAAAATCTTGGAGAGGATTTGAAGATATGATCTAATTAGATGGTTTCATCTGACACACAAAAGTCATGTTGGTTCTAATGAGATGATCTAGAGCAGCCTTTTCTTTTATTGGCACTTCTCAAATGGAGCATTTCCCCTCTTTCCGATCAAATAGGAAGTAAGCATAGCAAAATCTAGTTGGTACTTGAACCAGTGCACTGTGACAGTGCTTCAACAAAAGGGTCAGTCCAAACCTGAAACAAAACAAAAACTGATACGTAAAGATGCGATAAACCGAAACTTTGGGCTTAAACCATTGCCTGTCATTGGCCGTATCAATCCCTCCACTCTTGTGTTGCAAATAGGAAGTACCTTAGACTTCTATTGAGAAATAGATGGGGTTCAAAACGGCTGCAGTCGGCTTAAACACACAAAAGATTAAGAAATTAAATGGTTTAAAAACTAAAATAATCTGTGATCATGACAAGGTTGGTAATTTCAGGAGCAGAACTGGAAGAAAATTAACACACGATCCTTTAACCCACATGTGTCAAAGTCAAGGAGCGGGGGCCGGATCCGGCCCTCCAGGTAATTATATCTGGCCCTCCAGATCATTTTATTTTATTGTTATTAATGGCCAAATGTTAAATATTGAACGATATTTAATGCTTAAGTTGATTTATACTGGAATAAAATTCCCACCTTATTGTTCATAATTATGTTAAAAAGTTATGGTTCAAAAGCTTTAAAAATAGACATTCTGCTAGCTTTGTGGACTAAGTTAGCATTTACTAAGCTGTTTTGGCTAATTTAGGCTTTTTCTCAGTCTTTTCGGCTTTTTAAAGTTTAGCTATTTTTTCAGCTACATACCAGCTGTTTTGGCTTACGTAAGTTTTTTTTGTGGCTAATTTGGGATTTAGCTAATATCTATCAGCTTTAGCATTTTTAGCTATTAATTTCATCATCTTCAGCTATCAGCACTAGCATCCTCAGCGGCCAAATTCAGCTTACAGCATTCACACTAGCATTATCGTAGGTAATTCTATATATTTAGTTCATAATTATGTTAAAAGTTACGGTTTTAAAGTTTTACATTTTTAATTTTAGTGTGTTCAATAAATGTTTATCCTGTTTGTAAGGTGTGTTTTGGATTTTGGCCCCTTGTGCGATTGAGTTTGACAACCCTGCTTTAACCCTTGTCCTATCAAAGGAACGTGAACGTTGGGAGTGGGGGGTCATCTGAACCCCACGAGATTGCACAAGGGTAAAAGCAGGAAGGACAATTACATCAAGATTCGCCAAAAAATTCAAGAAACAAAAGCATTTTCCCTTTTTTCAAACGTCTACTCTTTGAAACAAAAAATAAACAAACTGCTGCAAAAGAGACAAACAAAAATCCCAAATTCACCAATTACCATTAATCTAACAGTAAAGTTAGTCAAAACTGATAAATCATCTAAATCCCATCCCTATCTCTAAACCCCTAATTGATTTCAAGCACCAACATCCAGTAAACATCTGTACATCTGTGGTCTCCATGTTAAACGCAGAACAGCTGAGGAGAAAGCTTCCTAATTCAGCAGCTTTTCCCAGGATCTGGCAGTGATAAACAATCACCAAGGCCCCGCTCAGGGCTGCAGCACAAAGTGCTGCAACTCATTCATATCCTCTTTCAGACACTCAGCTGCTGAGGGCCCAGACGTTTTCCACTTGCTACAGAATTATGGTGTGTTATTTTCAGCAGGTAGGCGGAGAATAGGTGCAGGCCGGATTTATTTGGCGGGGGTAAATAGAGCGTTGTTTTTCATAACTTTCTGTGATTTGAAAAAAAAAAGACTGAAATACTTTGGTAAAAGTAAAAAAAGCTTCACTGAAAAAGGAATAAAAGCTACTATTTAAACCGGTCTTTACATTGGTGTTCTGCTGTGGCAAATTTCAGGTTACGTCAAGCAAACACAAGTATCTCAAGGCAGAAAGGTAGACAGACATTTTTTCTAAATAATGTTTTTACATTCAATGTCACATTGTCATCTAAGTGACAAGAATTGGTAAGATAGATTTTTTTTTTATTAAATGCACAGAAATCTATGAAAGTGGTTAGTCTTCATTTTTTAAAAGTTGAGAAAATGACAGCTGAACATGTGGAGTTGAAGAGCATATATACTACTATTTTGTATCACAGAGCTGCAGTCTTTTGATGCATGGTGCAGGAACCATCAGTTTCCATTCATTGGCAGAACACAGAGACAGACGCTTGCACAGGAGTTGGATTATTTGTCCAAAGGTAAAATCTGATTTTTCTGCCATTGCAGAAGGAAACCTGAGTGCCTGAATCGTGGAAGTTATGCAGTTATGATAGCTATCAATGAGAACTCCCAAACTACTTTGACATGTTGGAGAAATAATCACAAAAGATCCCAAATAGTGAAGTTGATGGTTAAGTTGTGAAGCACAAAAGGGCGGACAAGAAAACCTGGTTGTGTTGGAGACAAAGGCTATGTCCGAATTTCCACCCAAAACCCTAAAAATAAAAAAAAAACTATATAGTACAGGACTATAAAGTTCCCTGCATTTTAAAAGCAATTTGAAAACCGTGCTCACTACTTTTTTTTTAAGGCAAGTATGACGTCGCCATTTTCACAGAGTGAAAATCTCCTCAATAAAAGCCCTTTACATCTATTTATCAATCTATTGTGTTCCGATGATGACAATGTTGATGGTATATCAGAAAATTGCATTAAATGTTCAACTGCAATGTATTGTGGTCTATATTTGTCAATGAAGTGAGCATTAATGCATAGTGGCTTTTCGCAATGACTTCTGGGAAATTTCAAGGGCACCAGATTTTCAAATTGTAGATTTGGAACGCATAACAAAATAGCAAACACACTATATAGTTTACTATGTAGTGAGTGGTAAAATAATTCAGCCATAGCCATAGAAATGAGGATGTTTTCTCTCACTTAATGTGAGACAGATAGAGATTATTGTCTGGTGAAAAAGACAGAAAGAGTTGAGTATCATCAGCATAGAAATGGTGAGAAAATCCAAAGGAGCAAATGATGGAGCTCAAATAAAAACTAAAGAAGGTGGAGAACCCAGTGAGAGGTGGTTTCCTCTCCATGTTGCAAACTATAGACCACCCACATTAATAATTTTGGAGTGCTGTCCAAATCTACAATTCCAGAATCCAGTTCCCTAAGCTAATTCCCTATTTTGACACTTCATGAAGTGTAGGATGAAAGCAAGGGGGGTTAAGATTTGTAATGTTGAAGGCTGAAAAATATAATATAAGTGAGAAAGAGTGGCCTTCCAACAAGCTCACTCCTGATTGGCAAAGAGTGGTTATTATAGAAACGCAGACTCAGACCAATTTGCACCAATCACTTCTTACGGACACAGCCTGGGTCCAACATGGTGCTGACGACTAAATTGACTTAATTTCATTGGAGCCACAAGTAATGTTCTATAAGTGATGTCACAGCTTCAGCTGTGCAAAGACATTCTAAAACAAATGGAGTGGTGTCCATTGTGAAATCACACTGGTTAACACAAAAGAGGTTTTTGTTGTGACTGCTGTTTATTTTCAGGGTTTGTTCTGGGAGATGGATTATAACGATAGTGGTCTAATATCAACTCTATGAAAGTGGTGGGAAATTTGCAGTGATTGGCTTTCTTCAGACCCCCCACTACTGGTCAACAGTGTAAGATGTGTCCATTTCTTCTGGTTTAAATGGAAAAGTTTGCAGTGTTCTGTTTTGCTGTCCTACTAAACTAAATCAGAGAAAAAAAAAAAAAAAAAATGAAAGAAATTATTAAAGGATTTCATCAAACAAAGGGATTCTTGAACCTTTGACTAATACAGTATGTACAAACAGCTGAAGACAAAAGAGCCTTTATTTATTTATATATTTATTTTTACAAAACATAAAGCATTCTTTAAAAAGTCTTTTCCAACTCTGGTGCTATCAGGGTTGCTATAAATGTGTGACACTTTGGGTAGCTTTGTCTTTTACTCACCAGGAAACACGACTGAAAGAGGTTTAACAATAACACATTTTTACTGCAAGCTGTAACAGGAGCAAAAAGCTTTAACCTTTCCTTTGCATTGATTAAAAATAAATACTCATAAAACTCTGAGCTTAGCCAAGCCATAAAGACAAACAGATTGAGGAAATAATGAAGACTTTCACTGCAGTTAAACAGAAAATATGAGGTGCACTCCGATCAAAACAACAAAGAGATTAAAACCAAGAAGATGTAAATGTGTTTATCTCAGGGACATTAAGCAAGCAGGACTTTGGTCTTGGGAATCTATTATAAGATTTGAGCCAGAAGTACATCAATTAGTCTTTGAATAGGAACCCTATTTCAAAAATGTAAAATTAAAAATGTGAGTTGTGTTGTACGGCTCACTGAATGAGCGGCTGCTAGAAGCCAATTTCTCCCCTCGTCTGCCTCTGTCACACTGGTCATAGCTGCATTTGACAAAATCATAAAAAAAACACTTTTTTTAAGAACACCAGCTCATCAAAAAACGAGTTAGAGACACCCGAAACGTCAAACAGTCCTTAACCATGTGTCAATATGTGACGACTTTAGAATGAGGATGTGTTGATAAATCAGAAGTCACAAGAATCTCAACTTTGCTACAAAATTTAATGTGCAAAAATAAAGCAAATCTTTAAATACCAAACAGATCTGACTCAGATGTGCCAATAAAGAAAAAAAGTATGGTCTGAACCATAAATGTTAATGTATTCATCCCACTGTACATATCATCCGGTGTAACACCCATCCTCCTCATTTCATCGTGTTCCAGTTAAATGTCAGACACCGGATGAGCTGCAGAAAAGAGAGAATCTCTAACCATGTCTGACAGACAGGAAGCATCAACTTCATTATCATTCACAAGTTCACAGACAGCAGGTCAAGACGCCGCCATCGCACCACCTCTCTCAACAACACTTTTAGAGTGATGGCTTGAGTCAGACGCTGCCATGTCTACATCCTGCTGTTTCCACGTCTTATGGGTTTGAGAGCTGAGGTTGTGGCCTTTTCTGGTTTGTTTCTGTCTCTCTGCAATTCCCTGAACCAGATGAGGCACTCTCTCCTCCTCTTCCAGCTTTGGGCACGAGGGAGACACTAATTGACAATCCCTGTGCCAACTTTAGCCTCGTTGGCTTCAAAATGCCAAACATTCTTTTGAAAGACAACCCATAAAGCCTTGCTTTAAGTCATTTTAAACCATATTACAGTATCACTTTGGGTTAAATATTAACAACTATGTTATTTTGATAAATTTGTCCTGGAACAACTATAACTGTATATGATGATGCACTTGAGGCTGGAATATTGGAATGCCATTTCCAAAAAAATACATTTTCCATTTTTTCCACAAAGTTTTAGGAAAGAGCATTGCATAACATCATCTGCAGTGCCATCTGCAAATCCTAAGTCAAGTTTTACTATGCAGAAAGGAAGTCATGTTCAGAAGCGCTGTTGGGTCCTGTGGACCAAGACTTATTTAAAATTGGCAGTTTCAAAGTGGGAAAGTGTTCTATAAAATCAGACGAGGCCATACATTATTATATACATTATATTTATATACATTGAGGTTTTAAAGGGGCCATACCATGATTTTCTTAAGCCTTTCAGAGTAAACTATATCCATATATATGATCATATATTACCTTCAGAACACTAAAAAACAATTTTTAATGAAATATGAGCAATTTTTGTGGACCGTTTTAGTACCCGGAAGTAAAATGACTTGATCTTTGAGGCCCCGCCTTTCGCTCTTTGTTGGTCCTGCCCATTTCACGTCATCCTTGAGCCTGGCCAAGCCTCTTCAGCGTAACCAAACTTAGTAAACAAAACCACATGACTAAAGATCTCTTCAGTCATTGGCCAGCAGTTATGGGGGCGTGGCAAAACTGAAGGGAGAGATGTATGCGCTGCATCTACAAATGCTTGCCAGGATTTTTCACTTATTCAAACTTTTTATTTTACTGATGGATTTTGAGCTTCTGTATGAAGGCCAGATTCAACACTTTTTACTGTAGCTTTGGTACCGTGGAGGAATCCTGCATGACGGTTACTGGAGACGCTGCAGGTACACACGCTAAAAACACGTCGGTAGAATCAATGTGGATCGGGTTAAAAGTTGTTTTTATTGAGCATTAATTCATCCGACCACATTGTGGTGATATGGCGTTGTTTTTAAGAGAATTCTGTTGGAACTACAAAAGAGCTTTAAGATGACGTCATGGCAGCAGCCCGAGCGTAAGGAGACAGAAAAGCAAATTATACGTTTTTTAGTGGTGTTAAAATAAACGTTCTAACAAGTAAACAGTTGGACCAATTATTTCCTTTCGGCTAACATGACAATCAATGCTCTACATTTGTCCGCGGCTCACCGATCACCTCATTTCTAATGCGTTTACATCACGTGACTGTCGGGTACGGTGGCCGTTTCAGTTCAGTTGTTCCGCTCTCGGTTTGTTTCGTATTCAGACTCAAGAATCTCAGAGCGAACAGATGTTCAGTCCGAATGTAAACAAACTGAGACCACCTCGAAAGATGGGTCTGAGAGCGGTTCCTGACACAGGTGTGGTGCCAAGGTAGTTATCCCCTGCCAGGATACCAATTGACCCTTGACACTATGAAAGAGAAATTGCTTCCAAACGGTCGCTTTAAGTGAAGTTGGGGCCGGTATGATGATGAGATCTGGAGGGTCAACCGTGTTTGTGTGCTCTTCAAAAATGTCAGAGTGGAAAACACTTCACATTTAGTTCCACTTCAAATCACAGTATTCAATTATAGATTCAATTAATTAAAATTCATAAAATGATTCAGAATCATTTATGGATCATAATCGATGCATCTAAAAATGAATTTTTTCCTGCACCACTAAGAAACACTTTTCTTCACGTGGGTGCGCTCTGAAGCACAGAAGTTTGAATTTAAATGTATGTAATGACTTTTTGTTTTAGCATGACTTCTTAAAGTTTTAAAACAAATGTGTATTTTCCAAGTTCTGGCAGCTACGCGCTAACGTGGCTGACTGACGACTATTGGTGACGTCATAGAAACATCTGAACTTGAAGACACTATTTTTCCACAACTTTCCATTTATAGGGATAAATTTAAGGAGAAGAATTCAGATTTGGCCTAAAGCTTCATAAACTCTTAATCTTGATGGTCAGATATCTTTAACTTTTTTGATTAGATTGCTTATCCAGTACAAACAAGCTTCTGTCCCAGATACACCCAGCATGAAAAAAGCAATGCATGAAAAATTGTCTTATCTTGCAGGTAAACATGAGAAATTTCTCCAATTAAAATATTTTCCCATTTAATTTGACTTTGTACATGTATTTAAAAATCAAAATTTTCTTGAACTTGGTTTGTATCACATAAAGAGTCCAGTAAATTTGAATTGATGTGAAGACACTTACACTGGCTGAGGGTGGGACCCATCTCTGGTAATCACACCTTCTTTGTCCATCAGCATTTGTCTGAATGTGCTCACTTTCTGTTGGATTTCCTCCTCCGTGTACCTGAGAAGACAAACATAAAAAGAGTCAAAAATCGGACTTAGACAGCAGGGAAACACTGAGAAAAATGCTGCTCTTAATTGTAAAACAGGGATGAATGAAGGTTGAACTGCCCTCCATCATCACAGTCACAGCAAAAATGACACTCTTACTCATTACAAATTTCAGCCAGTCCAATGATGTATATTAGAAGGACACTGTCACCTTCAGCACTCTGCACGCTGGCAAAGCATGTCATTTTTTTTATTCTGAAAGCAATCGCTCTTCACCTGCTAAGCTGAAGGAAACAAGTCGTAACAAGCTGATGGACACTACCTGCAAAGTCACACACAACAGCTGTTCACACCGTCTACAACAACACACAATAGGGATTTGTTTTGTTTCAAAGTGAATGTAAAACACCTTTTTTTACTTTTTACTTTGGTCTTTGCGGGACAAAGCATGACATAAGTCAAAGCTAGCAAATATGTGTGCACTGTGTTCTGCTTTAGGCTACATTCCTAGCAGTTTGTGAATAAAACAAGAAGCAGGAATCCCAGGCTGCAGGAGCAAGAGTAAAGACAGCTCTGCAAGAAAGATTGGGACACTTAAAACCGATCTATCCAAACAATTTCAGCAGATTCTCAAAGGACAGATCTGCAATGTGTTCGATTTTCCATGGACTGCACAGAGCAGGGACCATCTGAAAACCACGTCTGCACAGGCTGAGGCAATGAGCTGTAACGAGCTACAGAGGTGTAGAAACATGGCAGGGAGAGTTGGAGTGGAAGAAGGAAAAATTAATAAAGCAGCGAAAGGACGACGAGGAGCCAAGCATCAGGGCTGGACAGGTGTTATAACTGCACATCCTCACTTTTATATGCTCATTCAGCATTTGATCATTTGGTAGAAATTGCTGGATCTTTGCTGTACATCAAACTAGTTCTAACATGTCAAGATATTTTGAAGGACGATAAAATTGTTGAATCTTTAATTGTTCCCTAATATCTTCCCTAACTTAGAACTGCAACCCAAAACCGTAGGGAAATTCCCTGCAACTCTGAATCAAACATTATTATTAGGGATTTTCACTCATATTATGTTAAATCTAGATTTAATTATTAATCACTGCTCATAATTATTGCAAGTTGCTCTAATTTTTCTTGTTCTTTATAAAATATGAAACTGAAAATACCACCAAATGAGTGTTTTATTTTTGTGGCAGTATGGCTGGAGCCAATTTAATCTGATTTAAGTTAATTAGTTGCAATAAAAACATTCCTGCTCTACTAAAAGACATAACAACCCTTCATCTTGGTCATCAAACACAAAAAAATGGTTAAGACTATTCCAAGAATTGGGGATTGCAGCCATTACTTTTAAGACCCATAACTCGCCTCAGGAACGGGCAAGAAACTTGCTTTTTTTTCACAACAACCTTATATTTTTTCTCATCGTGACTTGGCTGGATTAAACCATCTGGCAGGCCAGATGTTTGACACCCCTGTTTTAAACAATATGAAAATTAAGTAACATTTTAAAATCAAGTACTAATAGACAATTACTCATCTATATGACCTCTGTAGGTGAAATTGATACAATTGTCTTTTTTTATGTAAACAAACTTTTCTCAACATGAGTTTATTCACTTTATTATAGATTTAGAAGACATCCAAAGCAATAAAACACAGGAGGCTTTTTATTTTGGCATTGTGCTGCAGACATGATCACCAAGTTTAATACAGATGGTAATACTTTTGACAGAGATATCCAACAACTTTTATCCCCAGAATGTTAAAATGATCAATAATGTTATCATTAAACCACTGCTGTGAGGATTCTGTGGATTATGTTGTTTTTTTAGTGCTGATTTTTGTCATGTTTTGTCAGACACCGCAGCTTCGTCTTAATCATCCACAGCTGCCTTCATTTCTGTTAATTGTCTTCAGTGTATTTAAGTGTCTGGTTTTCAGTTCTACATTAGCATTATATGCACAATATTATATGCATAAAACTTAATCGAAATTCTAGAAATGTTGAAAAAACACAATTTCGTAATTACACAGTTACCATTAAATCCTAATTATGCAGATAAACACAAACAACTCACTTGATAAGTCATTCAAAAATGTGGTGATGGATGTGCACAATACTTTGATTTACAGCAGATACATTCAAGTTTCTGCCACAGCACTATAACTTATCATCATCTATCAAAGGAGATCTTGGCACCCTATTCACGCCATGGAGCAGCAAGCTTTGTAGAAGTGGCTACAGATAATGCGATTTTTGAGAAATTGTGGTTGGTGATTTTATTCCTTTGTGTACTAAAGTACTGTCTAAAGTACTTTGTGCAGTGCCCAGGATTTGAGAGGTTAAAAAAATAAAAAATCAGGACACACCTGCATCTCAACTACTTTAACCTTAGTTATCCCAATGAGTTGTTTATATGTTCAATACATGTTAATGCAGCATGCCCATAGAAAAAAAACCTGCATAAAAATTTGACCTCTATGGACTTACTGAGTGCTCTAAACAGGTTTTTTGCTCATTTTCAATGACAGACTGCCCATATCAACCCTTGAGGGCAGTTGTGACTGAGGCTTTAGCAGTAAAAGTATCAAGTGATTGACCCACAGATGCTTTTCTACTAGACAAATATTTACTATTTGGACTCATCCCACCCAGAAGTCAAAGTTGCATTTGTTGGCTACATGGGTGAGGATCATAATGGCCATCTTTGGGAGAATGACACCAGATGGAAGAATTTCACAAAGCCTTTCGTACCACAAAGGTGAAGTCATTGGATCATAACTACCAATTTCATTCATGAGCTCAATTTTTCATAAAAATTGTCACCACATCTGTCATCACAAGCTCTCTGTAGGTGGGGAAGGTATTATTTTCATTCTGCAAGCCCAAACAGCTTTCAACAGGATGATACCCAGAGACCTGCATACAAAAGAAATTAGTGTCTTTGTTACACATGAAAAACTGTTTCTCATTTAATATTTTTAAAAAGTAGACAAGAACATGAGTTCCATAAATTTATTGAATTCTTCCTCCTCCACGACTGCAGGTTACAGGAGGATTCATTTCATAAGCTAAATAGACAGGTCATATCGGCATGAAGACGGCATTAATCTGAGGAGAGTTTGCTTTTTCTGTGATTAACGACAGCAGCCAATACCAAGCTTTCTGAGTCAGTAGCTATCAGCACATTGGCGGTGAGGAGAATGAGATTAGGTGTTGTGGTAAACAGAGAAAGCTGGAAGAGGGACCCACAGAGAGGAAGGCAGCTGGTGTGACGGCAGCGCCTGGTCCTGCTGCATGACAATCTTTCCGGCCAGCACCTGTCAACTAGGCACAATGGAGGGCTGAAGCACACGCTTTATATTCATTGCTTTCCATTCACGCGGAGCAGGAACCATCACTGTGCAGCCGTCGTGTCCTCTCAGCTGCTAGCTGATGATGGAGGTAGAGAGCGACACTGAGTTTCTCCATGTCGCACACTCAATGCGGATGTTTCACTTTGACATCATATCTAGATCTTTTCACTTCAGCTTTTTCCAAATGTTTCACTTAAATTACACTACTCAAAAAATTAGGGATATTGTGAAAAACAGTGTTTGTTTTAGTTTATAGATTTGTGGGATATAGAGGCTATCGTATTGGCGTGACAGACACACCTTGTTTTGTGCTTTCCACATAATGGTTTCAGCTTGTACAGTGTGTGTTATTTATTGTGAGCAAAATAAAAAAAAATCTAAAAGAAAATTCTTTACAATGTGGCATCTGTGGGTGTAAAAAGTTGATCTTGTCAGTAAGTTCTTCTAAGTTCATCATTTAAACAAACACAAACAGACCATGTTGAGTAAAGGACGAGCAGCACCACCCGGTCATAGCGCGCCTTCAGGTTGGTAACAGGCAGTCAGATGTTGCAGGTGAACTTGTTGAGTCTCAAAGTCTCAGACTTGCATCAAAGTCTCAGACTTGCATCAAGACACAGAACTACTGTCAGTTTGTGATAGACCCAGGACCAGAACCTACCAACCATGACCACTACCTAAGGACCTCTGCACTCAGACATGGTTTAGCAAATGCCACACAGCATCAGACCAGTTTACCAGACGTTGAGTTGAATGCCAGACAAATGTTTCAGGTGACTCCACTGACACTGCAGTGAACATTTGCAGTGGACACAAGACCATGTGACCAAGACAATGCAGCAATGGTCTACTGTCCTGTTAACTTATGAGTATAAGGTCACCTTGTACAGATATGATGCTCGTCAACGTTGTTGGAGAAAGTGAGGCGAGCAATATGCTGAGGTCAAAAATGGTCCAAAGGGTTTGTTTTGGTGGAGGAAGTCAACAGTCTGGATATACATCATCAGTCAGCACAAAACTGATTAGGTTTTTGTAGATGGACCAGTCACTGTCCCCCATCCCCCATATTCCACCAGTACATCCCCAAATTTTGTTCATGGAGCATCATGTTTCACCACATGGTGCCAGAATTGTCACAGCTGGACTTCAGGAAGTGGAAGTGTCTCATATGGTATGACCCTTGACCTGAACCCCATAGAGCAGTGGTCTCTAACCCCCGGGCCGCGGATCAGTCTGCAGACGGAAAATAAATAAATAAATAAATAAACTAACTTTGATTATTTCCGTTGAGTTTCTTTTCTTATCCTGGAAGGTGTTTTATTTTGATAGACTTCTGGATTCTGTTCACAACATCCATCTTGGTCATGTGACTTATCGCAGCTACCTGCATGGTTAACTGGATTGCTAAGCTAGTAGCTCAAAGCTACACGCAAAAACCAAAGAAAACATATTTGGAAAGTTTCTTCTGGGAGAAAAGAGTCAGTGAGGAAACCAAAGAAGAGCCTACAACTTAAGAGAACAATAAGTTGCTGTTTGCAGGCAAAACTGTGAGTTTTCCTTGACATATGGAATTATCAAGACAGTTCTTATGTAGCAGAAGCCACTCTAATACTCGGAGACAGACTTGTGACTGTTTCACACAAGCAGGTAACAAAGTTACGGACACAGTGGATTAAAGTTTATATTTAGAAAAAACTAGGTTGCTTCGTTTTTTTTTTTTTTTTTGCCTTATTTATCCATCACACTTTAAAAATCAGACGGAGCAAAAGCCAGCGTCCGATTGTCAGTCTCCACTTTGCAGTTAAAGGGAAAATCTTCACTACAAAGTTCAAACATTTTACAGAGAATGAAGATTCAATCAAATTAAGTAGTAGAAACTTGTAAAAGAAACATTTGAGAGTTATCCTACTGCAAGGCTGAAATTAGGTAGACATCCATTCAGAAACTTTAGCACAGAAAATGTTCCTTTGTGTTGAAAAAATACCCAATAGATGAGGATTCATGTAAACACATAAAAGATAATCGGAGCCTGGATTGATGTTAAAATAGCATTCTATGAGGAAAAAAAATCATGTAATGTTTCCTTTATGGATTTTTTTTTTCAAATCGAAAACGACTTCTTGAAATCAACAATTTTATTTCATTGAATCATCATCATCTGTAACATAGCTACTGATATTTTTAGACTTAAAAAAAAAATCTCTTGTAACAATTTTATTTTAAAAATGGATTTTCATAAACCAGAAGATTGAAAATGTCAACTTCAGCCCCGTTGAGACCGATCCGTGAAAACATTCTCCAATTTTAACCGGTCTGTGGCCTGAAGAAGATTGGGGACCACTGCCATTGAGCACATGTGGGACAACTAAAGCAGGATTGGATGTTCGTAACCCAAGTGATCTGCAGAACTGCATGTAGCACGTGTGGAAGAGCCTCAGAACATCATGAGTCTGGAGAGGAGCATGAGATGTCTCTGTTAAGTTTTAATTGCAGCAAATGGTGGAAAAACCCGCTTTTGACATGGTCAATTTTTATTATTGGGGGCTATAGTTATTATTGTCTTAATTTGTTAGGTAGAAGACATCAAACTAATGAAAATATAGTTTCTTATCATTCATATTACTATTATTGAAAGGAACTTTTATTTATTTTATTGAAATTCAGACCAAATAGAAAAAGCACTTCTGTAAATAGCAACATCTCTGTTATTGTGTAACTAGTGTAATTCATGTTGGGGGTGCAACACTGCATCAAAGCATGGAGACTGATCAAGTCAGAGAGTGTTTGTCCAGCAGAGATGAGGCTTCACAGGCCAGCTAGCAGAATCCTCCCGGATGAGTAGAGGTTAAAGCCTCATCCTTCAGGATTGCTCGCTTCATTCATCCAGGTTTGTGTGGACTGAGAGCCAGAGCACACCCTTGATACAAGCACCACCTGCCAAACCTCTGTGGTGCATTTTAGTGAACAGATGTTAAGCTAAAATCCATGGTGGGCTCTGAATCACTGTAAATGGCTTCACATTGGATGTGTGCCAGATACCATTAAGGAAGGAGCATGAAAAAATATCCGTCTTTATCATCATCACATCATCACAATCCACAGACACTTGTTTGTTTTTGAGTGTATTTATGGCTACAAAAGACTGTAAAGAGGCCAAAGTTATTAAAGTGGGATCAAATGAAATCCACTGAGCCCAAGCACATTGCCTGGATCAGTAGATGTCCCAGAGAATTGGACAGAAAGAAACAGATGACACCCATTTGAGCGAAGTCCTCCATGACGCCGCAGCCCTGAAAAATCACCACCATTAAAGAACTTGATTAGAGTAATTAGACAGTACCAAGCACCCACGGTTTTTCCCCATTAAATCACAATCCAGGAAAATGAATAGCTGGCCTCAAGACCATCCTTATGGTAATAGACATTGATTCAAGGAGAGCCAATGTGTGGCACAAGCCAGTGCTCACTCAATCTGCCAGTGATGCTTCTATGTTTCTTGTTTGAAGAGCTTTTCTCTGCAACTTGTCCCTGGGCAGCGCTGCACACCTGTGAGTCTATGCAGGCAGCAGTCTGGAAATTTCTATTTGACAGCGAAAATTAAAAAAAAAGGTTTAAATTAGAGCGAAATGGATGTTAGTCGATCCCCTTAACATTCAAATAAAGGTTAGCTGACAGTTACAAGAAAGGTCAGACATATCAGTCTGGAAAAAAGAGAAAAGCCTCCTAATGCAACCAAATTAAAAATTAAAAATTTCCTTTTTGTTCTTTTTGGGATCTCCAGTTAAAACATTAATATATCATATTCTTCACATTATAAGGTGCACTTAAGAGCCTTAATTTTCTTCAAAAAAGACACTGCATCTTATAATCAGGAGCTCCTTATCAATAGATTCATTCTGGTTGTGTTTACTGATGTCAAAGCGATTTAGAGAGGTACACGCTCTGTCAAAATGTCAGTTTGTTTATGAGTTCCAAGCAACATTGGGTTTTATTGTGAATACGCGAATGCAGCTAATGTGTAGCAGTGTCAGACTGCGTTTATTAACGTGTTACTAACAAGTTTTTGAGTAAGCGTAGTCACAGAATAGCGGTATACATCCATTTTTTGTGTTTTGCCAACAAGATTGGGAGTTGCAGGTATTGTGAATACACTAATGCGGCTAACGTGGCAAACACAACTAACGCAAGTAACGTGTAGTGGTGTCAGACTGTAGCTATGTCCGATTTCCTTCCCTACTCACTACATAGTGCACTCTATACTGCGTTTGACATTTTCTAATGCTATCCACAATTCTAAAATAGAGAGCATTAGAAATTTCCCAGAAGTCTTTGCAAAAAACTAGCGTGCATCGATGCTCACTACATTAGTGAATACAGACCACAATGCATTGCAGTTGAATAATTTTTGTCAAAAAAACGTGTTTAAATATCATATTTGAATGAATCATCCACATTTTCATCATCAGAACACAATGGGGTCACAAATAGACATCGTAAAATGTTTATATTTATTAGATTTTCACTTTGTGAAATCTGTATTGTCATATTCAGCGTTTAAAAAAAAGAAAGAAAAGTAGTGAGCATGGTGTCCAAATTGCTAAATGGTGAAATCCAGGGCACTAGATGTATATAGTTTTTTAGTAGCTAGGGGTTAGTGGTTGGATTCGGACATAGCCTATGTTTTTTTACGTGTTACTAACAAGTTTGTGTAGTCACAGTATCATTGGTTTAGCTGTATCAGTATGTTTTTTTAATGTGTTGCAAACAAGGTTTAGAAATACTTTGAATGCAGCTAATAAAGTCAGACTGACTGAAGGATTTATCTCTGACTCTTTTGTCTCACTTAATTACGCTTTACAGTTAGTTGCACCCTCCATATAATACAAGTTTGAAAAACGACTATTCATTTTCAATCCAGAGGACCCTAAACTGTTAAACTGCTGACCATCATTGACAATCCCTCCAACCCACTCTATAAATCTGTGGAGAAGCAGCTTCAGCAGCAGACTCCTGCAACCCCGCCACTTTAAGGAGCGGTACAAGAAGTAATTCCCGCCATCTTCCATCAGACTCTATAACTCAGATGTAACTGCCAGGTAAAAAAACACACCAATGCATGATCTCAGGTGCTTTTCAACTCTGTTACTTTAACTCTGTATTTTATATTAATTTGTTTCTGCAATGTGTGTACATGTACATAGGAGTTTTTCTCCCCAGTATATTTGTATTTATGCATTGTGCTACTACTACAACTGAATTTCCCCACATGGATTTATAAAGTTGATCTTAATCTTTTAGTGTGAAACATAAGATATTTTAAAGGACCTATATCTAACAAGATCAACTTTTGTAAGCTTTTAAGTATAATAAATATGTTAATTCTTCACAAAAACAACCCCAAAGCGGTATTTTGTTCCATCAATGCATCTCTGAGCATTCCTCAAAAACCCTGCTCTCTGAGCACCAGCCCTTCCCAATCCACAAAAATGAGTGATGTTACATTGTGATGTCATAAAGTGAGAACAGCCCCTTACAGGAAGAGTCTACGCTCCCAGCATCACCCCCAGACTAACACACACACTTTATCTGCAGAGCTAGCAGTGATCAGCAAGACGCTTTCATTTTATATGCAGCAAAAGTTTGGATGTTGCTTGTTTTTTTATTGGTGACACGCTGCGGAGGCCGGCTCCAGGGTGATGTCATGAAATGGGCGGCACCCACAAGGAGTAAAAGGTGGAGCCTCAGAGATTGAGGTGTCTTACTTCCAGGGAGGAAAAGAGTTCACAGAAATAATTCATATTTCATTTTAAAAAATGTCTTTAGTGTGTCAAAGGTAATACATTATCATATATGTGGATAAAGTTGACTCTGAAATAGAATAGCATGATATAGACCATTTATTATAAACACACTTATTTTCAGTCATATTTGAAATTTCCAGAGTAATTTACATAAATGTAATTTCAAAATCGAATTCTGTCTTAAAAGGGCAAGATATTACAACTTATTTTAAAAAATCTTACAAAGACAAATGCTTTCAGTGAAGAGGTCCTTTTAAGTTTTAGCTAAGACTCAGAGCTGCTCTCTTGAGAAGATCCAAGCTTCTCGTGTTACAATTCTCTCTAGTGAGAAGTTTTTCTACCTACACTACTGATTCAATAGAAAACGCAGAGTTTAGTTTAGCCAGTCAGTTATTTTTTCTTCTGGTTTCATTCAAACCTGCATCATTATACATCCCTTCCCGTTTTATTTTTTTTTTTTTATCACAAAAGAAAACGTCACCAGCATGGACATTTATGCTCGGAAAATATTTTTTTATAGGAAATTAATTTGATTCAGTTCCCTTTTGAGGCAAAATAGAATGTGCAGGAATGTTAATTTCCTCCACAATGCATTTCTGTGTGAACGAAGCACCAATGAAGAAAGCTCATTAAAAAGCTTGAAAAAAGACTCGTATACCACAGAGGATCCAATTGCTCCCATTATTGGACATAATATACAGATACCCTGAAAGAGTCTTAGAGGGATGTTTTCATCCCTTAAGCTGCTTCAAGGCAGGTATATGTGTAGGAACAATTTCAACATGTTTTGAAGGACAGAATGGAGTTGCTTCAGGTCTTTACTATCCCATTTCAGAGTGATTCACATGGACAAGACAACATGCTCCTCAGGCAAACATCATGCATAAATGCTTTGATGTATCGGGCCTCCAGCTTGTCTTGGAAGCTTAAAATGGCCACATCCCCTGAAGCAGCGGCACGCTCGCTGCACAAACCAATGAAAGAGGCTGCCAGTCTTTGGATTGCTAAGTGAACAGGCTGCTTAAATCGGCGAGCCGCTTTAATTGGCTCCTGTGGTGAGGCGATCACTCAGACGGACCATTTATCATGGTCTTCTCACAGGAGAGAAGTGCAGCTGAACTGGGGAATGGGAGTGTGTGCACTCAGCTGGGTGTGTGGAAAGGGCAGCAGTATTCGATATTTCACCCCCCTCCTCTGCTTAAACCTGCACTTCCTGCTCAGGACCAGCTCTGGGCTGATGTTGGAGGCTGGGGTTTTACATTTACAGAGGTAGCAACCTCTGTAAATGCTTTTATCGCATGCTGCCTCTTAATCCTTCTCATGTAAAAGGACACACTGGAAACTAAAGCCGGAGGGCTGCCGTGCTGAGTCAAGCTGGGAGTAAGATCTTCCTTTTATCGAAGCTTAACAAGATGGGCCTGTCCAGAAGCTGAATGCTCGACTGAGAGGCGGCAAGCCTTTAGCTGAGATTCTGAGTGCTGGTCAGCGACCGAGTCCAGCCTTCTTGTGCTACTTCCATCCCATATCATTCTTTTATTTTGCACTCCTCTCATCATAGAAAAGCATCTTTACCCCTACATCTATCTGCAGCAGCTCCACTATTACCAGGCAGTGCTAATGAGGTCCAACTCCCTGACTAGAGCAGTCATGCTTGAGTAAGTCAGAACAAGATGAAAACGAGTGAACCAAAAGTCTAATTCAGCGCCTTATTCTTTCCTCCACCTTTTGTTTGGTCTCTATCAAACCTGACAAAACTTCCCTAATTACCTCCACTTTTATTCAATTAAAGCCCCCTCCTATAAAATATCAAGGCTTTCTCTGAATGAGGAATGTGATAGGAGTAAAATGCCACGAGGGTATCAGCAGTAGCGTGAACTCTCTGTGTACCAACATAGGATTACAAAGCTCGTCATTAATTATGGTCTTTGACAGACTAGCTGAGGTTCCTCACAGAACAGCATGTGTGGAAGAAAGAGGGAATCCAGCAACAATAAATCTCAGAGTGGGTGACTGTAGACTTTAGTTTGATTAATTCTGTTTTTACTTTAACCCTTTAACACTGGAGCTCCAGTGTTTATGTTCTTTGATTTACTGTATTTTTTAAATTATTAACCCAATCAACGAAATTCCAGCAGATTCTGAAGGAGAAAAGCAGTGAGAGTTGGTCGTGTTAACGGACGTGACCGTTTCCCTCCTGACTTTTTCTGAGACCAGCTCAGTGGCCGCCCTAAGATTGGAAGGTCGTGGGTTCAAAACCCGGCCGAGCCATACCAAAGACTCTAAAAATGGGACCCAGTGCCTCCCTGCTTGACACTCTGCATTAAGGGTTGGATTGGGGAGTTAAACCACCAAATGGTTCCGGAGCGCGGCTGTGTCTGCAGCTCACCGCTCCCCCAGGGGATGGGACAGAAGCGGAGAAAACATTTCACAAATCAAGGTGTGTGACAAATAGTGGGACTTTGAACTTTTCCGCGAATAGTGCTCTCTTTTATTATCTCTCTTTCATCCTTTCTGACTAATTTCTCTTCAAGATCCGCATGATTGGTCATCCCGTCCCGGGCGTGCACACGGGGTGCCTTGACTGAATCGTTGCATCCCTACTAATAAATGTTTATGAGGTATAAATTGCCGGGAAAACAGTGAGAACCAATGTGGATCACGTTAAGTTGTTTTAATTAGCCAGAATTCATTTGACCACATTTCAATGAGTTCCTGTGTCTTGTTATTGTGCTTTGTTGTGGTGTTCTGACGTTATTTTTCAGAGAATTCTGTTTTAAGAATTACGTCTCACGCCGCTTTTCTAATAACATACACCATAACCTTAACAATAGTAACCTTTCTTCTTTTGTCAAATGATTTTATGGGCTAAGAATTACCAGCACATTCTGTGTCTTTGCACTAGCAGAGTCCCGTGATGCAATGGGTCACTACCTCTGCACAGGTGCAAGTGGAAGTGACAAGGACACCATGCTTCATCCAACTATGCAATGCAGTTGCCAGATTAAGTTCTTTGCTGAGAGTCCTTCCCCTCCACATGCTGTGATTCTGTCATGTTTGGAAGCTTTAGCTTGCCTCACAGTCATTTTAAGAAAGCCAAACGGCAGATCAGTGTCATCACATTTTCATTCCGTGCAGCAGAAAGAGGCGATACCTCACAAAAATGATTGTTCCTTACATTTACTCCACTCAGCCATCGACACATCTGTCTTTTCCCTTCCCGTTGTGAAAATGGAATTGAGTTGGCAGGACACAGACGCTGAATGTAATTTTTGGGGCTGCTTGTGATCTCATGTGCACATCTCAGAGTCAGTTTTTTTTGCTCCATCTTTTCTGGCTGTGACTGGATAGATAATCTCCTATTATTTTAAAAAGAAATGAATATTACTTGACATCAAGCTATGCGGTCACACTTTTTTGGAGAGAGCTTTGGCAGCTGCACCGTATTCCAAAAAATCAAATCATTAAGTTGTGTTTGGACTAGGCGGGGTTGAAAAAAATCGATTCATCGATTTGAATCGATTTAAGCTTAAAAGATCAATAACCGGTTCATAAAAGAGATAAATCGATTTAGCATTTGATGCTAACATTTAATCATTGTGAAGCAGTAGTAGATTATAGAATTTTTTTTTATAGAAAAAGATTTTTTTTATGTAGAAAATCTGCTGGGTGGTTCACAAGCTCCTTGATCTGAGCTCTCACACAACATAATCAAAATTAAAAGGCTGCTGGGGATGCTTTTAGAACAGATCAGTAAATGATCGGTGTGGGCCTTTAAAGGAGATTTTGCAACCATCACACTTACCCCTGCTCCTCCATCATCTCCTGAAGCTCCATACATTTGAGTTCAACCCTCCTCTTCCTCTCGTGGTCCAGGATCTCTCTGTGTGGCTTCTTCACCAGGACAGGTTCCACTTTAGACTCCTCTTCCTCCTCCGTGCCCGGCTGTCCCTCCTCACTTTTCTCTTGGAGCGCCGCAGAGGAAGTCGTCCCCGCCAATCCGGCAGCCGTTCCTGGTTCTGATCCAGCGGGGAGCGCGGGCTGCGCCATCCCGTTTGCACCATCTTTAGGAGATGGTACCCGTGTGGCATCGTACATGATTACTTCAGGCTGGACAGACACAGAGAAAGGGGAAACGTTAGCTGAAATCAGATGTGAGAATAAAAACACAGATATTCAAGAATATTCTCCTTTTTTTGGTGAAAGGCTTCATTCTTATCCACTTTTAAAACCAAGCAAATTGTATTTTTAAGCATATTTTGCAAAGATGATACACAATTGAGTGAAAAAAGTTTTTTCTTTAATTACCAAAAACCATAGTTTGACCACAAAACCCTTAACTATTAAAGTTTATAAAGCACATCTCTGCTGTCATTACAGTAATCCCCCCTAATCCAATGTATTCAAAAATAGATAATTGTAATTTGTGTAAATAAGGCATGAAACAAAAACAAGAACAAAAACATCAAGCTCCGTTTTTGTCTGCATAGAGTTCATTTGAATAAACTTTATTTGTATAGTACTGTACAATCAGGCCAACGCCAAAGTGCTTTATAATAAAAAGAGTGATAAAAAGAACATTTTAAAATAGAACAAATTAAGAACAAAAATTTAAGACAGCACCAAATAGTGAGTATTTAAATTTAATGCTGCAAAAGTTCATTTTTAGTTGATGTTTAAAACTGTGTATGTTTGACATTTAACAATAATATCTTATAAAATATGGACAATGCAGTCACTGAATGTTATTCCTAAATAGACTGATAATCATCTGTGACCAATAAAAAATTTTAGCAAAGCAGAAGTTAGAAGTTATGAAGCATTTATGTGTTAACTAGAAGAGATGGAGCTTTAAGGCCAGATAAGACATATTCCAATATGAACTGCTCATATACACATCTCAAACATACACATAAAAACACTCACTCATCTACATACACTCTCACTTATATGTAAGACAAGTATATTAGTAATTTAAAGAAGTATATATATGTAGTGTAAGTTAAAGTACAGTAGAGTTGAAACAGAAGATCGTTTGTCGTGCTGTGATTGGCTGAGAGGTGGAATCACCTTAACATGAAGTAAATCACATTGAAAAAGAACACAATGTCTTATTAATACCTGAAGAATCATTCAGAAGAGCAATTTCTTAAAAATCAAACTATTATTTAACATAATCCATAAAGATGACATAAACATTCCTTTTTATGATTGACTTGATTTTAATTTCATTCTTTTCCTCTTTATTTTTTTTTCTATTGATACGGTTCTAAATTGAATTATGATGCGAAATAATTTTAAGTATTTTAATATTAAAACTCGCTTCCTGTTTAGGGCAGAACTTCCTGTGGTTCTTGGCGTGGAAAATTGTCTCTTTCCTTTTAAACAAAACTTTCTTCTTTTTCCTTTTTTTCTTAATTTAACAATTGGAATTTTTACAAACAGTGTTTAATATAAAATGTTAGAACAAATATTTTTAAGTAAATACAAGAAAAGATAAAAAAAGATTGGCGTAATTAACAAGAATGACTAATTAAAAGAGTTTAAATCAAGTAAATTAAAAATTAAATGAATAAATAAATACAATAAAATAGATTTTTTGGCTCCAGTTTGAATGATTCCATTTATATTTTAAATTCACTAATATTTCTCCTATTTTTTTTAGCAGGGCTGTACATTAATATTTATGCAAATTGAATTGGGCAAAGCATAGAATAATGTTTGAATATGTTTTATTTTTACTTATGAGATAAACTATAGTATTGTCAAAAGAAAATGTTGGTAATATTTGTTTATTATTGTTTATTTTCCAAAATATTTGGGTTTGAGGACAAAAAAACAAGAAAATAAAAAAAATGTTGCCGAACTATCCTCAAATCCTCATTAATACTAAACCGTATCCTTTTTAATCCTTAATAACATTAAGATGAATTTCTTTATTTTTTTTGAAAAACAGATTTGATTTTGTTTTGATTAACGTATTTGGACTGGCAGCAGAATAGCCCACATAGACTGTGTCTCATCAGCTCTAGACAAACATTCCACTTTAGTCAAAAAAATTTAAGAAAGATTGAAAAATCTCACTATAACCAAGAGTTATACACATTTTTTTTAGCTTTGGTTTCAAATCCAGAATAATTTATTAAACAAGGTAATTCAATTATTTTGTATTTTATTCTTTAAAGAGATGTATTCCAAAACATTTTATTTCTGATTTTAAAAGTCATATTATTGTAGTTTCATGAAGATATGTACTTAGGCCTACTTAGATTTAACCTTACATCTGGTGAAATAGATATATTTTTTACTTATTCAATTGTTTCAGCACTTTGATCTTTATCCAAACGTCAAACCTTTCCATACTAAGAGTGCAAATGTATGTAAGTGTGACAATATAGTTCTGTAAGGGGTTCAGAATAAATTGCTTTTTACAACCCCTCATAATAGTAACTTTGGACAAAAAAAATTATTTTGATGTGAACTATTCATTCACTGAAGCATTCAATGTTCTTTAACAAAACAATACCCAAAATGTGTATGTGTCGATATAAATGTATATATCTCTTGTCTGCCCAGCAGCACGTCAGAGATCCCAGAGGTCTAAAGGTGAGTGTCTGTGGTTTGATGCAGACCTCTTTGGACAGGCTGTGGAGGCTTTGCATTAACTGAGCAGTGCATTTTGCAAACATTCGCACACATCAGGGTGCTGCATGCACAAACATGCATGGCCAGAGAAAGCCCTGGCAGCCGTTTCCGCTGCATGAATCAGTGACCCTGAAGTCGCTGAAGGCAGATTAGGAAACAGCATTTCTTTTTTCTTAGAGCCTGAATTCCACTAAAGGATGGGTAAGATGTTAACTGTAAAGGTCGTATATATGACATACACACCATGGAACGAGGGCACAAAGCACTAAAGATTAGATGAAAAAGTGCAAAATAAAGAGCATCTCACAAGATAAAGACATGATTTTTTGTCTTTATTCCTTGTCTGTTTCAGCCTCGTTTACTCCCTAAATGATGAGACTGATTTAGCTGAATTAAAAGGCACCTGGAACAAGTGCTGCATGGACTCTGCTGATCAAGATGGATGACTCTTTTTATGGTATATTGAAGGTGGAGAAAGAGGGGAAATGTTGCCCACCAGCCTCAGATGCACCACTTCTCTCCCTTTGCAACTAATGGCTTCATTTTTCAACGGAGAGCCAAAAAAGATCCACTCCATCAGTGTCCCACTTGGAGGAAGCTGAAGAAGATGAAGCGACAGGTGGACAAACAGAGCTCCAGAACCCGCCCCACTTCTTCATTCTGTTCACCATTGAGGTGTGAGCAGACAGCTCTGTGTGCTTAAGTGGCTTTTGCTCCTGTTTGACTGGTTAATAGGAATGTGCTTTTGTTTTGAAATGCTGGTAAACGAACCGCGAATGTGTGCGTAGCTACGACGCTTTCGGTTGGCAGAGCAGGTGGCGGGACAGCAGGAGGTCTCATCGCCGAATCTATTAAACAGTAAATCAAGCCTTGATATTCAAAGACAGCAATCTCTCATCTGCAAACGCTCACAGGGGGAGAATGAAGCAGGAAAATGCTTTCATTTGTTAAAAGAGACTTGAAATGACTCCAAGACTGAGTCTTTGTGAGAGCAAAAGCTTTAAAGTCCCACTCCAACTATATTTTATCTTTTGTAAAATAATTCCCAGTGGTAAATCTACCTAGATGCAATGATTCTTTCTCATTTTAGTTATTGTAGATCATGCTGGTCTCAAGCATATGAGACAACAAGACCTTTGAAATCGCTGTATAATCAAGCGGTTAAAGTATTGGATAAGATCCCATCATTGGAAAATATTTGCAAAACATAGCATGCTAAACTTTGACAATATAATTATCTATATGAATATGCGATTGATTTTTGAAACTGTGAACAACATGTCCAACTGGGTTTCTGTGCCCCTCAAGTACAGGGTTGTGTCAGGAAGGGCATCCGGCGTAAAAACTCTGCCAAATCACTGATGCGAAACAGTGGGTGCTGTTACGCTGTGGTGACCCCGAAAGGGATAAGCAGAAAGTGAACTACATTAGGTTTTGTATAAAATAAGAGTAGCTATGAGGTTTACTCACATTATTTGCTGTCATCAAGATAGTTTCACTTCAAAATGTTATATTAATTACAATAAAAAGATAATGTAGTTAAGTCTGTAGTTTTAAATACCCCTTTTATATTCATACATTTCTAACACTTTTATTTCTCTAAATAATGTTAATAGATGTGTATTTATTCAACTTTTCTATGGGTGTATTTAAAGTTCACAACCATGTGACACTTTGATCATCAGTAACACGCAGCAGTTTTTGTGGCTGCAGGTCAAAAATGTTTCTGCAGCTCCACTGTCCTCGTCGTTGTCATGACAACATCCCATGGGGGGGCAAAGTCAGACATTTCACGATAACAAATATTTTGCCAGGCCAGAGGTGTTTTATGGGTTTTGTGAAGACTTCGGGAGTCTTTTCTTTTTATTGTTTTGACCTGCTGTCCTCATCCAGTGATCAGCGCCAGCCTGTGTGTGTGTTTGAGTGTCGAGCTCTGGCTCCTTCAGCGGGACGTGGGGAACGTTCACTAGATTTTTACTGGTCTTAGACTGTTACATCGATTAACCAATACACCAGTCTCCAAACATTTCAGCCTTGATTTATTGGTGTTAATGAGCTAAAATGAAATGAAGACATCACAACAAATCTGGGGAAAAAAAAAATGTCCACAACGCCACATGCAAGCAGAGCGCTCGCGTGTGAAACCGCTGCACACATTAAGCAGCCTCATTATATATTCCACCATTGTTCCTTCTGTTCATAAGGAACAGACGGAGCACAAAATCTGCTTCCTTTCAAGTTAAAACAGCTAAATTATTCAATTGTAAAAAGAGACATAACATGAGCAGAAAGAGGAGGTTGTCAGCGAGAAGATAAGGCAGCGCAGTTAATTGTGAACAAGTCCTCTAAAGGGATTGAAGGTTATCTCCAGCCACTGTATTAAAGCTGGAACCAGCCTCTTCTGTTATTATTGCAAGGGTAAATACAACCGCCACATCAAGGCAATCACGCCCCGTAATTAGTCATTATGCATTGTGAAGCTGTTCAAACGCACACAAAGCTTCATAATAAGTTATTTCAAATGACAAAGAGATAATATCCACTTGAAAATTCAATATCCCGCTTTGGGGCAGTGAAGCTGATTGCTGTTGGAAATTAAAAGCTATTAGCTCCTGCCTTTTCTTCGTCGGGCAAAGAAGATGGCTGCACTTGTCTGTTCTTGCTCATGTTTCTTTTGCGGCTGAAAGTTGCCTACTGCTGACACCGCACCCCGACAAGACAAGAGAAACAAAGGCAGCCGGCGCTGCCGAGGTCCGGCCGTAATGAGAGGAAAGAGTGCCTGCCTTCACTGCATGTGGAAGCGCTGCTGTACTTTCCATTCAAGCATTTTGATCCCTCAATTACATGGTCGCCAGCAGCCCACACAGGGCTGACTCATCTCAGACATGCAGAAGATGGATCATGCTCTTGCAGCTCAATTAATAAAGATAACAGTCAGAGTGGCCGTGCAGCGGAAAAATGTAGGATTCATTTGCAATCTAATGTTGCATTAGGTTAATGAGACATAAGAGAGAAATTTACATAACTTCAGCCACAGTGAGATAATTAGTATTTTCACATTTAGCCCTCAGTGTACCAGACTAAAGAGATACTGGATATTTTCACTTCAGATTGAGATCACTAAAGTTTCACAGTTGAAGTCCTGGAAGCGAAGAGTAGAAGAAACCATAAAACATGATTTTACTACCTAACATTATATGTCCAACATAATGTAATTTAAAAATCCTGTAATTTTCTCCCTCCTGCCAGAAAAAGAAGTAAAATACACAAAAAGTACCCAAAAAATTAGCTCTGATAATGAAAAGTACATAAAAATGTTCAAATATTGATTAAAAAAACATGGTTGTTCATCATTCAAACCACGTCGTGTCATTGTGCTTTTTATGCTAATGCTATTGATTTGTTTCTTTTTGTTAACAACAATTGTTATTAATAAAAGTAATTGAACGTAAATATTGGGCTGTATACATTATTGTGGCACAAATCTGGAGACAAATGTACTGAAATGTTGAAAAAATCAGCTGAGTTCATAGGAAAAGGACTGGTTGGTTTGGTGCCTCGTCCATTTTACATTTGGAAATCTACAAACAAGAGCAGAATGTTTAAGATTTTAAAACTCACACACGAAGGGAAATACATCAACTCAACGTCAAACCATTCTTTTTAAAGAGATTTAGTTTAGTTAGAAAATAAAGAAGTGGGTTTGGCAAGTGACTTTAAAGTTAAATTAAAATGCAGTGACAGGGGTTTCTTTTTTTATTATGCACACAAATATTGTAAATTCTTTGAATCGATAAAAGTTGATGAGAATGGTCAGACTTACTTCCTGTGTTTGCTGGTTAAAAAGGACTTACATGTAAACACACTTTGTAATGTAGTTATTCATAGTTTATTAATGAAAATCTACACAAACCGCATGTGCAAACAATGTTGCACTCTTAGTACACCCTTGGTAAACCAGCCTGTAAGAGTGAGAACTAAAAAGTTCTAGATCAGTGATATGCAATTCCACATTCCTGCATGTTTTCCAACATATCCTTCTCTGGCGTGTTCTAATTGGCTGGACACACCTGAACCAGGTAATCAGTCACGAGTCAGGCTTGGATATCTGGAAATCATGCAGACATAGCGGCCCTTGAGGCCTAGACTTGCCTATCCTTGTTCTAGATGTGCTGTTATTTCAAGTTTGGTTTTTTAGAGTAATGTCTGTCTCCAACTTAAAGATTGGTGTCTACAACAGTTTGGTGTTGGATGAGTCAAAATGATCACCGACTCACGCCAAAAGTTTAAAGATTTAATCTTTCAAGTGAGTTAAAAAGGACTGAGGTGAAGAAGAACCGCCAGCAGAATCTTCAAACCACTGAAGAGGAAGGCAGAATTGTTAAACAAGAGGTTCATGTCTCACTAAAACAAGTATCTTGAGGGAATAATTAGACAGCTGTTTTCAGAAAGAAAAATAATCGTTAAATTGTTCAGACGTCACTCAATTTCTGACTAATGCTGGCCAAATATTTAATAAACCAACAGTAAAACGTCGCTGGTCACTGACGAGACGTTGCCTCAATGTCGGTCTGTGATCCAAAAAGTCTTAAAGCATCTTCTGTTCCTAATTGGTTCAGCATCCAAAAACGAACCACATCAAACCCCACTATCTGCAGCAGTCAGACAGGATCAAGCATGTTCAGGGTACCCTGACTTTAGACAACTTCAAACCACAACGAAGATGATTCCAGTTCAGACTGCATTGGTTTGATGATGTTGTAGAAATTTTCAAAGCTACTGTTAGGGCTGGGCGATAAAACGATAATTATCGTTATCGCGATATTACCTTTTTTCGATAGTGAAATGAGACTATTGCGATAAACTTTCGTGTTAAATAACACGGGAGAAAACCCCGGAAGAGCCGCGCTTCCTCTTCTTACGGAGCAGCTGATTCTAGGAGCCCAGACTGAGAGCGGGGGGGACGGAGGCCCCGAATGATGACAAAAGGACAAAACAGAAAACACTATTTCAGTAAACCAATAACCAATATATAATCGCAAATACTTTTATTTTTAATGTCAAGGTGACGATGTTTATGTATTTTGATTTGGAAACGTCGTCACCGGACCCCCCTCCTCTAAATTTAAAATGGTTCGGTCCGACCGGATTATTCCTCCGCAGCTGTTTGTTACCGACAGATCTACAGAGTGTGAGGGAGAGAAGACACGCTTTAAAAATCAGGTGCTTAAACACCTGATTTAGAGGAGAAACTCAATGAAAAAAGAA
>NC_050525.1:8074931-8083579 GCF_002922805.2 Oryzias melastigma
GGGATTTCCCAAAACAAGAGCCAAGGCAGCAGACAGGCGCCCATTTTTCCCACAAGGACACGTGCTGAAAGGAGAAAGCTTAAGCTCTATAGTTTGTCAGCTAATGAGATCACAGAGAAGGCGGCAGATCATGACAAGGTCAGAGGGAGAACTCATGTTGATTTAACATTTTGCTATATCTTTATGTATGGGGCAAATCAGGATCAAAGTCAATGAAAAAAAGATTTAAAAATGTATAAAGTAGGCATTGTAAACTTAAAATAGAAAATTAAAAGTTTGAAAGCAGTTTTAAACTCGGAAATACTTTTGAAAACTTGAAAGAATTATTGAATATTAGAAAAAATAAAATTGAACATTTGAAAAAATAATATTGAAAAATTAAAAGAAATATTGAAAATTTTGGGGTCAAACATGTAAATTTGAAAATAATATTTGAAAATAATAAGAAGTCATTTGAAAAAAAGTTTAAAGAAAATCTGCTGACTTTTGCTCAGATTTTTGAGCATTTCACTTTTTCATTGTTCTTTAAAAGGTGTTAAAGGATTTGATCACAGTAATATGCTGCTTAAACAGGAAAATCTGCTAAAGGAGTCCAATCTAAATCCTAACCCTTTACTTATAATGATTTCAAATAGATAAACATTAGACAACTTTCAAGGATGACAATAAAGAAACAGGAAATCGCCAGGATATGAAAGATAAAAAACGTTGTGGAGGATCACACTGTCTTATGAGAAAAAACATAAAATCAATCCAAAAAATCATTCGTCTTCTTTTTGTTTTTAGCGTTACAAAACATTTAAAAAAGTCAATTTTATCAGAAAAAAACTGTTATTGGTCAACCTTACACGTTCTCTCTTAAGCAATTGATTTCTTTCAAAAGAAAAGGTCTTTGCTAAAATGTAGTTCAATACAGGAAACTGTAGGAGGGCAATATGAAAAAGATGATCAATATACAATTACAACGTGTGAGTTGAAAAACTTTAGTTTTGGTATTTCACGCTTATTGTGTTTTTGTCCATTTCCTGTGCAATCAGGCCCAAAGTGATCACAGCAGAAGTTTATTTTACTGAGTCTAGTACTGCAGAAGGTTTCATTAAATCCTTCTATTTGATCATGTATTTATTAAATTAAATTTTGGGACAGTTGTGTCATTTTGGAATAATCTGGACGAAACTGAAAAAAAGAAAATTGTATTTTATTTCTTTGTTTAATTGACTTAATGGCTTTTGTGTGAACAGATTGCTTCATAAACAAACAGAATTAAGTTAAATTATTTTTGCTGCCATCATTAACAAAATAACAAAAGTTCTCAAATGTTTTGTTTACAGGCATTTTTCTGAAACGATCAAAGCTTCTCTGTAAACTCAGTCTATCTGAACATAGTGTTGTATTTATGAACTGAATCTTAACTGTTGGCTCTTTTAGCACAGAGCATATGCGTGGCCATATGTACAGCGCTTACAAAAAGCTCTGTAGGTGTAACGAGAAGACGTCAGATTTAGAAACACATACTCCGGTCTGCCGCTGAACGGATTAGCCGAGAGGGATTTTTCACTGTCTTACACAACAAACACATTTGAATGTGTTTTGTTTGCTAAAATAATTATTGCAGAGACATCTGATCTTTCTTAATTACTCCTAGGTTCTCATTTTGATGAGATATTTAAATTTACTGACAGCTTTGTGCTTTAAATGGAAAAGGACACAAAGGGAATGGCTGTGCAGCAGAGAATCTGCGGCTTGTTCAAGTGGATTCCATTTCAGCCAAGGAAGAATGAAAAAAAGACAAAATTGGTTTTATTTGAGCCACTTTTCTCTCTAACCCTCCTCACTGGCCTCTTCCAACCCATCATCCCTCCTTACAGGTCACTCTTTGTTGTTCACAAAAGCTCCAAAGATTGGATCTCGTTCAGTAGCGTATTCATCTCTGCTGCTATTACAGGGTGGCGGTAAGAACGAGGGCCCGACCTTGATGGTCAGACTGTTGGACACGGGGTTTAAAAACAGTTGCTCCTGCCGCTAGATATTCAAAGGTCATTTTTTGTGCTATTGTTTTTATTATTGTTATAAATTTTTCAACCCTTGGTTTTATTTATGTCTTTTTTTTTAGAGCTACTATTTCTCCACAGTAAATCCATTTGTCTCTTATGTACCATTTTCTAGCGCACCTTTCTCTCCCCCCAAAAATAACCTGCTCTGAACCTGCTGCACACCAGTGTTATTGTGGTGTTGTTTTTAGCACTTTTGCACCCATAGGATGTGTTTGGTTCTGGCAAGGTCGTCTGCCCTCATTCCAGGCACGTCGCAATGCCGCTGAGCGCCGTGAAACAAAAGACCTTAACTTTATGATATAGTCAGAGTGGAATAGGATGTAAAATGAGACACAACGGAAAGGCAGGAATAAAGGTGCAAAGTGGAGAATTTTAAATGCTAATTTTGGACAAGTAAAATCTCTTCTTCCCTGCTGTCTGACATTCTCTGCTAATTACTGACAAACAGCTGTTCTGATATGGTAATTAAATAGGCAGACGCGCCCCATTGTTCCGCGATTCAATTGACATTATCGAGCTGACATGTTAGAATGAGAATAAATCACGTCGGTAAGAAGCTTTGGAGGCTGAAAACAGAGATGAGAATTGCTGCGTCTGGAGCCAGAAGAATTCCAGCGTGAGCTTTTAGCGCGGCGCACAGCTCCAGTCTGAGACGCAGAGCACACACTCGTGTGATGCTCTCAGCGCGAGCAGCTCAGCCATCGTCTGGAGCTACACCACAGCAGAACATCTTACATCAACACACTAGAAACTAATTAGTGGATGAGAGATGGGAAGTGGGCATAAGCAACTCATGTTTAAAAGCATTTTTGGACTTTTAAAAGAGGCTGCTTAAAGAGCTAAGCAAATGTGTACATGTAGAATATAAATGAACAAACACAAATACCTCTAGGAGATATATGTCTTCATTACCTGGTGTTTGAATTGTGCTTATGACCAGCCAGCAGAACACACAATAAGTGTAAAAGGTGAGGGAGTATGCTCATTTGACCAGCTTCTGAGGTGTTGTTGATTTTAAACTAGAGTAATCAATCAATTGAAAAAATGATCAGATTAATCACACTTTTGAATTGTGATAAATCACATTTAATCGCAATGTTTACCTAAGTACATTTTAGATGATGATATGCAACTTTTAAACAAAAACTATGGAGAGAAAATAAACTCAACCCATTTTGTGCATGCATAATTCTTGATTTGTGCGTAACTTTGGATTTGTGCATTCATAATTTTTTATTTTTGCATGCGTAATTCTTGACTTGTGCGTGCATAATTCTTGATTTGTGTGTAACTGGATTTATGCATTCATAACTTTTGATTTTTGAGTGTGTAATTCTTGATTTGTGCGTAACGTTGGATTTGTTCATGCATAGTTCTTGATTTTTGTGTATGCAATTCTTGATTTGTGCGTGAATAATACTTGATTTGTGTGTAAGGGGATTTATCCATTCAAAACTCTTGATTTTTGCGTGCGTAATTCTTGATTTGTGCATAACTTTGGATTTTGCATACATAATTCTTAATTTTTGTGTACGTAATTCTGGATTTGTGTGTGCATAATACTTGATTTTCGCTTGCGTAATTCTTGATTTGTGTGTAATTGGACTTGTGCATGTATCATTCTTTTATTTTGCGTACGTAATTCTTGATTTGTGCGTGCATAAAACTTGATTTGTGGGTGCAGAATTCTTTTGATGCCCAAACCACGGTGAGGAGTGGACCTGGGGCCCGTTTCAAGAAGCAGGTTTTGTTGGAACTCTGAGTTCGTGAGCTCCAAATTCGGCAAAACTCTGAGTGTTCGGTTCCAGAAAGAGAGATAACTCAAACCCGGGAAAGTGGGCGAAACCAAGCCCGTTCCAAGAAGCAGGTTAAGCTGAACTCAGAATCAATCACTATGGTAACTGAGTCTGTGAACCAAACCTGGTCGGTAGCAGGTTTTCTTCAGGAAACTTAGAGTTCTCTGTGGTCTCCGCCCCTTTTTAAAGTGAAAGATGTTCAAATATGAGTTCCTCATTAACATTTAGAGAACATTCACATTAGAGACGTCAAGTTTCCACCACTCAGAAACCAAAATGACATGTTCATTCATAGAGGATCATGTAGAGAGGAGGCTGATTAATCCAGAGGAAATGTTATTTACGTCGGTAGAGGATTTGGAGGACACGAGTTGACTGACTGCAGTTTACCAATTCATTTTTATTTCAGCGATATTATAAATAGTGAGTTTTTCCAGGGACTCGCTATTAAAAAATACAGTTTTCTTTTCCTTCTTTAGACCCAAAACAATTGAAATTATGGAATGTCAAACACCGAGAAACCATCTGAACCCATCTACCATCCATTGTTGGCGTCAAATGTTAGCTCAGTTGTCAGCAACGCTGCTTCCCACTGCGGAGTTTGCGAGTTCGATTCCCGGCTACGGTATTTTTGTTTTTACGCTTAACAAAAAAAATTCGGCGAGTAGTTTTTAAGTCTTCAGAATTCAAATTAAATAAATGCTTTTTTTTTAACATATGTCAGGCAGCTACAGTTTATTTTTAGCAGGCAGTGATGTCCTTGTGTGTGGGTGTGGGTGGGGGGTGGGGGGTTTACCAAAACTGGTCATTCATGCGATTATGGAGATTACTGGTTAAATTAGTAACAGATCAAAACCCATTCCTTACTCAACAAGAGACAAAATAACCTTCCTGACATTATTTATTCATTATTAGAAATGATTCAAATAACTGCAGATATTTTCTCTCTGTTCTACCGCTGCAGCTGTGTTGCTTTTCTTGCAGTAAATGTTCTCCTATAGTCGCATATGCTTGAAGGAACTTATCAATTTCCGCCACCGGAAGTACAAAACTCAAGTGCTTCGCTCCCGTTGCCATGGTGAATCGTGCTGTCTTTGCTTCATTGATCAGGGCTTTTTATGGTCGCGACAATCACACCTGATTCTGGTTCTGACAACTTCAAGTTGATTGAATCAAACATTTTCAGCTGTTCTGGAACCGAAAACCCTGAGTTTGGGAATTTTTAGTCAAGTGACTCTGAGTTCAGGTTCGAACTCTAAATTTGTTGAACCTGCTTCTTGAAACGGGCCCCTGGAGGAACAAAAACACAAGGAATCTGCCCTGTTGGGGAGGGGTACTGTCTGGATTCTGTGCTCAGGTTTTTTCATGTTCAGTGTTACATCCTGCTGCTGCAGCCTGGCCTTCCCATCCAGTTCCCTTCGGCTCACCTGGCAGGTGTGGCCAATCTGCCTTGATTGGCAGATGGTGACTATTTAAGCCAGAGGAGGCCACACCAAGCCAGCCAGCCAGGGAGCAGAGCAGCAGGCTGGGTTTAGCTTGGGTGGTGTTGGTTTATGTGGTGATGGGTTTTTGACATTTTTGTCCTCAGCAATCTTAGATTGCTGGGTTTTGTTGTGTTAGTTTGGGGTTGGGCCTTGGTAGTTCTGATTTGCAGGCTTTGTTTCATTTCTGTTGATTAGGTAGTTTTGATAGGCAGCCCTTAGCAGGGAGCTGCTGACTCCAACGGTCGTCTTGGTTGGGTCAGCAGTCTCCCTGATTCTTTTTCTTTTAGCCAAGGTCCCAACTCCGTTTTGGTTTGTTCTTTTTTACCATACCCACTAATTCTTGCTTCATTTCAGGACACAGGTTTCTGTTTATTTAAATAAACTGTGTTCCTTTTATGTTGGTTGTCCAGTTTGTATGTTATTGTCCCCACTGATGGCTATCCCCCTAAACACCAGGCCAGTTTGCATATTGGGGATGTAACATTCAGTCTCACCATGTTCAGGTTAAATCATCCACAGCTGTCTTCATTTAGTTAATCAACCTCAGTGTATTTAAGTGTCTGGTTTTCAGATCTTCATTGTCAGGTCATCTGCTCTGTTCTGTTTTGTTCTGCCATTTTTTTGTTTCTCCATATGTTTTAGTTACTTTATTAAATGTGTTAAGCTCCTGTCACCAAGCCTGATCTCCTGCATTTGGGTCCTCCACCATTTCCTGACACTTTTGGGTCAAAGCACATCCAAACCATCCATATAGTGTACACTGATCTGCAGCCACAGTGCAGACAACAATTGTGCAATTGAGTTGCCGAGTTAACTTCCATGTTTTCATTCATTTGTGTGGTTGTGGTTAATCTACAGGAATTTTGGACTGGCAACTCTTAATGGGTTTCAGGTCATGAAAACATTGCATAATTGACGAGCCTCAGAGATGCCGACAGCATCGGTTTAACCACAAGTGGAAAGTTCTTCATTTGCCAAGAAGAAATAAACAAAGATAAAGAAAATATTTTTGAAGCTCCTTTACAAAAATGTTTGAATAAAAAAAAAAAATCATTTTTTGCTGATATAAGACAATGACTTGATGACTGATGTTGGGAAGACAGAAAAATTGTTTTTTATTCTTCTGATTCTTATGGCATGTTATTTTACTGTATATTTTGCTATTCATGTTTTTAAAGTGAAAATTAATTATAGTAAGAACTAGGTTGCACAATAGTTAGTAGTCCTGCATCACAGTGAGAAGGTCCTGGTTCAAATCCCAGCAGGGTATTTTTTGTGTGAAGTTGCATCTTCTCCTCTTGCATGCTTGAGATTTTCCTAGCACTCCAGCTTCCTCCCACGGTCCAAAAACCTGCCTTATAGGTTTATTGGTGATTCTAAATTGTCCCTAGATATGAATGTGAGTGTCCAGGGTGGATACTGGGTAAGTTTCAGCATCTCTGTAACCCCGTTTGGGGAGGAGGAGTTATAGAAAATGCATTGACTGAGGACTAGAATGTCTGTAACATTTAGAGTTTTGTTGTTACACATTCTACACCTAAATATCTTTGACATTTTGAAAGGGAAAAAAAACAGCTTGGAGATACAAAACTATTTCATTTTAATGCATTTACTGCAATACACCTGGAGTCTGAAACAGTTTAGAGCCAACTTAACTGGGAATAAAATGAAAAATTAATTGCATGTTAGATATCAATCTTAAAGTGCTTCCACTGAGTATTATATGGATGATTTGTGGATGAAAAAAATAAAAATAAAAATAAAAATAACAAAAACAATAAAATGTAAATTAAAAAAATAGAAAAACATTGACCACAGAACCAGTCTCTTTTAAACCTCAGATGAAAAAAATAACATTTTAAAAGGCGAATCGTATTAAACTGAACGGAAGCAAGAAAGAAAAAGGTTTTTTGGATGCCACTAAGGCTGACTCCAAATTCTTTCCCTGCCCCTCCAACTGTAGGGGCATTTGGAGAGGTGGGGGTGTTTGAAATAGTTTTTTTTAAGGGTAAGGTGTAGGGACTTTTGAGTCAGTGTCCCTGACTATATCTCTGACTATTTAAAGTTTTAAAACTGATGTTATTATGTATTTTCTAAGCACTGGCAGCTACGCGCTAATGTAGATGAACTGCAACTATTGGTGGCACCATCGAGTGGGAAGTAATGTCTGAATTAGAAGACACTATTTTTCCATAACTTTCCGTTTGGAACGTTTCTTTCTGCTTGGAAAGAATTTGGATTCAGTCTAAATGACACCTGAGAACCATGTAACAAATGTATGTTGAGCTACACAACCATTCCTCATCATCATACAAGCAAACCACGTCCATGTGTGCAGTTAGTGCTTGTTAGCTTCTGTGGGTTTAACTCATCTTGCAGCATCATTATTTTTATTTCCATGTATATTCATCTTCCTGAACTATTTCCCAACGGCTTAACTTCACAAAACTCGTCAGCCGCAATTATTCATTCATACATATTTTAGTGATATTATCATCTCCCTGCACGATAATTAGAGAAATAAAACACAACCTTTGGCTGAAATAGAGGCAAAACTTTCCAGATAGACTTCACACAGACGCAAAGATGCCGGAGCACTTCCTCACAGCTTCAAAGAAAAAAAAAATCTAAAGTTAGAGGGAGCAGCGTGACGTGAGTACTGAGGGGCTTAAACGTGGCCAAGGTTCATCACAGAAAGTTTATAGGAGAGTCATATAAGTGAGATGTGATGTTCACGGCCCTGAGAAGAAGTTTTCCAATTTCAAGACACTTACAAAGTTTTGCAAACATCTTATTTCTGGGTGGCTACAGCACTTACACATTAAAAGATAGGAAAAGGCTTATTTTCATGTTGAGCATCAAGTGGAACGTGATGATGATTTGCAGCACGCATCAACAGAGACTGCTGCAGAGGAGCTACTTCTGCTGGGACCTAAATCAATATTTAAAGTCCAACTACATTTTTTCTGATGTAAAATCGTTCCTAGTGGTCTTTTAATGATGATTATGGAGTTATAAAAAATTCGCCTCTGAGTAATGGGCAGGACTGTTGGCATGGAAGTTAGCCTCTGCTGATTTCCCATCAGCCCTTTGTTTACACTCTCTCCCATTAGCTTATAGCGCCTCACAAGCTGAAGCTAACATTAGCTTAGCAAAAACAAATGGCGAGCAATATCGAAGCTATTTGGCCGTACAGTTTAGAGCTCAGACGACGGAAACGAAGACGTTAATGCAGGGGTCTCAAGCTCAAATCAGCCGGGGGCCGCTGGAGACAGAATCTAGTTGAGGCCGGGCCGCATCAGGATTTTCACAAG
>NC_050525.1:8084631-8084915 GCF_002922805.2 Oryzias melastigma
CTTTCATATGAAGACGGGGGCCGCAAATCATCATCCTGCGGGCCGCAGATGGCCCGCGGGCCGCGAGTTTGAGACCCCTGCGTTAATGGATCTATTTGTCTGCATCAGAATTGCAGCACAGATGAAAAACTTTGACCTGCCCCTGGCAGTTGTGTCATGAATCTGAGCTTCTTTTATGCATAAATGCTACAAGAACATGTTCAAGGGTAACACAGCAGGAAAGTTTGAGGCTGACTCCACTCTCAGCCCAGATTAGAAAAATGCGGAAAAAAAAGATGCAAAAA
>NC_050525.1:8084956-8121612 GCF_002922805.2 Oryzias melastigma
AGCAACAGTGAAGTTAGCCTGAGGTAACGTACTTACTCTGAATCTTAAATATGGAGAGTGGTACAGATCAAAATAATGCCAGTTTCTCCACAGAACTGTCTGTGGAGGTTGAGGATTTTTCTCTTCAGCTCTCGAGGCCGGCGCTGATAGTCCAAACTGAAGGGGACCCGTGTCTCAGTGTTAAAATGACGCTAACATCATAAGTTAATAAAGGCTAACGTATTAAGCAAACAATCAAGAGTGAAACGTTCATTGCAAATCCATCACCAGGCTGGAGTCCACTGGATTTTATGCTAATTACACTAAACTACTGTTGTCCAACTTCTAAATCCAATGGAACATTTTGCAAACCAGTACACATCTGAAGGCAAAACACCAACAAGCCATGCTAAAGCTAACACAATAACGACTGACTGTTACAGAATCAAAGATGTTCGGGGCTTTTATACTGGAGCTCAGAGCATGATGATGTGAAACTTCTGGGACTCACACCAGTTGACCAATCAGAAAATTCAAATGTAATACCTCGTTTCAACCTGTAGGGGGCAGCGCACAGGTGGTTTTAGACTATAATTTCAAGAATTAAAAAAGTTTATTTTAAATTGTCAAAAATGTGGTAAGGACCAACAGACAACACTTTTAAAGCCTCATTTATAAAAGGTCAACAGACAAAAAATTATTTAGTCTTCGGTTACCCTTGAAAAACACTGAAAACATGATTTTCATTGGATATTACTGTAATATTTTGTTTGGATAACTCATTTTAACATAGACATTTCATTCTTACTTGCAGTGGAATGAGGTTTAAAGAAGAATGTAGCTATTACCATTTCTTCATTATTATTCAATTTAGAACCAAATAATTCAAAGTTTAATGACAGTTCCTGCAGGGCTAGTTAATAATTTGGCTATGTAATGTAAATTTGTTTTCAAATAATACCACTATGGTAATGAATGACCTTGTTTTAGCTTGAGCTGAAAAGAAAATCTCCAGGATCTGCCACAAGGAAAGAAGATTAGATGTTTTTCTAGCACCAGGAGGACAGCACACCCCAAACTATCACATGCACAGAGAGGACAGAACTGTTAAGGAGCTCACTTTTCTCAGACCTCAGGGAACAAAAGAGGAAACAAATGTCTTCTCATCACAGTTGCCCTTTCCTCCTTTACCTGCTATTTCATCATTCTGGAAGTTTTGTGTGCTTTGAAGATGTCTGAAGACATGGTATTGATATGGATGAAATCTTTCTCTTATCCAGCTGCCTGCTGTGGATGTGCGACTGAACTAGTCAAAGGGAGAGCTGGCTGAATAGAGTCGATGCCTGCGGCAATCTCAAGCCAATCTCCAGACGGTCGCTGTTCTGAGATGAGGCTGTCCTCTTTTCCACCCGCCTGGACTGCTGCTCTTTAATTGACACAGCAGTGTGGAGCACAAAGCTTCCTGATTCAAAGCGATGTCTGTCAGTTAGCAGAAGACACTCAATTCCTCTCTGCAATCTCACTTTACTGCTATTGAGACTTCTGCAAAAAAAAATCCCAGTCGCTACTCCTTACTTCAGCGCCTACACAAAACAACTCCTTTCTCCACATTACTTAACAAAAGAAGGATTTCTCCCACTTGACTGTGTAATGAGACGGAAGATTCCTTTCCTCAAAGCAACTGACTGTGCTTTAAAAGTTTGATCTGAAACGTTCAGCTGCTCATATGAGGACTTTGTTCAGTTCTTGACCTTTTAAAGTTCAGTTGTCCAGAAGAACATGACATGGAAGACAGAGAATCTTCACAGACATATCTGTGTAGTTACCCATGCTTTAGTTACATGCACTCGTTCGGGGGGGCAGGTTCTTGTATTGTTTAGGCCCGTGGAGGGTCGTAGAGGGATCAGTTCCCTCTGTCAACTCAAGGGACATTATGAAAATAGAATATACCAATGTGGTGTATGTGGTAAGTGTATCGCCAAGTATTTTCAAGGCTAACGTAAGTTACACACACTAATGACATTCAGGATGATGTCGCACAATGCCCTTGTCCCACACTCTACACACTCTAGTTGTTAGTAGCAAATGCCACATGTATGGAGTGTGCATGTGATACGTAAGTGCCCGTAGGATGTCAACACACACTACACTGTAATTGTTTAGTTTTTGAATTTAGAATTCACACTGGGCGCGGAAGCATTGTGAAGCATTGCGAAGCGTTGCGCAGCGGTGCGGAGTCCACTCTCTCCATAGCTGGTGGGTTATTTTCTGTGATTACTACTTAGGTACATGTCAGGCAATATTTTTCTGTTTGTCTTTTTCAAATTTTAAAGGAGTTTATTGGGTCTAAATCATTACAATTAAAAGAGGCGGCCAAAGAGCATAGAACAACAGATTGGTCCTTTTGTTGTTTCTGTTGCAGTCCTAGTTTTTTTATTTACTGTTTTGCTTTAGTTTTCCTGGTTTGCTTCTTCGTTATTGGTATTTATCCAAGTAAGAATTATGACTTAATAAGTGATCACTAAAAGAGGAAAAATATAAACAAGTATGTATGTGCAGCACATTTCCAATCTGGTGTGAATGTCTTCATTTTAAGGTCATTTCATGCTAAGTAAAGTGACGTAATGCTCTCAGTAAAGTAGAAGTTCAAGCTCTAAGACAAAAAAAAAGATATAAGTTGAAACTTATGTATATCTAATGCATAATAAAATGTTGTTCACCTTTCTGCATATCCCATCAGGGGTCACCACAGCGAACCAGCTTTCACTGATTCCCACATTTGGTTTGGTGGAGAGTTTTACGCCATATGCCCTTCTTGAGACAACCCTGTATTTTACCTGGAACAGGGAGACCCAAACCCAGGACCCCTTGCAGCTGCATTGGTAGGCAGTAATGTAAAGGGTCCAACACTAGACGAAGAAGTCTTACATGTTTCCAGCCAGTCTGCTATTGAAGCTCCTTTTTGGCCAAACACACCTGATCCAGGTAATCAGCAGGAGATAAGCCAGGATTTCTGTAAAAACAGCAAGAGGACGGCCCTCGAGGACCGACTTTGGACATCCCTGTCCAACACCTAACCAACTGAGCTGAGCTATCCAGCTGCCAAAGTACAATGAGATGCGACAGACCTAAAATGGTTTGGTTCTATCCCCACACAGATCAGTGAAAATGTAAATTTGCCCCAACTCTCACCTCCTGTGCTTGAAATAGCAGACATTATGCCAGTCAAACCTGGCGAAGCATTTCACTTCAGCCAAGAAAAGCAGTATCTCTGCTCCTACACTTGCTAGAACAACAGGAGAAACACATGTGGAAGATCTCAATCAAACTGATGAGTTGTTGTCTCATCAGCTTCTCTCTACTTTCTACTGCTCAATCCAAACTAAGCCAGGGGGTCACCGCAGCATGGAAGTACGTGGGCTGTAAACAAAAGAGAACATATGAGCAGAGATGATCGTATGTGATGATGAGCCAAGCAGCACATAATCACAGACAGAACCAAACAAACATACATTTGGATAGATTTAAGTAGATCTAAAACAAGTGGACCGAGCTTTAGATTCTATTTGCCCTGATTTAAAGTCACAAAGTTAGGAGGATTCTGAATGTTAAAAGTCCAATAACGGGTTCAAACCCTTTTTTACGAACAATCTTCCATGGCAGGCTGCAGCTCCACTTCCTTCCCACTGAAACGTGTCTGCTGCTGCAACCCGCCTTTTCTCTCCAAGTGGAGCTCAGCCAACAATTCATTTCAGTCCTTATTACATTTGACTGGGATGTTGCGTTTTATTTATAGCAGTGCCACTGGCTTTATGCCTGTAAGTACATCTGACTCTTATACAAATAAAATTAATTCCTAACTCTGGCATGTTTACAAGCCCACCTTCTTCCAGGATGTTTCAAGTATATTAATTTTTCTCCTACTTTATTTAATTTTGTATTTACAAACCCAATAGCTTGCTGGCTTAATCTATATTTTAAAGAATGCAAGAGAAAAGCAGAATGCATCTTAATAATGGTTAGTGAAGAAAATATAATGGTGCGTTCACATACCAACTTCATCATCATCATCTTATATGTAGAGGTTTGAGAAATTACCAAGGTTTTATCATTACACATTTTGAATATAATCAGTTATTTTTTGTACTTATTTGCTCATAAATTATTATAAATATAACAAAAATAACCGATTCTGTAATGTAAATACAATTCTATTTAGCTTTGTTCTAGTTCAATCTTTAGCGCTAAAAAGAGCCGTTTGGAACATTTTTTTAGTCACCAAAACCCAGAAAGAGCCACAAAGCCTCACCACAATGTTTCAAAAATACACTTTATTTACACTTTTGTGGCCATTAAGCTATTTATTTGAAAAATGAAACTTTAAATATTGCATTTTAATGAAAACAACACCCTTTTAATTTTTTTTATGTTTCTGTAATCAATCCTTTTAAATTCATTTACTTTTGAAACATGTTAGGTCTTTTAAAAAAATAAACCCTTTTTCAAATCCTGTAAGAACGTCAAGTCACACATATGGCATTTTCTTTAATTTTTTGTTGAGCTTTCTTTCTTTTTCTCATTTTGATTTTTCCAAACACGAAGTAAAATCTAAATTTCAAACAAATTCTGAATATAATACAAGTTTAAGAAACAACAACAAATTACTAATTTAAATCTTTTACCATCATTTTCTGTCATCCAACATTCAAAATCTAAAATATTAATGACTAAACTTATTTAAATTTTGTGCATTTTTTTAAAGCCAAAGAGCCACAATGAAGGGTTAAAAGATGGCTCTGATGCCTCAGGTTGCAGACCCCTGTTCTAGTTAAACAAGCAGCAGATGTGTTTAACTTTGACAAACTAATATATTTGTATTTGTAGATGCTTTCCTAGCTTTATTTTTACTGCTACACTGTTCACCTTTTTCTGGTGTATATCAGCCAGAGCTGTAACACATAACTTAAAGACCTACTCTGATGAAAATTGTGTTTTTAACATGTTCTTGTGGCATTTTTCTCATAATGGGGGACGTGTAAAAAGAAAATTAAGCTTAAAATTGCATTTCTGAGTATTTCTTCATCCAATAGTTCTGAATTAGAAGCAGACAACAAAATTCTGTTTGAAAAAGAGCTTATTTGTGACATAGAAATACTATAGGCGAGAAACAATCCCCCTACTCTGAGCGCTCAGCAGGAGGGAGGGGAATGGGGGTCGGGTTGCTCCACGTCTCCGATCAATTCAGAGTGGAATTTCTAATGAACTGCTGCTCTGCATAAAATATGTCTTAGAAAATGGCACAAACTTTTTAAAATGTTGCTAAAAAATGGGATAATCATAGTTAAAAGACAACTGGGAACATTTTTATAACAGATTAAGATGATTGGAGAATGACATAAAAAAGGCTGCATGCTTAAATTAAGAAAATGATGTGTGGCTCAAGACATAAAGGTACTTCTGAGGTACTGCCTTGATTTCTCAAATTTCTTGGGTAGCAAAATTGATTAGCTTTTCCTCACAGAATAATTCAGAGCTGAAGTTCAAAACTATAAAGATCTCATTTGCCTTTAGGCTTCTCCCTTTAGGGGCTGCCACTGTGATTCAGCCACATCCATCTAGTGTTATCTTCTGCATAACTTTGAAAGAAAGATAACGATTGATGGATTTCAGACTAAAAGATGCGACGACAGATCATTTATTAGCAGCAAGATGGAGAATGATGGAGAAAAAGAGCAAAAGTTTCTTTAACTCTCCTTTAATGTGGTTTTGTAGTAAATATAGCTTTGCAAATAATACTTCTGAATTCTTCATAGTTCTAGAAAGCACAGAAAAAATGTCTAAACACAATCCAATATTCAATTTAAAATAAATATATTTTCCTGATTCAAGCTTACATCAATTTTCATATCAAATTCAGTAAGGCTAAGCTTAATCCTGCAATCCCGTCATTATTGGAAGGCCATTCGTTTCCTCCCGGCAACATTGTTCGACACAGAAGTCAGACCGCACAAGAGGAATGAACTGCTGGCTCATCACGCACTAAGCTGTCAGACTCTGAATTTATACTGCTTTGTGATGAAAAGCACAGAAAGCAGGAAATATCCCAGCAAAGTAATGAAAGACATGCTGGAGATTTATTACATAAAAAAATCGGAAGAGAAGATAAAAAGTCAGTTGGGAGGCAAAAACGTGGAAAAAAAATGATACATTTTCAACAAAACATCCACAGACAATTTGCTCCATGTTACACTCTCTTCAAACCACACTGACAGAAGTTTACACCATGCCCTTTAGAGCTGAAGCTAACATGAGGAGCACAGGCAAGACTGTCTGCACAGCTACCTAATTGGAAAGCGGTGAGACAAGCAGTAGAAGTGAAGGCTTGTACGAACACAAAAAGTGTCACAATGTGGAAGTACTTTGCACTTCCAAAAAGTTTGTAACAACTGGACAAAAAAACTTCAAAGAATGGAGGAACAGAAACTTGGATGTGAAGGACTGGAAAGAATTTCCTTTTCTACAAGTGGAAGAGAAACTACAATTATAGCTGAAATTCAATAAAAAGAAGCCTGCACAAAAAGTTAATAGAAGTGAGTTATGTGTTTATATCACATTGACACGTTAGCAGGGGAAAGGGAGACTTTAGCACGCCCATTTCAGTGACTGCATCATTACTCCAAGCATTTTCAAGCATCCGATTTTCTGATCCAACATGTTTTGAATAAAGAGATACTCAGAAACCTAGTTTGTGAATTATTTTATATAGGTCAAGGGTCTGCAACCTTTGCCAGTAACAAAGCCACAACATTTTTTTTTTCTTAGCCTTTTTAGGAAAATGAAATACTACTTTTTATTACATTGTCGTTCTTTATTTGTGGGCACGAAAAAATATATAAATATTAAGATATACTGGAATTTTCTCAAAGTTTTTTATTACTTTTGACAGAAGATCATATGAATTTCTTTCAAAATAAATGACTTCCTGTCCCAAACAGGAACATCGAGTGAAGCAAATATATTCCTAAACATGAGACAAAAATGAAATTTTCTCTTGTTATACTTTATGTTTACTTTGGTGAGCTGTCAGCCTTTTTCCTACTACTGCTGTTAACTGGAGCTTAAACATGAAACATGATTGGTTAATGATCCAGTAAAAGACGTAAATGAAGAATACACTAACCTATATATATTTTAGCTACTCCCTCTGAATAGCTAATAATCATTGCTATGCAGCATTAGATAAAATGTACTTAAAATTTATAAAATAAACTCAGCAATCAGGAAAGATCAGACTCTTTACCAAAGTTTTTCCTACTATTTGTAATCTGTGTATTCTGGAGGAAGCGCAGAGCAAACAAGGCCTAAAGATGTCAGCAGGGATATGGAAACTTTAACAGTTTCTAGCTTCACCTCTGCCATAAACTTATAAGCTTAAGTAAAATAAATTAAATCAATGCCAAGTTAGCATAAAAATGACAAATTACTATTGTTTTATTTTTCTTTAGCCAAAGAGCCACTATGGAGGGGTAAAAGACCTGCATGTGGCTCCAGAGCCTCAGGTTGCAGACCTTTGATATAGGTTGTCTCCTATGAGAAAAATCCTACAAGAACTTGCTAAAAACACAAAAAGACCTTTTGTGGCTCTTTAACACTTACATAAATCCCAGTTGTTTCTTTTGTCTCTCAAAGCCTGACATACAGTCCTGGATAACCTTCATCTTCTGAACAACACCCATTTAAACCTGTTCTGGATTCATCCATCTCTCAAACAAACAAACTCTTATCTTGCCTAGCAGCTTCTTCCACTTACAGCATGACAATTTGCGACTAAGCCAAACTGTAACACAGAGAGTTTTTTCAATTTAAACGTATGGCAAACGTAGCTGCACATCAAAGATATTATTGCAAATTGAAAGTCAGATGAGGCAGCTGAAACGAGTCCTATTATTTCCAGTTCAAATTTGACAAGTCGATAACAAAAATGACTTTTGCTTTGGTAGGTAAGAGTTATTCAAATGTTTTCATCATTGAGTCCAACAAAATCGGAAACATTTAGTGGAACAAATCACCAGCGTTCATCGTTTAACATCTTGAGAAGCCATTTTTTCTGATTTGAATGCAACTTCAAGCTTCATATATTTACATAAATACAAACCCATCATTATGTATATATGCGACATAGTTATTTTTCAGATTCTTACGTTTGCCATTTTAGTAATCCAAGAAACAAATCACTAAATAATGCAGATTTAATGAATTAGACTTCTTACAGAGATGACTACTGGCCCACAGATGCCTGAAATAGCACAGTATAAATAGCTCATATGGAAATTGCACGCGTATTAAAACAGCATAATTTCTCATAACCAGCTTCCAGCAATGCCTTTTCTCAAACTAGGTTGTTGATGTAACCCCCTTTATATGGCAGGAGCAGGAAAAGCTTTGAAGTATTCATCTCATCATCTATCCTTCTTTTATTCCTGCTTTCTCTGTGCTGGGGGGGGATGCTGGGGCCTATCTCTGCTCTTTCAGGGTGAAGCTGGGGTACAACCTTGGAAAGTTTAGTCTATTGCAGGGCCACACATTCCCTCCTGCAGCTGAATTTAGAGTCACTTATAAACATGAAAAAACTCTGGGAGATGATGTCACACAGGGTCGTCCCCCTTAAGGCGCCGCCATATTGGCAGGAATCGGCCCGAGGAATTGAATCGGGTGACTGCTACGGTGAAGGAGGCTATGGTTGATAACTGTTGTGCCCCAGATTGTATAAATAAAAAAAAAAGGTACAATATTCTCCCCTTATTTGCGGGGGTTAGGGACCGGAGGAATCCGCAAATACTGAAGGATTTCTGTTACCGGTCCATCCATAGTCATCAAAAACACTCTGATCATGCTTTGTAAAACGCTTCATAAAGAAAATTCCATTATTGCTCAGCATAAAGAGATTTTTATTTTTTTTATTCAGAACAAAAGACTGTACAGCAGCCGCAGTGACAGAATGTGGATCTTGAAATGTTTATTTATTTTGTAGGAAGAAAGACTGATAATCCATAGAGTCTGGACTTCATTCCATCTATTTTCACCTACCTTCCATCTCCAGAGAAGAGAAAAATAAAAATGACCACCAAACAACCTGACCCTGCTGCTAGCCATGCTAATGTTAGCCTGGAATTTAACACTTACCCTTCCAGTGATGATGCAGCAATTTTTTTGATTGAAGATTTCACAGCTGAATGTTCTCTACAAACAGTCCTTTGTAACCCTCCAGGATTTTATAAGCTTTTAGAGTTCCCTGTGTAGGACGATGGGAAGTTTATTAGGTAGTTATATGTCTGCATAGCATCGATTTGTGATGTTTTCTTCTACTTTTAAAAAGCACGCTAAGAACATTATGGGGTCGGTAATAGTTAATGTTTTTATTTTTTTTAAATAAAGTTCAATACCATGCAAATTAAAGTGAGATGAATACTCCAAAAGCTTGAAAGTTTCAGCAGTGGCTCTGTGCTGACTGACTGCCAAAATGGCTGACTGACTTCAGGGAGTCGCGTGGGGTCTGGACTGGAGCTCTATGAGAAACTTCTAACAAAAACGACCCAGTTCAGGTTCAAGTCCTCTTATCTGTGCTGCAACAGTGCGAACCGCCACACCACCGTTTAGCCCAGCTTTGAAGCATAAAAACACCTTATCCATGTTAATCACAAATAGCCCGTACTATCTATTACTTCCCACCACCAGCAGCCTTTCACAAGCTAAAATAAAAAACTACTTGGTATCTGAAAATGCACAGGCATGCTTTGCTGATTGTCACTGGCACAGCTCCCCATCGCTGTGTCTCCAAGGCAACTATTACTTTACTTCACAAATTAATTTTCTTTAAAACAAGTGAAGGCCTCAGTTTTTGTGGAAGTAAAAAAAAAAAAAGTTGGGGCAAAATGTCAGTCCATTAAAGTTCCTTCTGCACCATGTGCCTCTTGAAGCTGAGTGTTTGAATGTGGCTGCAGCTACGCAAATATAAAGATGATGCAAAAGGTCTGAGTAAAACATATTTCGTCTTTGCAGAGGAGCTTTTAGTGGTCCTGCACACACAGTAAACACATAAGCTGTCAGCTGAGATCCTCCACAGATGACTAGCTTGATCTCGTGTAGAGTATGAGTTTCAATTTCACAGCTGGCCTCTCATGGATGTAATAATTTGTGGTAAAATAAGCAGAGATGTGATATGCAGGCACGCTGCAATTATAGATGACTGGTGGTGATATCTCCAATCGCATCAGCGTTCATGACAATAGCGGAGCGGGGAAGATCTGAGACCAATCAGTGTCACTCCGGGTGGTTTTCCACAGGAAGCACACTGCGTTGGCTGTCACGCACTGTCCCTCTGTTCACTAAGATGCCCAAGCTCAATCTGAATTACTGCTGCTGCTGTCTGATCACATAACAAACATGCAGGCCGCCCTGGACCGCTCTGACAGAACAGTACCGTTATGTTTATGTTTGCAACTGCAGGGATAATTATTAAAGCCATTAAATGGAACAGGAATTTGACAGTTTTAAATATATTTATATGGCCCACAGTTGTTAGACTACAAGCACCAGATTGTTTTTGCAATTCTTCTTTCTTATTGCACCTTCGAGCAAAACTTTTACCCACGCCACATGCTCATAAACTCAGCAAAATGTGCACACATCTAGTAACTAGTCAAATGAAATTTGGATGTAGTAAACAACCCCTCCCCAAAAAATGATGACATCACAGTGGATGAAATCATCAAAAAAATGTATGTGGCAGAGGTCAAAAACATTTTTTTTAAAATCCATTAATTAAGCTAAATTACATTTGTTGGGGATATCCAAAGGAAGTTTTGAAAATATTATATTTTGTAGAAAAGAGTGAAATTTTTTTCCACAATATAGAAAAAGAAAACTTTTTCTTATCCTTACAAAATTTCACATGCAAGCCTCCATCTTAAGTCTGCAACCACAACCGAAGTTTCATTGACCTTTGACCTCAGAAAGAGGCTACCATCTTGAATTTTCAAAAAAAAAATACATAAATCCCCTTTAGTACCAGCTTTATACCTAAACTCTTCCTAGTCATATAGAACGTTCGCCTCCTAACTCCTTCAGCATTATTGGGAAAAAATATTGGAATTAGAAGTTGTAGATTTTGAATGGTGTTTCTGTGGCGTACTCGTAGGTGGAGTACCCCGGGTACTCGCATATTTTTCTACCAGAACATTGTGAAAAAAATGAAGAGTTTAGTAATAGAATTGGGCTGCGAGTCCGGGGCCATATGACGCTTCAAATTAAAATAGATTTATAATAGTTTTCATAAAAATGATTAACACTGTGTTTAGTAGCAAATAACCAACAGCAAAGGGATAATAGCTTTCTGCAAAAGTCTGCCTTTAAAAGTTCTTTTAAAGAGATCATCTGTGAGAAAATGCTAACTAGCAGCAGGTGAAGGTATGAGAACAAAAACAATCTGACATTGGCTGAATACACACACTGCAGAGGACAACGTATACAATCTGTGACCCTGTGCCTGCTCCTATTATTTTAGGGAAAAAAATAAAATGAAGAGGTCATGCAGACTGATTTGTTACTGACATTGATGATGATTTGCCCTTTGGTGAGGCACGTGGAGCATGTGCAGACCTGGCATCAGTAATAACACAAAAAAAACTGGTATTAGTCACCACCCTCATACTGTCAAGGTGAAATCAGTTACCTCACCCCCATTTCTCTGTTTGCTCGTGAACTGCAGTGCATTGCCCACTACGGAGAAGGGCAGATAACATTAAACCGTCTGCGATGCCAGACTGGATGTCCCACCACACCTAGCCTGCTCACATTTCTGCTCTCCTGAGGCCATCTGTCAGAAAGTGAGCCGCACAGATTCCAGCAGGAACAAAGGAGACACCGGAAAAACTTCAATACGAACAATCTTCTAATCTGCATGCGGCTTATGGCACTTCTCAAACGATATTTTATTCACACTAAGATTAAATTTAAGCTTGGGTCATTACTAAGGAAAGACTCAAAGATCTTTCTCTAGGATATCATTTGCAAAATACAAAGGGCTTATGTATCCCTCATTCCAAACCGTTAAAAAGTTCACATTCACAAGTACAGTTGTGGCTGTTAATTTTATCTTAACACATTCTTGGTTGTTATTTCTATATTTCACACTCACAGGAACTTGGAGTGATGGTGATCACCCACGTCTCTACTACAACTATGACATTTGTCTTTCTTGGTCCAGTTTTTTTGTCTCTCGTTTTTCTTTTTTGTGTCTTCTTTGACTCTAAAATAGATCGGTGCTTCATCTGCAGAAGGTTTCCTTCACTTCAAATTCCTGTAGGGCACATGAGTCAGATTTAAAAATATCATGGCCAAAATACAATAAAAATAATAGAAAAAAACAACTAATTTGATTAATTCAATGTGGAATCAACAAAGCCTGCAAAAGATAACATTATTCATAAATTAAAATGTAATAATCAGGTGCATTCATTTTTTATTCAGACTTTTCCATAGTGATTTCTGATTAAAACTTTCCCCACTGCCTAACAGCGGGAAAAATAATAATAATAAAAGTGAAGTGTCTACAGCAGAGAGAAAAAGGTGCAACAATAAAGTTCTAATTAAATCTTAGTTTGACACTTTTAAATGATCAGTAGTTCACACTTGGAACAGACAATACTTATAGGATAGCATCTAAAAACAAGACCAACACTAAACAAAAAATACAAGAGAAATCAGCTGTTTTCATGATTTAATCCTTTCTCTAAAGCATCTCTAGATTCATTTTTAGATGACACCTTTTTCAACTGACAAAGAACAGGCGACCTCTGAGGAAATTCTCAGGACTAAATAAGGTGGAGGTGTGATGATTTGTTATTTTCAAAGAGGCAAGGACTCCCACTGGCAATCTTTCGGCTCATTTTTACAGTCTTCTGACATGTAAATACGGTGGAATTTGTAGAATATGTGGGCTGGCTCTACTAGTGATCAGATATTATCCAGTAGGCCTTCATCATTATTACATCACTGGCCTGTCTGGCCTGTGGGCCTTGAGTTTGACATAAGCAGTCTTTCCACCACACAGCTACCCAGTCGAATGTAGAGTACAAAAGAATACACAGAAAAAAAATATTGTAATAAATTCAACCTTTGTTAAAAAAAAGATTAATGCTATATGAAAAAAAACTAATTCATTTAACATGGGAAAGCTCCAAATCTTGTTTTTCTAAATACCGATGGAAGCAGGCTTCCAAAGGGGGCAAATCTGCATTGATTCTCAATTTAAAAGTCCAAGTTTACATTGGAAATGTATCTACCAGAATGTTCTTGATCCGCTCCATTATTATGCATTCACTTGCAGACAAATAGATCCATGTACGTCTTTGTTTTGCTCGTCCAGGCTGGCTCAAAATTGTACGACTGGATCACCCTAATATTCCTCGCTATTTTTGTTGCACCACTAATGTTAGGTTGGGGTTGTGAGGAGCTGTAAGCTAGAAGGAGAGCATGTAAACAGAGATCTCTCAGCTATAGGCGACTGGAAAAGGGAAGGGATTGCTTCGTGCCCAGGGCTGGCCTAGGCCGGCTGCATGGCGCCCTAGGCAAACGTCCTTTCTGCCCCCCACAAACACCACAGGAAACACTGTAGCTGCCTGAAATATATTAAAACAAGTATTTATTTAATTTTAATTCTCAAAAATTTAATAATTGTCTTTTTTTTTGCATAATATTTCTCAGTATCCAGGACACAAACCCCTCCCCACCTCTTGATATGATTAGATCAAACTTTTGAGTTATTTTATTCATGGTTTTAATTATTACCTTTTATAACATTTACACACGGAATGAGTGGTGTGTTAAACTGTAAAAAAAAAAAAAAAATTGGCGCACCCTCCTGTAGATGGCGCCCTAGGCAGCCGGCTAGGTCACCTATGCCCAGGGCCAGCCCTGTGCGCGCCCACAACTTAGAGATGAATTTCTAATGAACTCCTGCTGCTCTTCAGAAACTATGTCCTAGAAAATGACTTAGGTTTTTGATTTTGGCTAAAAACTGCATCATCATGATTAAAAGACCACTGGGAACACTTTGAAAACTTTATTAGTTATTGATGACAACCGACAGAGATAAAAAAATTAAACTAGCCATTTTAATTTTATTAAAGTTCATATTTGTGACAATCGCCTCAAGGTTTCAGTTTTCCCAGATGAACATTTTTATTGTCAACTTTCTTTTTGATTTTTTTGGTTTGGAAACAGTACTTTGTGAACAACCAGCTCCATCATGATAAAAAGGCTAAGAACATGTTAAAAACACAATTTTCATTGGAGGTTACTGCTTTTAAAGGCTGAGTTTAGCTGCACTTAGTATCAGATCTTTAACTACACTTCTGCATAAAAATAAAAAAAAACTCCCTGTCTTTTCTATTCATCGTTGTCATTCCTTTCTGCAAGTTTATAAGTATTGAAGTCCCATGGCCACAATCTGGGCGTCTGGGGAGCTGAGAGCAGCAGCAGACCGGCCTGTCAGCAATAAACACTGCGTTGCACTGAAGCCAGAATAGCTTCAGTGCTCAGTAAAAGTATTCACAAAGGTCAGGTGAGCTGGCTTCTGCTCCTCCAGGGTGCTGCCACTTGGCACCTCAAAGGTTAGACAGAGCCCTCTGCATCACCAGAGGCAATGTGAGACCAGAGGAAATGTCAGCAACACCAACAGAACCTCTGACAATGTAAATAGTGGAAGAGAAGCTGCTGTACACAAGCCCAACATGTTTGTTAGTTCAGTCAGATTGAAGGGCAAACTGTCCCGTGGATGATAAACAACTTCAAGAATAATCAAATGTTTTCATCTAAGAGCTCTGAAAAGGCAGAAAATAACATAACTCGATCATCTACCTCCAATTAGGAACAAAATGACTAAATCATGACATCTGCAACGGAGACACGGTCCCCAAGCATTAGCAAACAAAATGGCTAACCAGTGACTGAATCACTCCCTCTGTATCACTTCCCTTCTGTGGCTCCCCATATGTGCCGCAGCCTCCATGGGCTTATTAATCCTCTGAGAGGCAGAGCACAGAGTATGAGTGAGTCCACGCTTCTGTGTTATATCCTGTGGCCAGGCCGTGCGTCTATCCGTGCCCACCCCCACTCTGTCCACGGACGCCATCTGTTTCTTGCCCTGCTCTGGCTTAAGTCCCCACTGACCCTGTAGGGGCTCTTCTGCCCTTCTTGCCATTACTCACTTTAGCAAATATATGCTAAATTTTTGAGCACTTTATAAAATGTATTGACATGGAAATACACCCAAATCCACCAGTTTTAAATGTAACAGGTAGAACCTTTGTTTTTCCAGAGAAAATCACATGTCAGTAAATAATCTTATTCCTGTGCTAGCACAGCTGGAGCATCTCACATGAAGAGTGCGTGCATGCATGGGAATGGAAAACTACTTATCGGTTCGGTTTGTTTTCGGTTTGTTGGAGCAACATTTTCAGTATGGTTGTCATAAATATGGACGGTTTTTAGATGAAGTAAATTTGTGAATGTAAAAATGTGAAACAAACCACCAAGTGGTTACCTTGGGGAATTACCCAGCTAAAAAAGGAGAGAGTGTTGCCTTCCAGATCATCTATCCCCAGGATCCCAAACATTTTAAAGACCATGGACCACGGACCGGTTTCATGTTTCCACGGACCAGCCTTTACAAAACTGATGTGGATTTTTTAAACCTCAACTTTCCCATAACTTTTCAGGATAGAGTTAATCTTAATTTTCTGTAAAATATCTGAAGTGGGTTTAAACTGTATTTGTACTGCAGATTTTGTGTATAAACCATTAAAATATTATGGATAATTTCCTTAAACCATTGAGTCAAAGTACATCTCCACGACGCAAAACACTCTCACGGTGGAGGGATAGACAGCCTTAAGTCCCTACGCTTTGTCCTTAAAAAAACAATTTGGGATACCCCAACCTCTACAAATGTCCCTACAATTGGAGGGCTATGGGAAGCTGGAGGCGAGGAATTTGGATTTGGCCTAAATTGTAGACAGAACTGTTGGCACAGAGTAACCCTGCTTCCTATCACCTGCAGCTGAGCAATTGGTGTATGCATCTCACTCTCTCTAGCTTACAGCTCCCCACAATAACGATAGCAGTGCAACAAAAATGGCAATCATTATTGGGGCTTTCCAGCCGTACAATCTGGAGCCAGATTTCAGCTTAAACGAGGAAAACAAAGGCATACATTAGGGATGTCAAACTCAATCGCACAAAGGGCCAAAATCCAAAACACACCTTAGGTCGCAGGCCGAACAGGATAAACATTTATTGAACACTATAACTAATTTTTAAGGCTTTAAAACTGTAACTTTTTAACATATTTATGAACTAGATATATAGCATTAATTGTGATAATTCTAGTGTGAATGTCAATGCATTTTGTCATCTGCTCCTGATTTATGATTTGAATAAAAGGCATTCTAAGAAATTGAAGTTTAAGCTTAATTTTCCTATTATAACACATCCTTAATCAGAAAAATGCCGCAAGATCAAACACAATTTTAATCAGAGGGAGTCTTTCACAGTCGGATTGTTTTTTTTTTTTTCTTAAATTCACTTTTAGGGTTCCCAAACAGAAAAGTGGAAAGTGTTTGCATTGTTTTCTGGTTTGTTTTGCCATAAAACTGTCTATACACTTAAGTTAAATGTAGTCTACTCCTTCAACAGAAAGATCATTTTGTGTGATTTTAGAGAACACAGAGAAAGACACTAAAATCCCAACATTCCTGTTCCTGTCACACAGCAGACCTGTCTGCTTGTATCGTATGATCCTCCTTTCTCTGAAAGAGAGTTTACAGGTAATGGCTATGGATTGTGGGAAATGAATAATTTAGGAGTTCCATCAGACAGTATCTGCCAGACAGTGTCCCAGATGGTGAATTCAAACCTGATATTGGACTGATATCCAAGGAGGTTGAGCTGTAACTCAGAAGGTCCCAACGAGGCTTTTATCTGCAGCTCGACAGACCCTCACAGTGGAAAATCCAAAACCTGTAGCTGTGAGATTGAATCAGAGCTAGAGTGCACTCTTTTATTCCAAATGTTATACTGCTAACACGTGTGAACATGTGTGCGCTGAGTCGAAAGCAGCGTTTAAGGGACGTTTAGAACCATCAGAATTTAAAAGCATCCTCATACCTCAGTCACTATTGAGCATTTATAGGAGTCTTATTGTTTTTACAAATGTAAGATACATCAGCTTCAGTGATGATGAAACGCTCACTTAGTGACACATCTGTGTTAATAAATTAGCCAAATAAATACCAGTTTCTTTCATAAGTTCCAAGAAATCTTTTTTTTTCCTCTGACGTTCAGTTTAATGTGAAGCTTTTCAAACAACCAGCCTGTATATTGCCTGCTTTCAACCCTAATCCTGTTTGCTAGAACACCATGGGCTGTTTCAAGGTCAAAAGTGCCACTGAAAGCTGCTTGATTCATGTTCCATAAAGCTTCCGCCGAGTGTATCACCTGCCTCAAATACAGGATATAAAAGAAAAGAAAACCATTTTCTTTCAGGAGGTTGAAAATATTGTGTTGGTCCACATAAAAAAATACTTGTAGATGTATTACTTTCATTCATCTGTATTCCATCCTTCCATCTTCCATAGATTAACTCAAGCAGATCAGAGACGAGGGGAATTTCCTGCCCAATTCTTTTCTATTAGAGGGAAACGAGAGGACACTCCTAAACAGAGTAAATAACCTTTACAACTGAACACTGCTAAAAATCATGCAGCTGAAGGCAGAAAGTAATCATCTTACTTTTGCATCTTGATGCTATGAGGTGTATTATCATCGTAATAAATGTGCTTTAAAGCTTCACAAACATTCAGGCTTTTAAGCTTCAAAGTCATTTAAGGAGCAGGGGAGGGAAAAGACTGACTCAGTGCAGAAAGAGTTTCTCCATAGGTGAGTGTAGGAGGATGGTCTGCCTACAATCTGACTCTGAACTCAGACTGTGAGTGAACAAAAAAAGGGTAAAGTGAGCCCTTAGCTTGGTCGGCTGTTGCTGCTGCACAACCGCAATTACTAGGTTTCATTGTCAAGTACACTCTTGTCCAAAAACCTCAGTGACACGTTCGCTGCCGAGAAGTGTGGAGGAAGTGAAGCTTCCTGAGCCGAAAAAAGTCTAATCACTTCCAGTGTTGCTGGCTTAGAAAGTGGGCTCATGGGAGATGATTGTAGAAAAAATAATTTGGATTTTAATGGCACTTAGTTTGTAGTTTAGTTTTTACTTGTAATGTTGGTCCCTGGCAAGGCAAGTTTATTTGTACAGCACATTCCATATAGAGAGGCACTTCAAAGTGCTTTGTGCAAAATGACAGTTTCTTTTTTTTTGGCTAAAAACTGGATAATCATAATTAAAAGACCACTGGGGATGCTTTGAAAATACATAAAAAGATTGATTAATTTTGAATCCATAAAAATATCATTTTTTCCCTTTTCGGTGTCTCTGGGTTGCTGGAGCCTATCCCAGCTACTGTTGGGTGATGGCGTGGTTAGTCCCTGGGGAGTTCGCCAGTCTGTTGCAGGGCCACACACATATGCACAAGTACATGGAGGTAATTCAAAGTCACTAACTCAACTATGAAGCATGTTTTTGGACTGGGGAAGGAAACGGGAGAAAACCAACACAACAGAAGGAGAATGTAAAAACTCCACACTGATTGGTCCCAGTTGAGACTTGAACCAGGGCCTTCTGGAGGCAAAAGTACTGATTCAACAAACTTCTAGAATACCTTTTAAAAAACAAGCTTGATGTACTGGTGCATTTTGTAGAAAGCAAAATAAAAAATATATATTATGTGACAGGTTACAAGTTTGCTTTCTATTTTGTAATCAAACAACAGGTTTCACAAAAATGTTCTCATACTATGCAGTCTTCAGTTTCAATGCATGTCTAAAACAAAAATATATTTAGTCTTTTTCTGACCCATTTATGTTGCTATTGATTTCAGCAGCTGACTAAAGAGCCAGGGCAAAATGAGTGAAAAAAATCAATTTAGTTGAGCCACAGTAAAAATGTGAACATTTACTTTTCTATTTTAAAATGGCTGTGTTAATTTTGATAATAATAATTATCTGATCTTTGGTTATTAATCCGGCTGCACGGTGGCGCAGTGGTTAGTGCTCTTGCCTCACAGCGAGAAGGCCCTGGTTCAAATCCCGGCTGGGACCTTTCTGTGTGGAGTTTGCATGTTCTCCCCGTACATGCGTGGGTTTTCACCGGGGACTCCGGCTTCTTCCCACCGTCCAAAAACATGCTTCAGAGGTTAATTGGTGACTCTAAATTGCCCCTAGGTGTGAATGGGTGTGTGATTGAGGCCCTGCGACAGCCTGGCGACCTGTCCAGGGTGTACCCCGCCTTCGCCCATCAACCGCACCCCTGCAACCCCAAAAGAGAAGGAGCGGCCAAGAAGATGGATGGTTATTAATCCCATATTCAAAAACAAAGAGATGTGGACACAACCAAACAAGCTTCTATCAAAAGCTGCAGGAGAATCACACCATTACTACATTTATTTGCTTCCCCTTTTTGTGTTTCTTAGCTTCACTTTGTTTCCAAGCAATTCAGACACTTTTGAGTGAAGTGAGCATAAAAGCCTGACTGGGATTGTGTCCAGATGCCTTCACCACTCACTACACAATGCGCCATATAGTGTGTTTGTCATTTTGTTTGTAGTATTGTTCAAATCTACAGTTTATAAATCCAATGCCCTAAAAATTTCCCAGAAGTCTCTGCAAAAAAAGAGTTTGCATTGATTGGCGAGTTAGCCACATTACTGTAATTACAATGATCCCTGTTTGCAACTAAAAAAAAAACAAAAAACAAAAACAAAACAGAGCACCATGTACCTCTAAAAATTCCATTGACATCAGTAAACACAACCAGAATAAATCAATTTATAAGGTGCTCCGGATTATAAACCGCAGTGTAATTTTTATGAAAAGAAAGGCTTTTAAATAGTGCGGAAATTAAGGCAATATAAAGACTTAAATGGCGTTAAACTTCTTTCTGATTTCCTTTTGACTAAACGAACACCTGTGATGTCAAGTAGCCATTAATCCACTTCAATCAATACACAAATTAAACCTCAGTCAGCACTAATGTATTTCAGTTAAACTGGTTATTTATTACTTAAAAGACTCAGGAGTTTAGGATTAAACAGTACTGACATGCAACACATGTAAAAACATGCATGATTTTTTAACATCATTCAGAGACCAGTGACTGCGGTGTTTGTTGCAAAGTATCATAAAACCATGCAACAGTTACATTAAAGCTAAAGGGCTGCATGCTCCCACCGACTTGAAGTTGAGGAAAAAGGTTACAAGCTGTTAATTCATGTCTGGCCTGCTTTAAATAGCAGAAAGCTGTGTGGCGTCTGCAGCAGGCAAAGCTGATATAAAACCCCAGTATGCTGTGCAAAGAAAAGATGGAAAAGGTCAGAGCCTGCATCCATCTCTCCACAGTTTTTGCTAGCAGCATCACCTTTTTTTCTTCCTGCTTTTCTTTTTTGTCTGCGTCCTTGGTCTGCTTCCCGCCTCTCTGGAGCGACTAAAAAGACTTCTGTCACTTAGCAAAGAGCAGATGAATCAGTGTCGTCTGCATCTATCTGCCTCCTATTACAAAAAACAACAATACTGATTCTCAGAGGCAGTTTACAAGTGTGCTTAAATGCTTCAAATAAAATCTGAATAATTCTCAGATAAGCACAGCGATGATAGTGAGCAGTTCTGTTAGTCTACCCCTGTGAATGTGTTTTAAATGGGTGAGAGGTTGGTAATTCACAGAGCAAGTCATTAAGGAGGCTTTGTCTCATTTCCTCAAGTGAAAGCTGCTCCGATTCATCATCCTATCTGTGCCTGGTCTTCTTCACCACATTACCCACTCAGGATTCTGACAGCAGTGGAAAAAGGGGCTGCTGGAAGGAAGATTTCTCCCTCCCACTCACTCTTTTGTTTCACTACGAAATCGAGCGCAGCAGCGTGGTTTAGCAGGCCCTCGGAGTGAAACAAAAAAACAAACTCACCTGCTGTTACTGCGGGGCAATGTGCAATAAATCATCATCATCAATAACGCATTCAACGTGTGTCTATAAATAATTTGTGTTGGTTTGGGGTGCTAATTTAAGTGGTCTGTCTGTTGTGGCTTTTAGATAAAGCAAACATTCTAATTATAAGCCAAGCAGTCATGCATTTGCATGGAGGTTAATTAGCTGATGTGTCTTTGTCCTCGACAACACGGGGAAAAATGGAGCTCTTATCTTAGCACTCCTTGCAAAGCACTGAGCTGCTAATGAAGAATACTGACTGAGAAACTGTACAGTCACACGATGAATTCATTACTTTATTTTCATCACAGTTTTGTACCTGGTGCAGTCACCCATCATCATTGTGAAAGCACTTTCAGCTTCAAATTAAGACTTCTCTCTTCTTATTACTCCATGTGCAGTTGAGGAAATGTTGAACAAGACAATGGATAGAATAGCAGGGGAGACAATGTCCTTCTATAAATTAGTCATTTTAAAGACTTAACCATAAACATTTGTCACCGGAGTTCCAGTGTTTATGTTTCTTGATTTACACAAAAGTGTTAAAGGTTGAAAAGTTACAGTATGTTTAATATTTTGTGTTTAAGCACCACCAGCGACGCCTCAGGTGTTAAAGGGTTAAAGACCCACTCCATTGAAAATTGTGTTTTTTACATATTATTGTAGCATTTTTATAATGATGGGGGACATATTTAAAGGAAATTAAGCTCAAGCTTTTATTTTAGATTATTTCTTTATTCAAATCGCTGTGTATGTTTTAGTTTTCCTCATCATCTGGCTCAAAACTGTACAGCTGGACAGCTTTGATATTGCTCCCAATTTTATTTGCACTTGTAATTTTAAGTTGGGAGTGTGAGTGGCTGTAAGTTTGTAGAACAGCATATAAACTGAAAGCTTTCAGTCTGCTACAACAAAATGGAACATTCTAGTAGATATGTTAATAAACCAATGACAATATCCAAAGAATACATAAATTCCTGCAGCCCGCTATTAAGAATGGGTGTTTTACAAAATACACAATATTATATATATAATGAGTAGAAGACAAATTGACTATACAGAAATATTGTTTGGCCTGAGAACAAACTATTATTTTCTCTGTGAGATCCACTGGAACTCATGCAAGCTTATCAAAAGACCCGAGGACAAGGTTTGTCCAACATGTGTAATGACCATGCAATGCCTTTAGTGAAACTCCATCCCAGAAGTCTGATTCACTACTATTATAAATACATTGCCAGTACACTTCAAAGTATACAAGTTTGTGCCCACCAGAAAAATGTATTTATTAAGGTTTAAGACCACAACATATTTCATGTTTCCAATATGTATTTGTGTAGCAAGTTCTATTCAAAGCATGTTCAGGTAGTATGGTTTATCTTGTGGTGGATGGGTAGTGGCTCCATTTAGATGGGTGATTCTGTAATTTTGTTTCATTTCTACTACCTTTAGCAATCATAACCTCGTGTAGCAAGAGGGTGTATAGATAGAAAGTGAAGGGGGAGTGTAGTTGCATGATTTACAATGGTGGAGTTAATGAGTGTTGTGTTAAAAAGTGTGTATGAGCGGTAGATGTGTGTTGTGACAGTGTGTAGACGAACTAATGCATGCAAATAGACCGGCTGTAAATGAGATAGATGCGCTAAATGTGGAATAAAGTTCTCTCCAGCTTCTCCGTCACTGTGACAAATATAGCAAAAATGTGCAAACTTGTGAGCTGCAAAGTGATAGTAAAATTATAAGTTAAGCATAAATGATAAATAATTACATAAAATTACTTTTATTACTTGAAAATTATATATTTTTTTTCATTTAGACTTTTTTGATTAGTGAAGCTTTTTTCTAATCTCATTCAAGGGCAGTTTTGATCCATTAAAATTGTCTACATTGCCTTTAGAAAAACCTCTATATCACTTTAAGCTCTGGGCTACAAGAAGCTTTCACTAGTGAAATTGGAGGTGCTGTGTAGAAAGTTAAAGTATTAAGTTGCAATAAAACCTTAGCCGCATGTTCTTTTAAACTGACTCACCTTCACAAACTTTATAAAAAGTAATTTTTAATGAAACAACATTCATGTCTCCTTCAGTCTATAATGTAACAGCATTGCATCGTGGGTTGAAAATATGAGTGCTCTTCAAATAGATCCATAATTACTAAAACTACATTAATATGATCTGTTTTGAATGGTCATATAAACACATGTCACATGTCAATCAATGTATTAGTGGAAGAATTGATGGACTGTTTTAGTATGTATGTGTGTGTCTGTGTATGAGAGTGTACCATTGTGTATGTAAACTTGTAGATGTATGTATATGTGTACATGTAAATAGTAATAGTGTGTATTGATTTTTTACCTTCATTAAGCCCCATTGCGCTTTACAGGTGCAAGTCCTACGCAGGCATGAACACAAACACTCACACACTGATGGACACAGTGCTGCCAAATAAGCCGCTAGCTTCGCCTGACCATCAACAGATGGGGAGGTAAAGGGGAAACTGAACCTACAACCTTTCAATCTCAGGTCAACCACTCTCCACTGTGACAAAACCACACTATTGTGTGTATGTTTACACACATTTATCCTTGTGATATCAATAAAGTTCAATTCATTGTTTTGGGGTGCAAACGTGCGTGTGTGCAGATGTTTGTGTCCCTGTATAAATACGTGTGGGGGTGTGTTTGTTTGTGTGTGTGTGCATATAGATATATATATATTTATGTATGTGTGTGTGTGGGGGGGGGGATATATGTGAATGCGTGGGTGTGTTTGTGTATAAGTGTGTGGATATATGTGCATGAGCATGTATGTGTGTATGTGAATAAGTGCGTGTCTGTGTACATCTGTGTGTGCGAGTCTGCACACATGTCTGTGTATGTGGAGTTCTTTTTTGTGAATTGAGAGCAGCAGATGGTTTCATGTGGAGGGTGTGTTGGGTGTGACAGCTGCTGCTCTCCTCATTCTTCTCGTCTGTACGGCGTGCAGAGCCACAACTCCAACCTGAAAGCCACACCAGTCACCTGATGAAAGTGGACACTGATCTGCTCCATTATTCAGCACAGACTGGACGCAGCAGCACGCTCCGCCCAGCTTTAGCCATTCTCTTTGGCCTTAAAACAACAGTTTATAATGAATGGATCCACATGCGGTGACATCTTTCCTAAATAATGAGGGGGAAAGGCCTGATGATTTGAAATACAGCATTTTTTGACACCTCTTTCTCTCTCATTGACTCGTCTCACCCCCTCCTCTCTCCTTCCCTCCTCTCCACCCCCCCTCTAAGAAGGAACTTCAAAGCAGTTCTGTAGTCTGTGGGATAAAGGACGGGGATCCCGAAGGGGCTGCGGCGCACATACATACGCGCACAGAATTCATGCAGAAGCTAACAAGCTTTGGCCCTTTGAGCAGCAGCTATCTGAGACCGTCATAACTTCAAATGAGCCTTTCTTCTCGACGCCACTGACTTCGATAACGCGCTCTTTTTAGGCCGTTTTATTCTAAAACACCTTGTTGTCTCACATACACAAACACACACTCTCATCCTCCAAACTTGATGCAAAGCAAGGCTCCAAAAAAGTGAGAGCAGCAGATTTCTAAAAAAGAGGAAACAAACAAATAAATGAAACATCTCTGCCAACAGACAGCATCCCTGACAAAGACACCTCCCTCAAACTCAAAGACGAGCTGGCTTAAATTATTTAGATGAGAGCTTGATTTAAATTTTACTGAATGCTTTTATGCTTCTTGATGAGGATGAATCTGGGGCTGAGCTGCCTTTGATCGGAGTTGAAGCAGGCCTTGCCTTGATCTTCTTTAATGCCTCTCACAGTCGGGCTGACTTAAAACCTGACGTTACATTACAGATGTAGAGATTTCCAATCCGAGGAGCGATAAGAAAAAGATAATTATCTCTAAATGTCAAGCATGATGTTGAAGAGAAGAGGTGCAGAGGGGTGACAGGTGGGGCGGGGTACGCTTTGAAAAAGTGAGTGGCAAAATTAAAGCCTTTCAGTCTAACATCAGGACCACTTTTACTGCGCAAACTGACACATAAGGGATCAGTAAACTATCAGGGCGAGATTTAACACATTACCACCCAGGGTCTATGGCTCATTATGTATAAGTGTAAATGTGCAGTTGGTAGAATAAAGCCTAAAGTCTGGTTTGCACTAGTTTCCTGACTAAAATTGAACTTTCAGTCAACAAGCATTTTTTCAGTTAAACTTTGGTCACGTGTACTTGCATAGCAGTGATGTGCAGTTAAGGGAGGCACATGAGGCACAGCCTCAGACACATCTATTCTATGATTGCTTTTTTCTGTTTGAGTTTTTAACTTTTCTTTAATAAAAAAAAGTAGCAAATTTATGAATTTCCTGTTCATATACACGCGACAGCGGCAGGTGACGCATGCTAATTCTATGCTATAAGCTATATTTTCTAATTACTTAATTTGCTTATTTCTCACCATCTGTCTGATTACATTGATGTTTGTGACTTATTTATTCTTTTTATCCGCTAAAAATCCCAATTAGAAATACAATAATATGCCTGGCTCAATACAGAGGGCGCTGGTGAGCCCGAAGAATGTGACACCGAAGATAAAGAATAATAGAATTAATGGTAGCAAGTCAAGTCTAGCTGTCTACTTATTATTTATTATTGTTTAGCATAATTTTCTAAATGGAGGATTACATGTCTAAACTAAATTCATGGAGTCTCGTCGCAGGCAGTGATCTTCATTGAAAGAGAGACTTTTAAAACTGGAGAAAGAAAAGGAAGACTTCTACAAACAGGTTATTTCACTTTCTTCAGAAGGAGCTGCATATAGATATTTATAACAAAAGGTAAGTTAAAAATAATTAATTTTTTGATTTTTTTTCTATGTTATACTTCGTAAACAGAAGAAAAAATTTGAAATGAAATTTTAAACAAATAACTAATGGCTGTCAATCAAATGTTGAATAAGCTACTCTGTAGGAATCATAAGTTTGTAAATCTGACTGATGATGTCAGTGCTTCACCAGCCATGAACCTCACCGCATGTCACTGCTGTATGAAGGGCTGACCCGTACGAGTGTTGCAGGGTTTTGGGTTGTCTGGGCCAACACAAGGTTCATCCCCTTTAGAGGCATCATGAAAATGGAAGGTACCATTGTTGGAGGCATAAGTTTGACACACTTTTGACGTACAGATGAGACTGTCATACTGTGTGTGCCCTTAAGCTGCTTTCTATTCATTAGTAAGATGTGGGCACTGGCTGCTTACTGGTCGCACTCAAATGCAGAACACACAGGGTCTACAAGTGCTACGCAAGTCCCCCGACTATCTAATTTCCTGAATTCTAATTCACATAAACAGCACTAACTGGCTCCTTATACAGTACGCAGGCTGAAAAAAAATCTGTACAACGTGCCTCATGTGTTTGTTAAAAAAGATGTTTGAATATTTTTTCCCTACAGGCTCCACAAGGAGTCTACCACCTTGATATTACATGCGGGCCGCCATACAAATTTTCCATTTTTTTCTTGAATTTTGATTGAAAGTTAATATGTGTATATACTAAAACTAAAAAATGTTGAGTTTTTATTGTAAAAATGTAGCTTTTGCTGTTATTTTACAGCCCATTCCACCAATTGGTTGATGTCCCTTAAAGAAAAAACAAAACTTAGAGAAATGCTGCGTTCATGTGGTGTTGGAATGATTAGAAAACTGACTTCGGAAAACACAAATGAATGTAAGAAAAACATCAAATCTTCCAACACCACATGGATGCAGAATAACTTTCTGCACATTGACAAAGGTCAATGCATCTTTAGTGGACCATCTATGGGGAGAAACCAGTTTTACTGGTAAAATAAAAGATTATGGAATTAACTCAGTTTGGCGGGCCAGAGTAAATCGTTTAGCAGACCACATATGGCCATAGTTTTATCCCACGTGGACTAAAATCTTACCAGCAGAGCGATCTGAAAAGAATTTACATAAAACTGTGAACATTGAACACATCTTAGAAAAGATCGTTGTTTTTACGTTGACGTGGCAGGTTTCCTAGCATGATTATAAAGCAATATTGATGTTTTTTTTTCAGCTTTATGAATAAATGAATCTTGATGAAGTTCAGATTAGGAGCTCACCAAAGGTGGTGTCTGACCACTCAAATTTAAAAAAACTGCAGTCAAAAATCTGTTTATTTTTTAAAGCTTGTCACACTGCATCACTTTAGATTCCATGAGCATTTTGTATGTGACATCTACAGTATATAACAATAAAATGTCCACTTGTGACAGATGAAAACTGTTAGTTATCCCTCTATGATCTTCCTAAAATCATCTAAATTAAAGCTAGATAAAACATTTTAAGGAATAAAAAACATGTTTACAAGGCTGATCTTTAAAAAATATTTTATCAGTAGTATACTCATTGTCTTTAGTTTCATGTAGTTTTCTTAATTTTTTTAGCTTGTCATAATTTTACGAACCATATCAGAGACTTTTTAAATTCTTGTACCAGATTTTCAGATGCAAGAAAAGGAAAAAAATACATGTTTATCTGTATGTATTAATAAACAGATATATGTTTATGAAATAAAAATCAATCACACTCTTTAATGCTCTTCATTTTCTGCCAAAGTCTCCTGTTTCTAATCTTTCAACGAGCTTCCAAACAGCATTTCTTTATGCTTTATGGAGGGCTTTTAGAGTTCATTAGTTCAGTCTTTATACACAACCATCTTCAGAGGGAATAAAATGGCTTCTCTACGGTGGATCTGTTAAACTCCAAGTCTTTTATGTTTACGTGGTTCATAGGTCAGTGTTAAGTGGCTGTACTGTATAAGAAAAGTGAAGAAAAAAACAAGAGAAAATCAAAGTTATCAGGTAAATGAAAACTGAAAAGAAAAAAAACTGAAAGTCCTTCAGGAAGCCAATAGAACGGTTAATCACTTTAAAAGGTTACACGAAAGCGTGGCTTCCTGAAGACTGAATATGCCAGAAAACATGATGTAAAACTTTGATTTATTACTGTGAAGGTAGTTTTGAAAGGGAATCTACACTATCTTTTGACAACTTTTCAAAATTAAACCCATAGTTACATTCATCTGTACAGGTTGTAGAGAAGAGCGGCCACGTCTAAATCTACATTCAAGGTGCTTACAGACTGGCTTCATCGACTTGCATTCAAGCCCCACTTTCAAAGAAAAGTCTGTGCAAACACACATACCAGAATTTCAGACTTCTGTGTTGGGAATGCTTGTGATCGAATGTCACTACAAAAGCTTTTAAGCCCTGTTGCGAGTTCTTTGCACAAATTGGTTGTTCATTGATTGTGCACTGAAAGTTCATCCATTTGAAAATTTTCACGCTAAAATGCACCAACGCAGTGGGTAGTGTCTGTTTACTAAACTGAAGTAGCCTACATTGTAAACATGATCACAAAGGAGAAATTAATGATTGCAGTTTTTGCCTGGTCGTATTAATATGACACCAAGACGGACATTTATTGAAACAAAGCTGTGAAAACAAAAAGCCTGGAGCAGGATTTCAACCACTTTGACTTTTCACTCCGAGCCTCTACCTATCGTAGGTTCTGCACAAGTACTAATACACAGTAAAAACACGAAAGAAGAAGAATCACCTTCCTGCCGCTACCTGCAAGTCTGGCGCTGGTCCAGTGTGAACACCACCTGCTGAAAGCGCATTCATAAAACCGCGTACTTGAAAGCGTGTTATTGAACACACCACACGTGCTCAGTGTGAAAGCAGCAACACACCACCCTCGACAATGCACACAAGCGACCACTTTCAATGAAAAGTCTGTGTAAATCTCCGTAAATATGCATTTCTGGCTTCCGCAGTTCGGCATGTTTTTAAAACCGTTTTCGATTGTATGTACAAACTGCTGAACGCGGATTGAAAGTTAAACCAGGTCGAACTTTGACCAATCAGGGAATCGACCTTTAACAATGGCAGGAAGGATGGCTGGAAAGATGGGACAATAGAGCTGTGAAAGAAAAAGCCTGTAGCAAGATTTGTGAGATTTGAACCGCTTTCACATTTCTCTCCAAACCTCTTTGTGGTGCCGTACATGCGCTAGTAAACTGTAGCAAAAGAAAAATAAAGAGATGATTGTTTATCCAGTGTGGAAACCATGGACTAAATGCGTGTTCAGGAACCCGCGTTTAGTAGGGCGGGGTTGATAAAATCGATGTGAATTGATGTGAATCGATCTAAGCTTAATAGATCAATAATCGATGCATAAAAGTAGAGATTGATTTTACCCATAATACTAAAATCCACTAGCTTGATACTAATGTACAATGAGAATTCCCATAGGACGGCTAATGCTAACGCTTGGTCAACCTAAACATACATTGCTGACTATATGAACATCTTCCGCTCCAGGTGACTCCAACCACATATTGATGTGTGATTCCTTCCATGACAAATGTGGACAAAGGGCGACAGGATTTAATGTCTGACATGAACATTTGTGAAACTCAAAAATCAATGATAAAAAAAGTTCAGTCCACTGTCTTGTGCGGTCCAGATGACCCCACTTATGTAAACAAGCCAAGGAGAGGAGAAGGGTTACAAACTCACAAACAGGAATTTTCTAAACTCTTTTAAGGAAATATTTTTAAAGAAACAATTTGTACTATAAAGCCCCATTCTTTGCTCATACTATCTTCTTCTTCTGGAATAAGGTGTAATGCTATTTTGCAATCACCACCTAGTGGTCAAACTGAGATGCCCTCCAGGAGAGGCAGAATAATTGTTGGAGCTTCTCCGTTTGAGAATCCATGTAACATTGCATGCTATTAACAATCTCACCTACTTCACCCGTGTTTACCCTTACATATTTTTTAATTGTTCAGTACAACTACAGCTTGCTCATAGAAAAAAAATGTGCATGTATATTTTTACTCTACAAGCTCACTGAGTCATCTATGATCTTAAGATGTCATGCCCTGTACAGGTTTGCCCATTTTTCCCCCTGCAGAGATCCTGTATCCACCCGTAACGGCAGCTGTGACTAAGCTTGTAAGAAACGATGAAGGTGTCTCTTAATGACAGGATAGAGATGTGCAAACGGTTACTCTATCACTTCGTATTTCCACTACCAATCCGAGATCCGTCACTGTGAGTCATTCTCTGTAGTTACACAAGTCTCCAGCAGCTTCAGTACTGCAGCACAGAGCGAGCCACCTCACAGGGATGCAGAGTGAGCAAAAATAACCTAATCTCCCATAAAATGTTGTACTGGAATTATACAAAACAAAGTGGAGATGATGATGATGCAAGTATTCCACTGCAACACGGAGAGAAACGAGAGGAAATCACCAAATATCAAGCAGCAGACAGCAGGAATGAGAGTTCTTTTTCATAAAGGATGGATTAAAACAGACGTGTCTGCTCATTGGGAGGGTGCACAGGCTGGGTGTTTATGAGGATGATTCAGCTAACAAAAAATAATGTGAATTCTGCACATGAATGTGTTTCTGCAGGTTCATGCTGTCAGAGCAGCAGCGCTGCAACGTCCTGCGATGAAGACATTCACACTGATCATTACAAGACTGCAGTCAGAACTGTTTGTCTTCATTAGATGTTGTCATCGAAGTGATTCATTTATATTCAGTATTTTGTTCTCGTCTCTTTTAATAATATTCAAGTGTGTGTTTAACATTTTGAAGTTTTTCAGAACCAAACAAGATTATTTTAGAACAAAATAATTAAGAAAAAATTCAACCAGGGGGTTAAATTGTCAAGTGAAAGGGAGTTCTTCTGCAGTGAGCTCCTTATTTGGTATAATTTAAAGGATAAAATCAGTTTTTCAGTCTGTCCTATACCAAAAAAATCCACAAAATATAGCTGCTTGTTGATACCACACAAGACTTTTTAAAATTTTGCTTCTGAGCTCTTATCAATGGGTTGTGACTAAAACACTCGCAACTTTGGGTTTCACAGGAAATTGAAAGTTAATTGAATGACTTCTACAAAAACATGTGTTAAAAGTCAAGGCCCGGGGCCGGATCCGGCCCTCTGGGTAATTAAATCCGGCCCTCCAGATCATTTTATTTTATTGTTATTAATGGCCCGCTGTTATCTTGCGCTTATTTGTAACTTGTATAATTATAAAAATATATATTTTTATGCAAAGTAAAATACTGAAAGTTATTTAAGGTTTAAGTTGATTTATTCTGGAATAATATTCCTGCCTTTTTATTATTCATAATTATGCTAAAAAATTACAATTTTAAAGTTTTAAAAATTGGCATTCTGCTATCTTTTTTGGACTATTTTGGCATTTATTAAGAATATTTTAGGCTATTTCAAAGTTTAGCTAATATTTCAGCAACATGCTAGCTGTTTTGTCTAATTTAGGCTTTTTCTGTTTTTTAGGCTATTTTGAAGTTTAGCTATTTTTTAAGCTGCATACTAGCTGTTTTGACTAACCTAAAAAAAATTTGTTGTTTATGCTAATTTAGCATTCAGATAATAGTTTAGACTAGGGCTGTCAGATTTGTCGCGTTAAAAACGCGTTAATCCGACATGTGCTTGACGCCGACAATTTTTTTGACGCATTAATCGCTGACTTTCTCATACGTGCCTTTCCATACCGCGCCCGGGCGTCCCCCCTTTAACTTACCGGCTGCTCTCACGAGATCACGGGCGGCTCTCCAACCACTGAGCTGCGAGCTAAAACTGGCCGGCGCTAGGACCTGGAGAGCTCCTGCACCCTAACTCGGCTCCGGTTCGCGTCCAGTACCACGTCTGGTGGTACTGGCTTGCGTCTGGCGCCGCGTCCCGAGAGCTGCGGACCCCCGACGTTCCGAACAGCAAGAGCACCGGGGGACATTTTAAATGTTCTGGAGGTTTAAGCGTGATCCAGCCCCAGCATAGCGGTCTGTCTGTCTGTCTGCCGGCATATTCATGGCGTGAGCTCCGCTGGACACGTCACTCCATCGAGCTGCAGCCAGAGAACGCAGCGGCAGTAACAGACTGTCAAACTATCCACAGTGTATCCCGCTTTTCTCAATCATTAATGTTTTAAAAAACAAAAGTTAATTGGAAATGATAAATCTCTATTTCATTTATTACTGTAGTTCAGCAGAGGAGGAAAAGATTTGGTCCTGACAAAAAATGAACATGAAAGTGTTATGGAAATTTTATTTTTGATGTTTTTTATTTTATTTTACTGAACGTTGATTGAAGTTTTGAATTTAAAATGCCCTTCACTTGCACTTGGGCTTTTGTTAGGCATTTTATGTTACAGCCTTTTATTGTTAAGAAAGTTTATCTCAATACAATGTTACAAAATAAAGTAGTTCTGATGAAAACTATTAATTTTGCCATTCTTGTTTTCATAATTAATGTAGAACTGCTAAATTCCACGAAGCACACATTTTTTTTTCCTTGAAAAAAGGCCACATATGAATTTGCGATTAATCGCGAGTTAACTCTGGACAATGTGATTAATCGCGATTAAAATTTTTAATCGCCTGACAGCTCTAGTTTAGACACCTCTGTACAAAAAGCTGGCTATAAAAGAAAACAGATCTAATGTTTTTTAAAGCAGAAAGTTTCCAAAAAAGTGAGTAAAGATGTAAGTCACAAGCTAAACCAGTCTCTCAAACTGCTCTTTGACTGGAAATATAAAGCTAATATTTTTGTTTCTTCATCTTCCAGCTCTTTGTGACATCGCTCTCTTTGGAAAGCCAGAGACTCGCCTGCTGTGCTCATGATCAGACCGCTCTGTGGGACACTGAGTAGCGGTCGTCCCATTAAACTTGGCAACCACCCTCACATGCTTCCAGTGCATCCTCTCCACCCCCTCCCACCCTTGGGGCTTCGCCCTTCAGAGGAGCTGAAGATGGAGGAATTAGGACAGGAGGAGGAGCAGTGTGTGTGTGCTTCTGCCAGCCAGACGAGAGAGGAGAGGAGCACAGGGAGCCATGCACTAACCGTGGTGGCTGGAAGGATCACTGAAACGCTGCAGATCGGTGGGACGGCTTGGGGAGGGGTGGGCTGTTCCCGCTGAATGTGGAGCAGGAGGGAGGCTGATGCTTTGAGGATGAGGAGCAGCAGAGGAAAACAGAACAGAGGCTGGCATTTCTCCCTCTCCTCTCAGCAGCCACATAATGCAAGCTAATCCCTCCATCAGCCTCTTACCTCACCTGGGCCCCACATGCCAATGGCAGCACTGTGACAAAATGGAAGACTGCTTTTAAAGATACATTTGAGATTTCAGCTCAGACACTCCAGGACTCTCAAGTCCCACGGATGCAGCAGAGGATCCAGTCCTCCTGCCACCACCCCACAAACACCGCTCTGATTACTTATTCATGGGGTGCTCGTATGGCAATCATTGGCCATGTAGGCGTAGATTGCAAGGCTGCTTCATCTTAAAGCACAGCAGCATGATACATTGTGACTTGGGGCAGCAGCTAACGATTGAACCTCATTTATTTGCTTGTTCAGGAAATTACCAAAGAACACAGAAAATAATCGCAGCCCATTTTTCAAAAGCACAACCAAACAACGATCGTTGCTGCTTTTGACTCAAACTGCTCATGAAGGTTGAGTTCCTGGAAATACCGTATTTTCCGGACTATAAGTCGCGTTTTTTTTCATAGATTGAATGTCCCTGCGACTTATACTCCAGTGCGACTTATATACGAATTTTTAATGAGATGAGATATGGACCGTAAGTCTAGAGTGCCCTCTTATGGTGATCTATGCAATTACTTTATTTACTTTAGTTATTCAGACGTGACACAGAGGACTAAGAATTTAAGGGATTTAGTGATATGGAGTGAGATTGCGTGCAATTAATTACAGTAAAGATACAAAGTTGATGAGTTCTTGAGGCTATAGTTAAATAAAACTGTTATGTTATATAAATGCTACACCTTTTCGTTTTTTTCATGATGCTAATATGTGAATATGTGTTGACACATATTCAGCCTGTTTTCTATTCACTTATGAATGTTATAACTTACCTTCCAGGATGATGTAATATCGTTTTTTTCAACCAGTTTGTAAAATAAATTACTTGAAAAAAATGCGACTTATACTCCAGTGCGACTTATGTACCGGTATGTTTTTTCCTTCTTCATTATGCATTTTTTGGCCCCTGCGACTTATACTCCGGTGCGACTTATAGTCCGAAAAATACGGTAATCATTTTAACAGTCATAGCACTTAAATACAAACTCTGGGTTCAGTCTACTTTAGGATAGAATCTAAGGGGCTTTTCTTTTGGGAGAAATGTATTTAACAAAATATGGGAACAAGAACAGACATTTCCTCTTGAAAGGCAAATTGTAGTAACAAAACAGACAATAGACTGTATGTATATGCACGCTTAGTAACACCAATGAGTCTAGTATGTTAGTGCAACGATTCAGATAGCTATAGAATAAATAACAACTAAACTCTTTATATCACTTTAAATCCCTAAATCTGTAAGTTCTTCTTCCTCTGTGTCACTTTGGAACAACTTCATCGAGCCTATCATAAAGACAGTGCTTCTTCTTCTGTGTTGTCAGTAGGAGATACTGATGCACAAACATACACTGCCCTCTAGTGGTTGTTACTTTTTTTTATATATATCGAATATAAGTCACACCTGAATATAACTCATACCCCTGGTCAAACTTATACTCCAAAAATGACAGTATGAGTTCATAAATGTGTCAATGGAACTGGACATTTATTTTTTATCGAAATTACATTTAGTTTATGATCGTCCCAGAACCTGCAAGTCCTCAGGTGCAGGTCAGTGAGGAAATGTTGCAGTACTGTGTGTCTCGGATGTGGAACGGCCTACTTGAGGAGGTGAGAGCTTCATCTACTGTCAAGATTTTTAGGAAAATAAAATAAAAGTCATTTTTTTAGCTCAGCTCTTAAGCAGTTTTTACTTTCTCTCATGTTTTAATTTGATTTTATGGACTGTTTTCCCCCAATTTTTACTATTAGTAAAGAAGAAATTTGAGCAATAGGGCTGTGTGTGAAGAATTGATTAATCGATCTGAATCAAGTCCAGGATGTTAGCGAGAACCTCCAAGATTTGCCGGCAGAGGATAGAAAGTGTTTGAAAAAACCAGAGCGATTGAAAGTCGATGCTTAAATGTGTGAAATTATGTGCGAAAATGTAATCTGAATTGAATTGAATGAATTAAAAAAAATAATCGTGAATTGAATTGATTTTTGAAATTATTGGTGATACCCAGCCCTATTGAGGAATATGCGTGGATAGTGTTGCATATGAGGTGGCTAGCAGTTCAAGACATCTCTCCACTTTCTTGTTCCTTTTAAAATGGGATTTAGGGGCAAATATAAACTATGATTTTTATTCTTCCTGTTATGATGATGGGTGGATTTGGATGTGTTCATGTAATGGTTCTCTTCATGAAAGGAACAAATAAACAGAACGGACTTTTGTCATTTATTTCATGTAAAGCACATTCTGCTGAAAAAGTGCCCTAGAAATAAAGTTCAATTTGAATAAAATGAAAATTTAAAAAATTAAGAATAAATCTCAGCAAATGTAGTTATTGTGTAACAGCCCCATACATGCATCTTTATTTAATTTAATAGTATACTAGTCCTGAGTGTTCTGCTTTATAAAATAGACCCTTCACCTAAACTTTACAAAGTAAACCAAACAGTTCCAACCTGATCACAGTTGAAGAAAACAAGTTCCCCTGAGAGGAGTAAACACTCTCTAAAGGGGGATGTCAGCCTTTAAACACTGGATAATCCCACAAATCGGTACATTAAATGGAGGCGGATTAATTTAACAGAACGCCCTTTAGTTCACACAAATGGCTGCAGACGTATTGTGAGTCCTGCACCCGAAAATGACGGACACAGATGGAGACAAGTGGGCCCAGTGCAGCAAAAAGCCGAGAGCTACAAAAACTGCACGGCGAGCAAAGGCTGCCCAGCCGGCCACGACACGGTCCCACGGTGGAGCCAAAGTGCTCCTCTTTGTCTCTGCCAGACTAACCGAACGACTATAATATGTCACAAAAATACTGCATAAACACCTCCTCAATGTAGATATTCGGTTTTGATGAACCAGGAAGGGACGCGGAGCGTGTTTTTCTTCGGGGATATCCGTTATTAAAGCTCAAACTTGATGCCTAAGCTTGTTCGGAAACTCTTACCTTCCCGACGGTCTTTTCTCTCGCCGAGTTCGTCGTTTATCGTCAATTCCGTGCGCGGTTTTCAGGATTTACTGGGATAGGAAGCGGGGCGTGCGCCGTGGCTGGTGGGGAGCCGTGTTTTCGGTCCCTCCTCGGCGTTAGCTGGCCCGCTGCATCCGCTCGGTTCGTGGTGCTGAAGTGGACAGCGCACAGAGGAGCTCTGGGAACAAAACCCCTAAAGCTGCGCTTCCACGACACACCTGCGCAACAGCGCCCTCTGCCAGGCGGGAGGAGTACTTACAGCATTAGGTGACCCTCTGATCGTAAGAAAACTGAAACAGGAGGGATTCTCATAGTTTCAATTTTACAATTTTACATGGGTTA
>NC_050525.1:8121682-8153917 GCF_002922805.2 Oryzias melastigma
AAGCAAATACAACAATTTGTTTAGAAAATTGCAAGGTTTGACATACTTCACTCTTAATTGTGTTGGTATAAAAGTTTTAAACCATCGTTATGGACAGTTAGGGTATAAAAACTTCACAGACAGATCTGCAAACTCCCCACATTGCTTAGATTACAAATAAAAAATAAAGATGTTTATAACTTGGGTAAAACACTGACAAGCAAATGGAATTTCTGGGTTGACAATGTCCATTTATGTAGAGTTAAGCAAGTGTAAGCACGATATATGATGTACTAGACTACCCTCTTTATGTTGATGAGTTTGATTTGAATAATGACCATAAGTTCTTAACAGTCTTGAAGCTGCTGAGCTGTATTAGTCCTGGTTCTTCAAGTGAGCTTCCATCCAGTTTTCAAGGCGTCAGCATGGGTGTGTTCTACTGCCGGGGGGGCGGGTTGTAAGGAGTGGTCAGTGGTGACAGAGGGGTCACCCTGGCTGACGGCAACTGTGGCCTGTTCCGGCAGGAGGCTTGGGTCTGTCAGAATGGCGGTGGTGGTACACAGGAGGCGGAGTGAACTCAGAACCACTGAGGGCACAACGGGAAAAAAAATCAACTTTTACATGTGAAATTTGAACAGAAAACAGTCATAACGAAGGAATGTTGAAGAAATGCGGTTTCAGATTTTTGTGGTAGCTATAACAGACTCACTGGGTCTCAGAGAGGGCAGGGAACAGTGCTGATCCAGCCAGGACAGAGTGGACCGGCACAGATCCTCAACACTGGCAGTGGACACCATTCCATTGTAAGACTCAAACAGGGGCTCAATGATGATGCTGAACTGAGCACTGAATTAAGGAAGAATGTGATGAACCACACATGATGAAAAATAAATTAAAGCAACAGTGAGGGGAAGAAGGAGGGGTTACTCCGAACCAACAATTCACAACTCAAGAGGCATTTTTTGAATGAATTTTTGCCACTCTGAACAAACTATGTCCAACAAAACATCAGATTTTTTATTTTAGGCTAAAAAATTGCACAAGGACACTGAGAATAGATCAAAAGATGATTGGAGTGGGCCTTCAGTGTGAAGATTACTACTGCTGTAATAAACTGCAAGGGTTACCCTCACTTGTGTTCATTAATCCCTTTTTTAAACTTAAATGTGTATTTTTTTCATCAGAATCTCTATTTTACACACATTTTTAAAGGTAAAACAATTTTTTGGTTATTTTTTATGAACGTTTTGCTCAATTAACCAGTTGTTTCACATATAAAACCAATGATTACAAAGTAATGTAACACATTGCATCATGTATGACTAAATCTGGTTGTTAATCTCCAGACTAAAATATGTTTTTATTCAAGAATAAAACTTCAGATTGAAAACATGATTGGATCTCTTCAAAGCCCAGACACGGACATTTCCATTTCATTAGAAACCAGACAAAAATAGCAGATTTCTTTCCAAGTACCAGAAGTTGCATAAAATTTGGTTTAATTGGTTCATTTATATTCAAGGCAAAAGGCTCAGAGACATATGAGGATTTGATATTCCTCTAAAGTCTGAAAAAAGTGATTAAACTGCAGACAACTATTGCATTCTCTCCATCCACACTCAGGGCTGCAGGAGAAGATGAATAAAAAAGAAATCTGATTATAGATTAAATCACATGTCAATTTTCACAAGTTTAAAACTAGTTTATGAATGTTCACATTAGAGGATACAATCCAGAACCTCCAGTTTTGCAGAGTCTGGGCCCGGACGTACTCTCTGAACTTCTGCCTCATGTAGTCGAAGCGCTGCCGTGTGATGGGAACGCCGGTGGCTGGAAGCTGCTGCTGGCAGGCACTGCAGGAAGAGAGCTGAGTCAACAGAGCAGAGCACAATTTTGACCTGGACTGAAGCAGAGGCAGCAAAGCAAAACAATCCAATTACTCTGAAGCTTTAAATTCCCACTCCAACCATCTTTTGATCTATTACCAAAGCATTCCCAGTGGTCTTTTTATTACGATTATGCCGTTTTTTGGCCAAAACCAAATAAACTTTCATTTTCTTGGACATAGTTTCTGCAGAACGGCAGGAATTCATTAGAAGTTGTGGACTGTTGGCGTAGAATAAGCCCGCCCCCTTCCCATCTTCTCTTTGTTTACACTTTCTGCCACTAGCTTACAGCCCCTCACAGCCTCAACCTCACATTACCAATGAAACAAAAAAAAGCGAGCAATACTGGAACTATCCAGGTGTACAGTTTTACTCCAGATTTCAGCTCAGACGTTCATGGATCTAGTGATCCACAAGAGGATCCATCAGAATGGAGTGGAGCAGGGAGCTTGTTGCCTGTTGTTGTAGCTTCTACATTACACTTAAAAGCCTTTTCTAATGGCATTTTCCCGATTGCTCACAACAATTTGAACAAAGAAAAATCCTCAGAAATCCAATCAAGTGCTCAATTTTCTTCATATACAGTAGGGCAAAAAAGCATTTAGTCAGCTATCAATTGTTCTCTATTAGAGACAAAATGAGAAAAAAAATAGAGAAAATCACATTGAATTGAATTTAAAAAATATTTGTAAATTATTGTGAAAAATAAGTATTTGGTCACCTACAAACAAGCAAGTTTTCCTGTAACTTCTTCTGCAAGAGCAAAAATACAGTCCCCCACTCGTTATCTGTATTAAAAGCACCTGTTGGAACTTGTTATCTATATTAAAGACACCTGTCTACAACCTCAAACAGTCACACCCCAAACTCCACTATGGCCAAGGCCAAAGAGCTGTCTAAGGACACCAGAAACCAAATTGTTGACCTGCACCAGGCTGGGAGGACTGAAAGTGATATAGGTAAGCAGCTTGGTGTGAAGAAATCAACTGTGGGAACAATTATTAGAAAATGGAAGACATAAAAGACTACTGATCATCTCAATCTATCTGGAGCTCCTTGCAAAACCTCACCCCGTGAGGTCAAAATGGACTCAACTCCATAGAAAATCTATGGAAGGAGTTGAAAGTCTGTGTTGCCGAGCGACAGCCCCAAAACATCACTGCTCTAGAGGAGATCTGCATGGAGGAATGGACCAAAACACCAACAACAGCTTGTGAAAACCTTTTGAAGACTTACAGAATTGCCAACAAAGAGTAAATAAAGTACTGAGATGAACTTTTGTTATTGACTAAATACTTATTTTCCACCATAATTTACAAATAAATTCTTTAAAAATCAGACAATGTGATTTTCTGGACTTTTTTCCTCATTTTGTCTCTCATAATTGAGGCAAATCTCTGATGAAAATTACAGGCCTCTCTCATCTTTATAAGTGGGAGAGCTTGGACAATTTCTGGCTGACTAAATACTTTGTTGCCCCTCTGCATGTCCTCCATAATCAGAAAAATGTCACAAGAGCATGTTAAAAACACCATTTTCATCTGAGTGGATCGTCAACTGAAATGAAGCAAGGACAAAGCTCTCACTTGATGGCAGAGTTCAGGTTCTGGATCTCCTCTCGGAGTCTCTGGGCCTCATCCTGCAGCTGGGCTCTCTCTTGTTGCATCTTGCTGATGTATTCGGCCGTCTTCTGCAGGGTGGTGGCTTTACTGATCTGAAGAGATATTGTAATATGTCAGTCACATGATGCTTTCTAAATGCTGTATCCAACATCTGCGGTGTGTGAACAGATCTCTGGTTTGGCTCCCTGATGCCCACCACCTGCACGTCTTTCACCTTTATGCTTGGCTGGGAGCTGAGGGTCGTGACGAGGCTGTGCAGGGTGTCAAATCCCAGTTTGATGTTGAAGCGTCTTTTCTGCTCCGCTGAGATGTGAGTGATCCTCCTGGTCTCTGTGTGCTGCAAACCGCAGAGCACAGAAACATGCATGTAAATCACAAATCCTAACTGGATTTACATAAAACCAAAAGGGTTCTAAATATTCAGTTTAACAGCAAAGACTTGGATGGAAGAAAATCACGTTTGTTGCTGTATTGTTAGAATGTTGTGCCCTACCTTACTTGCTTCTATCTTTCCATGTCCTGAGAAGGCCGACTGTGGAAACTCGGAATTGGAGGCTTTCTCTCCCGGATTCGGTGGAGATATTTGGCCAGAAAAACAAACTAAAAGAAACAAAAACCCTTTTTAGTATGCATTTCTATAAGTAGCTAAAAGCGTTTCTCAGATTCTTTAGGCTTAAAAAGACTAATATATTTATTTTGTTGATAAATAGTGTTTTGATTTCTGAAATTATTCACTCCAGTTGCTGCACAGTAAACATCTATGTTTCATAGAGCAGTCTCACTGTGAAGTGTGCAATTTACTGTTTACATTAACTTACCCAAACAGCTGCTGTAATTGTTTTTCTGTACTCATTAAAATGAATTCCTCCATATGCTTTGGTAGAGTGGAAAAATTAACTTTCCTCTCAAATGTGATAATAATTCAGCAGAAAAAATAGGGTCCATAGCTGAGATGTTTTGGAGTTTTAGCAACAAAATTGGGGCCTAGACGGCGTACCGTTCAAGCTGCTCCTGTCTGTGCTGTGTAGTTGAACAGGTGACAGTTTCTCCATCTTGGGAATGAGAAGGTGGGGTTCTCCATGGGTTAGCAGGGCAGACACCGCAGACCCTCTGGTGGTGCCCGCGTGAGGCGGAGTGTGGCCAAGGTTGGCACTTTGGCTATGCAGAGGAGACAGAGCTGCAGGCCAACCAGCTCCAGGCTCCATCTGTGACGAAACACCACCGATGTGGGAACCGATGCTCGCCTGCTGAGTAACAGAAAAAAAAAGTCAATTTCCTCTCAGTAAAATAGTAAAAAAGTAATTCAGTAATGAGCACAATGAAGGGGTCATATTTTAGTAGACATTTTCCATCCATCCAGTTCCTTGTCTCCCCCTCTGGCCATCAGCGGGATCCATCACCTGAGTACTAGCACTGCCTCTGCTGTCTCTGCCAGAAGCCCCACAGCCAGCTTTCATCTGTAGTCACTCCCAGCAGTATTTACTCAGAGCATGGAGCTCTGCTCAGTGCGAAGTCTTGTTTGTACCACTCTGCCTGCATCCCTGAGCATTCTCATCCTGACCTGATCTTCTGGTTCATCTGACTCTGATTATGGTGTTAAATTTCCGCCAAAAGTCACCCACAAGCATATATCAAACTCCAAGCGTGCAGTGAACGTTCCACAGACACAAATCTGTCTCCATGAGCACTCCTGTAGTCCTATGGGCTCGCGTAAAAACTGCTGCCCGAGTTTGTGTAAAAAAAACAACATGGAAATCTGCGTGTGATTGGCCACTTTCCTATTTGCACCACCCTGTTACCGTTGCTAGAGCAATACTGACTCCATAACCGAATCCATATAATTTGTTTTTCATTGTAAAAAAATAATAATTTAAAATGACTATTTCATATAATTATCATTTTGTAAACTAGAGAAACAGATACATTTTTGCGTTCCTAATAAAGTATTAAAGTTCACCATCACAATTTTTTTTATTTCAAACAACTTTCTCAGAAGTTTTTTAATTATAATTATGACATTTTTAACCAAAATCCCACAACCTAAATGTCTTAAAAACCCACGTTTCATGTTGATCTGAAGCCTCTGTTTCCAAAATCTCCTCTGAGGGGGCGTGGCTCTTGGAGCTGAGCTAAGAAGATTGACCAAGCAAAGCTAAAAAGCTAGCAAAGGTGGATTTAGTGGTTACAACCCATTTGATTTTTATTTATTTAATTTTTTATGCTCAAGTCACACCCAATGTTCAGAAAATGTTTCCCTTCTAGTGTTTGTGCTTTGCCAAAAAATTCAATAAGGTTTTACAGCTACATGAATTGACTGTTAGCTATTATTCTATTAGCTTACTTCTAAAAAAAAAATCACATTTGTTGCTGATTTACTATACAAATGGCTCAACAACTTAATTTTTAGAGCTGGCTTACCAAAGAACTGGTGGATGTTGACCTCTGACCTTTGCTTGTCAACAGATTTGTTTTAAATCCAAGTGTTGGTTTTCCTGAAAGCAAATAAGCATTGTTGTCTGCTTAGTGAGTGTTTTAAAGTATTACTTTACTTTTTCAGAGTCTCTTATGGGAGACTGGAAGTGACTCACGTTCGTGTGCAGTTGAAGACAGCAGCTTAGCGAGGCAGCTAGTGGGCATGGGGGCCGTGGGCTGGGATCCTGGCAGCACGGCCGAGGCTGCAGCTGTCCTCACTCCTCCTGTCTTTTGCTTGTGCTTCCCTCTGACCCCTGAAACGGTCATCTGCTCTGGGACTGAGAAGCAGTGGGCTGTTGTGGCCGCAGGAAGTGGTGCATGGAGAAGCTCAGGCGTGCCAGCTGAGTAACTGTGAGAGTGGGTGTTCGAGCCCCTGGCTTGAGAGTAACCCTGAACCTGGTGCTGTGAGGCCTGAGAGCCCATGGTGGAGGCGGTGTGAGTGATGACAGAGGATGTGGCAGTAGTTGATGGGTGGTAGCCAAACTTGAGGCATGGCAGTGGATGCAGAAAGGGAATGCTTGCAGAGGCCGGCTGATCAGTGTTTGCAGTGAATGATATAGTAACAGGTGCATTGTGGTACGATGGATGACTGTATGGCATAGCTCCTGACACAATGGTGGATGCATGGTATTCGATGCAATCCGGGCTCGGCCTGGTCTGGTCTGACCCGGTGTTGGATGTCGAAGACTGGGACAGATTATTAGACGTCAAAGCGGGCTGGAAAATAGACATTTTACAGATTTAAAAACAGAGACATAACTGGAAAAATCTGAAGTAATTCGTCTGATAACATGTAGTTAGAGCGCATGCTAACGCCAGTGCAACCTGAGCCAGCTGGGTATCGATAAGCAGCTGAGGAGTTGTTGGCACAGTGGGGGGACCAGGAACAAACGTGCTGGGTGAGCTCTCAAAATAGCTGTAGTCTGCAAAAGCAGCCTGCTGGCTGGACTGACCCCGATAGTTTGTGAAGATATCTGTGAAAACAACACATTACATGTCGTCAGACTTTGAAGGAACGGACAGAACTGACAGACAACATTAAAATCACAAGACAGACACAAATCAGGAATTTATCAAACCTGAAAATAGTGAAAACTAATATTTTTCAAGGACATACATACATATGTGTAAAACGATTAAAGTCCCTCTATGATCTTTGTTTGATGTATTTTTAAACCATTCCTTGTGGTCTTTTCATTATGATTATGCTGTTTTTAACTAAAATCCAAAAACCTGTCATCTTCGAGGACAGAGTTTCCACAGGAGTTCATTAGAAATTCACATCGAAATTGTGGACGGGACTGTTGGTCTGCCCCCATTTCCCATCATCCCTTTGTTTACACTCTCTCCCACTAGCCCGTCACTACCCCAGCCAAACATTACCAGCAGAATGAAACAACAATGGCAATCAACATTGTAGCTGTCCAGCGGTACAGTTCTAAACCAGATATCAGCTCAGATGAGAAAAATGAAGACGTTCATGAATCTATTTGTCTACAGGTGGAGACATCAGAATGGAGCGGAGCAAGGAGCTTATCGCCCTTTTTTTCTATCAGCCTTGTTCATCTTCTCCAGATTCACAACGATTTGAACAAAGAAATACTCAGAAATGCATTTCTAAGTTTAATTTTCTCAATATATGTCCTCCATCATCAGAAAAACTTGTTAAAAACACCATTATTTTCTAAGTGAGTCTATAATAATAGTAACGTTATCATAACAGTCACAGGGTTATAGCTGTGACTGTACAACCAAAAATTAAAAAAAGCATTACATTGTAGAAAACAAAGCTAAATTTCAGAAAACAAAAAACAAAAGTGAAAAAAACATTTAGGAAAACAAAAGTAATTCTCAGTAAAAAAAATGTAATGTATGTTAGGTCCCTGCAGCCTCATAACCCGGTAAATGATAAAATGGGTTTAGAAAATGGATGGAAAATGAAATGTTAGAAAAATGAAATACAATGAGAAACTGGGAAAAAAAAGGTATTATGGGTCATCACTGACTGGATGATGATATCCAGTATCACTTCATGTCAAATAACCTTCAATTGAAATGATGGAAAAATGTCTAGTTATTGACTAATGACTATTTGTCACTGTCGGTTCCATTTGCCTGCACTGAGTTTGAAAGAAAGGCTTTTGCATTTGCTCTCCCCTCCACATGCTACAGATGGAATGGAAACTTTCAGAACTCCCGTTAAATGAGTTTAAATCCAAGTTGAAAGCATGAGAGAAATTTTGTTTTATTTGTAACTGTTTTTAAATGAAATGTTGTATTCATTAACATGTTTTTTGTCACCTCTTGGCCAGGATTCCCTTGTAAAAGGGATTTCTTAATCTCAGTGGGACTTCCTGGTTTAATAAAGGTTAATAAATCATAAAAATAAAAAATGTCATTATCCAATAATGGACGTCCTATAATGTCTGTCTTTTACGATTTCTCTTTGTGTTTCGTATTTTTACATTTCATTTTGTTTTCTGGAAATTAATTTTGTTTTCTGAAATGTTTTTTAAGTTTTGGTTTCTGGAACTTTTGTTTTTGAAAATGTAAAACTGTATTTTTAGTATTTGTTTTGTTTTTTAATTGCTGTTGTAATCTTTAAAATGCGTCAAGTGATTTGTCTGTGATATGCACTTAAGGGCCACCGTACAGAACACCCTAAAGATATTGCTTGATAATATTAGAAAAGAAAGAAAATCAGGCATTTGTAGCTCCTGTTTCTACATGAATGATAGAAACTCATAAAATACATCAACTTTTGATCAAATTACTGCACAGAAAAAGGGAGAATGTTTGAGGATTTACCCAGATGAGCAACTCTTTGAAAATAAAAAACAGCTCAAGGCAAAATACTATTTTAGCACCAGGAGAGGCCAGTTTTTTTCAACATTCTTGTATGTTTTCATTTAGTTGAAACACTCAGTTTGAAAACTAGGTGGAATTAAGTGGATCGATTTCAGTTATTAGTTTGCTCTCTGGTGAGCGAGCATCAGGCTTCCCAGAAGCTTCAGAAAACACTTCAATATCAAATACAGAATTGAGTGCACACAAAAGTGTACCAAAGTACAGCGTTGTTTAAAAGTATTTTGGTATTAACAATGTGAAGAATTTCTCAAAAATGCCCTTTCATGTGCAACACTCTGATCTGGATTCCTAAACATTCTGAGAAAAGTCCTTAAATGTATTTAAGAACAGTCTGGAGGTCATTTGAGAGGTACAGCCTCTCAAGCAGCACTGATCAATGTCAGTCCAGCAGGTTCTGAAGGAGAACCTAACCTTCAGAACCTGCTGGACTGATGTTGATCGTGTTAAGGGTTGAAAAGTTACAGTGAATTAAAGATTTTGTGTTTAAGTGTCACCGCTGATGCTTCGGGTGTTAAAGGGTTAAAAAAAAAACCTTCACTGTAAATGTTTTTAAATGAGACAGAACATTCTCATTTAAATAAATTCAGTTGGTCAAATTAGCACGAAAAGGCTAAGCCAGCTACTGGATATTTCAAAATAAAAGACTAAACCACACATTGAAAATGTCAAACAGGTTTAAGTGTCCATAAATTAAGCGTCAAATCCTGAAAATAAAATCATGCAGCTGACTGTGGCAGGCAGACCTCTGGGATTAAAAACATTTCTTCACATCTGTAGTGACTGAATTTGATAAACAGTCTGCACAAAACAAAGCCTCCTTACACAGTTGGCAAGAGCTTCAGAACCCAGTACAGCACCTCAGCTGAAAATACACACCAGAACAACAAGTTTTCCTCTTCAGGAGACAACACTTGTTGTTTCTATTTGAAGGTAGCAAAATATATATTAGTTATATTACCCTGGCAGAAGTTAATTTACTTCTCGGGTAAAAAAAGCTAAAGAGTCATACAGCTAATGACAGCTCTGTGAGAACAAACAGCTCTGCATCTCTCACAGCCATCAAAAAGGGAGCACAATTAACTTTTAATTTTGTTGTTTCAGCATGTCTGAGTATATAGTGTCCATATTTTATTAAGTGTATCTGTGTTACTTTGATTTTTCTGATGATTTAGTATCTCTGCTCCGAGTTCCACCAGCAAGGAAAGTTTCTACCAGAAAAATGAAATCATCTTGATTGAATTGAACTGAATTGGATTGAATTGAATCTGATTTGATATCAGAACAGTGCGGAACAGGCTGCCCGCCTGCTCCAAATTGTGCAAGAGAATCTGGCCACAGAGAAAAAATATGGTGCTCGAAATCATTAGCCGGAAGTCCTCTACCGGAACTCCCCGTTTTAAGCTTTCTACCTTTTTTTCCTTTTGATATTCCGTAACTCCATGTGATCAACTAATTCACATAGAAAAAGTTCCATTGTAAACAGGTGTAGTTTTACAAATTTGAACATGTGTTATTATTGACTTGACAGAAAAAAAACGATTAACGTTCTCTTTTATTTTAAGCTCATCTTTCACACTAAACTGCCAGATAGTTACAGTTTATTTGCACTTAAAAGTTTAAAAGCTGGTAGTTCTGAAATATTTTTTAAAATATACATTTTTGAAAGGGATTCCTAAAGTTTAGGAAATTTCCAGCTAAGGAGGCAAAAGTTTTCACTTCTAGCTACAGATTTTGGGCACCATTTTGTATGTGACCAGAGGCCCCTCAAATTGTGACCCATTGTCCCAGGCAGGCTAGATTTCTGAACACAAACACTAATAAAACGCGTTTAGACAAAAAACTAAACAAAACCAACAAAAAAGCTGTCAGGAGTCAGAACTCTGTCTCTCCTCTAGTCACCGGCGAAAGCCATCCCAGGACTAGTGACTCACTGTATCTCCCAGCTGCCTCAGCGTGTATCCCCGGATGCTGTTCACCTGAATCCCTTTGATAATCATCCACCTGAGTCTTAAGAGGTGCACCAAACCTCACTCAGTGCGAAGTATTGTTTGTGCCGAATTGCCTGCATTACTGAGCGCTACTATTCTGACCTGACATTCTGTTTTCCTGACCGGTTCTGCTCTGACTCTGTCTGTCTGCCGCCTGCCCTGACCCACGCCTAAACTACAATATCCAAAGTCCCTGAAACTTCTATGCTCGCGATTGACATCTCCCTGCACGACCCTCCCTTAACCTAAAGTTTTGTGTCCGACTCCTGCTCTGTCAACTCATATGTCCAATAAACCTGCTGCATATGGACCCAGCCGTCTGCCTTCCTGTTTGTAACACGTGTTGCAAAAACAATAAAATTTAGGTCAATTCAAGTGTTAGCTAAGAATACCTCCAAATATTTCTACATGCATTTGACAACAATAACAAAAATATGTATTTTAAAGGTGGCAAATATAAAACAGCCCTGTTTACATCTGTTACCAAGTAATACATTGATGTAACTGATTGCTAATCCTTAGAATTTGCCACTTTGATCATCATGGGATGTGCAGTCAATTATAAAAGCATAAGTTTGCTTCTCCTGAACCTTCAGTTATATGTTAACCAGAAAACCTTATACTTTTCAAATAACCTGGAGCTTAGCCTGGAATACTGCTAAATCGTTCTGCTATGCAGACTATTAGAGAATTTCATAAGAAAAATTCTCCATTGTTGCTCAAAGTGAACAGCTTCACATGGAAAACTAAACCAAAGGTTCCTTCTTTTACTCCAAAACTGGTTAACACGCATTAAGCACAAGTGCAGCTGAGAGGGAAAGGAATGAAGGCTATTCAATGCTTAACCAAGATGAGGTAAAAAGTTATTTTTTTCAGAAATAAAACTAAAATTTGGAAAGCAAATGGAATGTGGGCGGAGCATACCTGGGATATCCATGAAGTCATCCAGGTTGGGCTGTAGAGGAGTCAGGCCTGGCTGGATCATGTCTGCATTGCTGGTGTAAGCTAAACACAGAGAAGGCACACAGTTTGAATTCATGCTTCAAAGAAAATCTCCAAATTTGGAACATCGCATGGATGCATTGAAACATTTAAACAAACTTCAACGAACAGGAAACGATCAATTAATGTGGCAGCAGACGCCTGAAAAAGATCACTCTCAGAGAAAATTAAACAAAACACAACTGATAATTTGCTTTAAAAAGGGCCTCAATTAAAAGTATAAACTAATACTAATACTAATAAAGAAAGTAAAGCAACACCACATAAGAGGATGTCAACTTTTCCTAAGGATGTGAACAACATCATCCAGAAGTGAACAACAAACTTCTGTTAAAGCTACTAAAGAAAGATTTAGAAGCCACTGACCCAAAGGAAGTGTTCCTGTTTAGGGTATTCACAACCTGTTGTTCACTTCTTAGTATTTTTTTTTCTAAAATGAATTTAATTGCTTATTAATTTTATCTCATTTGTTTTTTATTTGAATTTCTTATAAATTTACTTTTTTTTCTTTTTTTGCAGCTGTAACTTTTTCTATCATGTCCTTATATTTTATCATATGTTATAATTCAGACATGAGGAATTCCGAATTTTAAAAACTAAAAGAAGGGCTTCAAAATCCTGTTTAATGAGAAAGACAGAACCAAATCATTTTGAACATTTAAAGATAAACTTTGATGGGAGAGCTTAGAAAACTGCAGCTCGGCACAGAATTATAATAGAAATGATTTGTCATCCAAACAACTTTTTGAAGTTTCTGAGACAACTCTGTTTCCAGCTTCACCTTCACCTCTCTGCATTATTTGAAATCATTAGTTTCTCCAACTAAGACTTAAAAACACAGTTAGAGCCCAGAAGAGTTGACTACCCACTATTGTGCCGCTCGCTGCTCCAAGGACATGGTTTCTGTGTCATGGTGAACAGGGTGTCAGAGATGTCAGACAGAAGGCAGTCCAAGTCAAACATATGTGCCTCCACTGGGGCGGCCTCTGGCTCCTGGTAAATCTGACTCGTTCTTCTGTCCAGCTTGGACTGGCAGATCTGACCCTAAGAAATAACAAAGCAAAAACACCTCAAGGGACTTGTGGGGAGACAAAATCTGTGCCTATTTTGGCCATGAGAGGGCGCCATACACAAACAGGTGCATCTGAAGTGGATCACATTGATGCTGTTTGACTACTATAAATAGTAGACCTTAGATCTAGATTTTTTTTTTTATATTTATTTTTTTTATAAAATGCAAATGAAACAATTACATTTTTCTGTAAGTATTTTCGATTCAATACTTATTAAATAAATGAAATAAAAAAAACTCACAGAAAATGCAGCTCTTCAACCTCTCTCTCGCCTTTTCACTGGGATATTCCTTGCTGTCTTTTCCCTTCCCCATAAACCTGGAGCCCTTCTTATAGGGAAGTCCAGATTGAGCCGGAAATTGTTTTGATTACGTCTGAGCAGACGACATCCCCTCTTGGAAGATTGCTGTGTTTGCATGCACGTGTGTGTGTGTAGCTGCATATTGAAAAAGTCATTTTGACGTATTGTTCAAAAACACAAGCCCCTACCAGGTTATCATTATGTGTCTTTATTTTGATGTCTCACTGTTTCAATAAAAGAGGCAGCCTTTTGTCCGTGACCTAATTCTGGTTTAGTCACACACATGTGGGCAAACAGGAAGACCTGAGGTCCCAGCCACAACCGGTTGCTGTTCAGCCTGGAAATAAACCTGTGAGCTTTAACATTTCTTACTTAGAAAAAGAGAGCATTTGCTTTTTGCTAAGGATCACAGAATAAAATACAAAAAGCTGAGAAAATGTGTTCTCATAAGAGGAAACATGATGGAGGCAAACATTGGTTTAACGCCCAAACTCCATGGAGATTTTCCCCTCTTAAAATAAAAGGTCTTTTTTTTGTTTTAGTTCAGCTTGTTTTTTTTTTTTTTATGGATCACATGTATAACTTAAATCTAAAATTAAAAAAATGTTTACATAATGCCTCCAATTAAAAATAAAAAAAACATCTCAAACATAAAATAAATGCTAAAACTAAGAAGTTGAAAGAAAAAATCTGTCATTCCCTGCGAATTTGATAAGTACAACAACAAATATTAATTTGATTAACTAATTTCTGAGAGCCCTATCTCATTAGCAAGATCCAACCCCCCCTTAAAAACCCATTATGTGGTCTATTCATTGATATATATTACTGGATTGGCACTTTCCTTTTTGCTGCTATAGACAGAGACGTGCAGGCGCCATGGCTATGCATTGAGTCATGGCAGCAGAACGATGCTGTTTCAGTGGAGGACAGGCCGACGTCAACCACAAAAATCAGGCTAGCTCCCTCATTTCTTAACGGATGTTTTGAAAAAACATGGCTCGAATTAAAGCTTAAATGATTGACCCTATGGTATATTTAAATATTTATTATCTATAATGATTAATCTGTAAATAGAGCAAGAATTGCACATTCTATTGTTACAGGTAAGGCAATGCTGACAAATTAACAGTTTCTAAATATCTGTGATTTTTTACCACATTTTCAAATGAAACTACAACTTTTATTATTTTTGGATTACATACATTGTAAATTCATCTCAATTGCATTTAAAATTTACCTTCAAATAGACGATTTTATAGTACTTTGAGAGTAAGGCAGTAAATGGGGTGGCAGGTTAAAGTTTTGGGCCACAGTTCCCTCCCTGACAATAGCTCTGTGGGGTTTTTATGTCACTGAGCAGAAAGTGAACGTTGTATATTCTAGCTGGGCTTCCTCTGGTCAGGATGACCAAGAAAGAAGCTCCAAAGTGACGACATGTATTTCGAAAATTGTGTGCGAACTCACTTACACTTTCTTTACAAAAAAAAAAAGTGCGACCAACAACAAGATTTATGCTCTCAAAGTACGTGCTACTTTGCTAGCACAGCAATGAGCATTGTGCATCTTGGCTGCACATATTAGGTGTTTCCCACATGAATTTCCATAAGTTTTTGTGCTGGTTGAACGTAAATAGGTTCGAATAACATCTGCCATGTTTTACAACATCAAACTAATTAAAACATACATCGAAGAACCAAACTAGCATGCTACTCGCGAGTTGCTAGCATCCACTTTAGCATACAGTTCATGGTTACCAGCCTGATCTCTGTCTATTGAATTGCGATTCCTGTCCTGTGATGATTCCTCTCCATCGGATTATTTTGTGGTCAACGTTTTTGAAGTCGATTACAAAACATTGCGTCCCTTTTTGTGGTTCTTTTCGCACTTAATCAGACCTCCTCCATTCATCACTCAGGAAGACTCAATGCATAGTAATGTCACAAGTCTGTCACGCTGTCACTGGATTTCCAATCCATTATCATCGGGTATGTCTTCTACCTTGTAGTTCATCATCTTTCCACTAGGGGCAGGTTTTTCATGGTCATTTCAAAATGGCTGCCTCCATAAAATCTCAAAAACACTTTTGGAGGGAAAAAGTTTAGCTAATTTTCCCAACTTTATGGTAGGAATGGCTGAAATATTGTTCATCTTTTTTATGAATGACAACCTGCTGTATTGAAAAAAATTCAACATTTGTTAAGAATTAGTTTTTATAAGACATTTACATCAAATCTGAGATTCTGGGTTGAAAATTTGCTTTTTTTCCCCCCCACTGCATCTTAAACTAACATTGTAGTGAGCAAAAACGTATCCCAACCATCTATATCTCATAAAAATTATATTGCAAAAATGTTTTGTGGATTTATTCAAGAAAAAAAAACATTTCATAAAAAATTCTCGAATTTCTTGTTAATTATTTTATGTACTGAGCTTTGCGAGGTTAAACTGAATCTTTGTACTTTTCTATCTATCCATCCATCCATCCATCCATCCATCCATCCATCCATCCATCCATCCATCCATCCATCCATCCATCCATCCATCCATCCATCTATCTATCTATCTATCTATCTATCTATCTATCTATCTATCTATCTATCTATCTATCTATCTATCTATCTATCCATCCATATAAGACACATACAGAAAAAACTACTGGATTCCTCAGTTTACACCAATTTACACATTATGTTCAAAAAGACCTTGTAAATCCACCTCAAGAAATTAGAATAATGAATTAGAATAAATTTTAAGGAAAAAAAAAATATTCAAAACTCAATCAAGCTCAGACAAACTGTAAACAACTGCTTGTAAAGTGAAAAGAAACAGCAGACAAACGGTGGGCAGCAGGCTAACCCAGCGTCAGATTCTGAGGTTAATGCGATCATAAATGCAGTGCTTCCCCTGTCCCCTCCCTCCTTTCTTTTGTTCTACCTCTTTTGGCGTCACTGTAAAACTCGCTGCTACTTTGCTGCTCATCTCAGCTGGAAATAGGTCAGATTTGAATGAATGGCATTAAATTTTGCTGCTACTTACATTGAATAAAGATAAAAACGTGAACAGATGTATTGTTGCTGTTGGTAATAAATGTGTGTCAATTACCTACAAATATCAGGCTGTGACGCACTCACTCTGGTGAGCACACGTTTTCGTTTTTTTCCCTGTCTTCTCTTATCCCTCCTGGCACACCAAAAAAGGCTTCGCATACACACTAAAAATAGTCTCAGAGAGGACTTTGATATTGACTACAACTGCCTTCAGATGCAGAGAGTGTTCGAGGTCACCAACCCACACTGGTTGTGGACTGGGTCAATGGGCCGACTTCAGCTTTCTAAAGTCAGGATCAATATCAGCCCTGGAGAGTTTCCAAAACCTACAGAAAGACACCCCGAAACACGTCTGAGAAAAGATTTCACCTACTTCATGTAGCATTGAAAGAATATCATCCTTCTTTTTCTGGAGCTGCAAGACAAAAAATAAAAACAGAAATCAAAGCTTTTTAGCTATGAACAAACCATTTAGGAATAGCAGATCTTTAATCGGTTTTAACAGAATCAAAGATGAGATATTTGCTTTAAATACTTTGATTAACTGGAATGAAATGATTGACCTAACAACGTGTGTGTGTTTAGCATCGTTTGACCTTTATTTACTGGCTAAAATAAAGAAAAATCCAATATATTAGACTGAGGTCAAGCACACTTTACCACGACAAAACAATTCTGTCTTGGCGTACCACATGGATCTGTACTTGGACCGATACTTTTTACGTATAATGTTAAACAATTCTGTAGAAAATTATTTTTCTGTGGTGAAGAAACTTAATATATCTATGATGGCAAACGTTTTTCATTTAAATCATTTCTCAAAGACATAAAAGTCTTTTCCACACCTTTTCTCATTCAGAGATCTTAATTCTCCAAGTATGTTTATAGTTTTTATGAGTGATGCTGCTGCTGATGTCTATTACCTAAAAAGTCTCTGTTTTTTTTTTTCCTACAGCAGATGTTTTATTGTTTTGTCTTTGTTTCTTTTCTCTCATGTCAGACCCCAACTAGTCAAGGGCAGACATCTGTTCTCACTGATTCAGGTTCAAATGAAGTCAACTTTTGGATTTTCTTACCAACTTTTGTTAGCCACGCCCACGATACTAATATGTTCACATTGTATGTCATATTGTTTCCTTCAGCTTGAGCTGCAATAAATGTTCAAAGTATTCAGGTCAAAAATATGCAAGTAACAGGGAAACACCAGTTGTCCAAGCTTGCCACACTGATTACGCCGTTCAAAATCTAAAAACTTTATTTGCAACATTTTTCCCAAGTAGCTTCCCAGTGATGTTTGAGAAGTTAAGAGGCAATAAATCAAAATCCTTCGGAGAAGTTTAGAATTGTAGCAGGTACTAAAGGTGATTCAAGATTCCAGCCTCTTCTAGATGTCAAAGTTCAACAAAACTTTGGTTGTCGATGTACGCTGCTAGCGTCTTAGTGTGACGATTGCTCGAACAAAAGCTGTCTTCTCTCATATTGTGCGAAAATGTAAAAGTCAACTAAATTCATACTGTATAACACAATGGCTGCCAAGCAGTAGGTCCTGTGCCCATCAAGTAATAGATACAAATTTCCCAAAGGAAATGATTTTATTAGTGGATTTTGAAGTATTTTTAGCCCCATAAGAGATTTTGGCTCCATTCATTCACTTACTGTGACGTGACCATTTTTTCTTTTTTTTTTTTTTTTTTTTTGGGGGATCTTTTACTAAGCTCCAAGTTCATTTTTACCGAGTACTAGGTATGTGCAAATTTTGATGAGTTTTTAAGTATGTGGCAGAGCTAAATGTTTGCACAGAAATAAGGAGAATTGGGAAAACATTTGCAGTCCAGGACTCCTGCAGCAGGACACAAAAAAATGCTACAGCTCCTCTCAGCTCATTTTCTTGCTGAGAACAACTAGTGGAAGGTACGAATCTCCAAATCAGAGGTTTCTAAAAACTGTTGCTTTCCAAAAGATTTTAGCAATGATTTCAAGTTTTCTCATTTTTTTTCTTTAGAAGGCAAATCATAATCAGGTTTAAGGTCCACCATTGTATATTCTTGTCTTTTTGCTTATTACAAAAAATATATCATACACACACTTAAAAAATAAAAATAAAATAATAGATTTCTCAAGCAAATGAAATTTAAAGAAAACTATTCTAATAGGGTGTTTGCACTTCATGAAACTTTGAAGGACCAGTTTCCTTTGAAGACTTTGAATCCACTGATCTTTTAAGGTCTTTCGATGTGTACAGTTGATGTTGCGTCCTTTCCTATAATTCTCTCTTGTGTGAAACACATTTTAAAGCAAATAAAAGCTGTTTTTGACAAATATCTCTGGCATGCAATAAATAAAAGCCTTTCAGCAATGACCAAAGTGCTTTTCATGGCAAGATGATGGTCAACCCCAACCCTTACCAAAGGAGGAGCTGCTTTTACTCAACCTGTGTGTCGAGTCTCTGCAACACCCTTATTTAATCTCAAACATGCATGAATTTGTAAAAGTGGAAAGACAAAAATATGTTATCCCTCACTTGGATTTTGTAGGTGGCATCACACATGAGACAGATTTAAGGTCCGAAAATGAGAGTTGCACAAAAACCTAAATAACTATTCATCAATCCCTCCATGCTGAATGTGGGCTGTGTCTATAAACGAGTTCTTACCCTCTTCTTGTAATAAATCCTCCACTTGTGGTACTCTTTGATCACCACTTCAATCCTCCTCTTCCAGTAGCTGCCCTCCAATATGATTGCCTGTTTCAGGGTCAATCAAAGGTTAAGAAACCCTACAAAAACAAGAGCTTATTCAGGAAAATCACTCACTTCAGGCTTCCGGTGAGCCTCGGCCTCTGAGCCCTCCAGCGGGGTGACAAACCCACACACCAAGTTCTTCCTTCTCTCCACATCTGAGCACATAAGACAGAGAAAACACCAAATGCACGGCTGCGATCATGATTTTATATTTGATTTCTTCATCTCATAATCAGCAGCAGAAAGCGTAGAGCTGTGGACGCACATTGAATGAACCACGCTCTCCAGATTGCATTGTTTAAACGGATCTTGTCCCTCCAAAGCAAACGAAGCCCCTTGAAAGACTTCCATTTGGGAGACACTATCTTACCACTGTGGGAAGAAAAAAAAGAGGAGAAAGGTCAAATAGAGCCGTAAATAGACTAAACAGGAAAGAAAATCCTGGAAACCTGTCCTGGTTTTGACTAATGGCAACTCATCAATGTACACCACCGCACTGTTTGCCTGCTTTTCTAAACCCCTGCTTGCCTGCTTAGCGCTGATGTGAGAGCTCCTAATGTAAAGTACTTGGCGAGTTGCTAGGAAGCCGTGTTGCTGCATGACATTAAAAAGGAAAACTACATATTAGTAAAAAGAGAAAAAAAATAAGTTACTCATCTCCACTGCTTTAAAGACCCACTCTGATGAAAATTGTGTTTTTAACATGTTTTTGTGCAGTTTTTCTGATGTTGAAAGACGTGTTGAAAAAATAAAGCTTAAAATTGCATTTCTGAGTATTTATTTATTCAAATACTTGTGACTTTGCAGTAGATGAAAAAACTGTGTTTGATAAAGATAGCAGAAGAACACACGAATAGAGAGCTCTCAGTGATGGAGAGGGGAAAGGGGGCGGGATTGTTCAGAGCCAATGGTCTCCCCAACAACTCAGAGGAGAAATCTAATAAACTACAATTGCTCTTCAGAAAGAAAAATACACATTTTTTTTTACTAAAAACAGCACTGACATTATAAAAAGTTCGCTGGGAACAATTTTAAAAGATGATCGGAGTGGCACTTTTGACAAACTCTGGACAGGAGAGCAGTAACAAACAGTTCCATCTTTTATCAGAACTATATTACATTTTTGAGCTTTTAATGTATTTGTAAAAGAGACACATGTTGGCACAGTTATTTTATGTTCTGGAAACAACCCTAACATGACATACTTTTTGTTTCTCTCAGTTTTACTTTAATCTTTCCGTTCCTGCCAAACAGAATCAAAGTCCAGCTGTTACTGAGGATTTTCCAGGCTGTTGTGTAAGAGGTTGACAACACATCCACGGCCTTATCAGTCATTCATGAAGGGAGACTCAACATACATATACTTTTATTAGTACTTTTGGTGACTGTTTTTTTTTTTTTGTAAAACCCCTTTATTTTACACTTTCAAATTGTGCCTCTTCATGAAGATGCATTTGTGGGACGAGTACCAGAGATGACTGTCTAACCCTAACCCCAACCCTATTATATGGGTTTCATTGTATTATATGTTTGGGTTTATCGGAAACATGGAAAAAATATCAGTTAAAATGTTTATTTGTTGCCTAAGTAGGAGCTACAACAGCTTGGCTCCTCCTCCTCTGGTCGCACACTGCTGTAGATTCATCCCATTCTTCAACCGGCATTATTGGAAGTTAGTCAATGTGTTTGTCAATCTGGCACAGAAAGCATGTCTGATCTCACAAGGGTTAAGTAGGATGAAATTCAAGACAACTAGCTAGCTATTCTGTCCTCCCAAATTCAGGAGGAAATCTCTGACGAATTGGTTCTACAGGGACCAACGGCCCACTGCGATCATCTTTTGATCTATTGCAAAAGCATTCCCAGTGGTCTTTAAATTATTACTATGTCATTTTTAGCCAATATCAAAAATCCTTTGCTGCTTTTTAGTAAGCAGTTTCTGCAGAACGGCAGGAGTTCAAGAGAAATTCACCTCTGAGTTCTGGCCGGAAAGTAAGCCTGCACTCATTTCCCATCATCCCTTTGTTTACACTCTCTCATACTAGCCTACAGACCCTCACAACCCAGGGTTAGCATTAGTGGTGCAACAAAAATGGCGAGAAATATTGGAACCATCCAGTAGGGGTGTAGGAAAAACAAAATCAATTCACCAACACATCACAATATTTCATTTGGCAATACTTGTATTGATTTAAAATGCTGACAAGATGATATTTAGTTAATTATTTATGAGCGTCATTTATTTTTACTTTCCACCTTAAACTTTAGTTGGCAGCACAGCACACAGAGCCGTTTTAACCCTTGAACACATTTATAAAAAGCTGCACCATCACTTTTGCCAGGTAATTTTTACCCGATATAATATACCCAATGAAAAGTATTTCTCATAAAAATGTCTTCAAAATATGACAACACATGACAAATTAGAGTTTTTTTCTTCTATTTTAACTGTATACATGACAAAATAGAAAATAAAAACAGAAGAAGATCCTTAAATATGCTTGAAATTTACTAAATAATTAAGAATTTGAGAAAAAAAATCCTAAAAAACAAAAAATAATAATGATACTGGAGACTTGGCCTTTGGTTCACCCATTCCTGGGACATTTGAGACTTTACCCAGAGACCCATGACACTCAGAAAAATGCAATATGTTGAAAATCATGTAAATAATTTTCTCGGGTGAAAGTCACTTGACGATAGTGCACTAGGGTTAAGTAGCTCTACACCGCAACCAAAACACCAAGATCTCACTGAACCAGCTAGGGTTAAATACATAGTCATTAAATAAAATAACTTTACCATTTTATTACAATGAATAATGTATCAATATTGAAGTAGAGTTTTTTTCTAAGTGGTTCTTTTAATAAGAAAAGTGAAAAATTGTTCTGTCTTGGGACATATCGCGATACATATTGTATCTTGAGACACGTATTGGGATATATATCGTATCGTTAGACTATTGCCAGTGCACACCCCTACTATCTAGTCGTACAGATGTGAGTAAAATTCCAGCTCAGACCAGGAAAACAATCGTACCTGGATCTATTTGTGGATCCATCAGAATCATGGACTGTAGAAACAAGGATATACATATATGATCAGAATGGAGCAGAACAGGGAGCTTGAGACCTGCTGTTAGTAGTTTCCACATAACAACTACAAGCTTTTTCAAACAATTTTTTTTATCTGGTCCTGATTTATCACAATTTGAATAAAGAAATCATCAGAAACATTGTTTTAATCTTACTGTATTTTTTAATAAATGTCTCCCATCATGGGAAAAAAGCTACAAGATGATGCTAAAAACCCAGTTTTCAAATATAAAGATTAAAGTGTGTTTTCAGGGTTTTTAGCACGTTGATGTGGCTTTTTTCTGATAAAAAAAAAGCAGGAGAGAGTGTAAATAAAGGGGTGGTGGGCTCAGGTGAATTTCTGATGAACTCCTACCACTCTACAGAAACTGTGTCCTACAAAATGACACAGTTTTTAAAAAAATGTTTTGGCTAAAAACGGCATAATCATGATTAAAAGATCGCCGAGAACACAGAATGGATCAAAAGATGTTTGAGGTGGGACTTTAAGTCCCAGACTGTGGAGAAATAGTACAGCCACTGGCTGCAGTATCTAATTTCACTGACTTTGCATGGAGATTGCCTTCAATGATGAGAATCCAGATCAGTTAAATGCCTGTTCTTGAAGCTGACCCCCAGTGACCTCTGCAGCAGGGCCCATGATCACAGCTGCCAGTCAGTCAGGCAGAAGCTCATCAGCTGTTTGACTTGGCAAAGACCTTTTTAAAGGAACAAGGCTCATACAGATCCACCTCTCAAATGCATGTTCCTAACTAATGTGGCAGCGTTTTAAAATCAGCTGCATAGGATTATTGATGATCGTCTAGATCAGGGGTGTCAAACTCAATCACAAAAGGGGCCAAAATCCAAAACACACCTTAGGTCGCGGGCTGAACAGGATAAACGTTTATTGAACACACTAAAACAAAATTTTCAAAACTTTTAAACCGTTTAACATAATTATGAACTAGATATGTAGCATTACCTGCGATAATAATAGTGTGAATGCTGTAAGCTGAACTTGGCCTCTGAAGATGCTGAAATTGATAGCTAAAAACTCTGAAGTTAATAGCTGAAAACGCCGAAGCTGATAGCCAGCTAAAATATTAGCTAAATCCCAAATTAGCCTAAAAAACCTAAGATTAGCCAAAACAGCTAGCATGTAAGTGAAAAATATCCTTAAAAACTGAAAAAAACTTAATTAGCCAAAACAGCTAGCATGTAAAGATTACTGCAACTCCAAAACAGCCTAAAAAAAACTAAAAAGAAAAGTCTAAAACAGCTAACATCTAGCTAAAATATTAGCTAAATCCAAAATTAGCCTAAAAAACAAACAAACAAACAAAAACCTAAGATTAGCCAAAACAGCTAGCATGTAGCTGAAAAATAACTAAACTTCAAAATATCCTTAAAAAAATGAAAAAACCTGAATTAGCCAAAACATCTAGCATGTAAATATTACTCCAACTCCAAAACAGCCAAAAAAACTAAAAAGAAAAGCCTTAAACAGCTAACATCTAGCTGAAATATTAGCTAAGCTCCAAAATAGCCTAAAACAACCATAGTAAATGATAAAATAGTCCAAAATACTAGCAGAATTCCAATTTTTTAAAAGTTAAAACGGTAACTTTTTAACATAAGAATAATAAAAATGCAGGCATATTATCCCAGAATAAATCTACTTAAACCTTAAATAACTTTCAATATTTTACTCTCCATAAAAATATATTTTATCAAAATGTATATAAGTTAGAAATGAGCACAGATGGCATTGGGCCATTAATAAATAAAATAATCTGGAGGGCCGGGTATAATTACCCGTCGGGCCGGATCCGGCCCCCGAGCCTTGACTTTAACACATGTGGTCTAGATACTTACTTATTTGCTGGAGTTTATTGTTAAATGCATGTGAACTTCTGAGACAGCAGGAACCCACCTGTAAGCCAGGGACATGCACTCAAACAGGCGGGTCAGGGTGGGGTCGATGCTCAGGCTCCCGGAGCTGCGGGGCCCGTACCGGTACGTGTGGCACCCCGTCCCGTTGACGGTGTCGAAGTCGTACCTCAGGGAGCCGCCGCTCCTCCTCCTGCGCGCCGCCGAGTCGCTGTGCGGCGACGACACCATAAAGTGTCCGCTGTGGATCACCTGGCTGCGGGACAGAGCGCCGGCCGCGCCGCCCGCACCGGCGGGGCGTGCGGGGACCCCGTCCGGCTCAGACTCTGAACCCGACGAGTCCTGCAGCGGGGCCCGTCCGGCCGAACAGCCTTGCTCTTTGCTCGCCATGGCGCGCGCTGCCGGTCCGGATGAACTTTCTCCTTTACGCACTCCCCCCCTGTCCTCCCCGTTTGGAAACTCTCCCTCCAGGGAGCCGCTGTGGAGCAGAGCAGGAGCCTCTTCTGTCACACAGCGAGGGGGCAAACTATCACCGTGTCAGCGCCCTGTGGTGGTAAAGTCCTCAGTGAAAGCCCCTACAGGGGTAATAATTAATAGACTGTTCTGCATGGGGGTTTTACATCTGAAAAAACTACAAACTTTTTGTTTTCAGTCTTTAAGTTGTATTTTTTTCCCTTTAAGATGCACTAATGGATCTGTACAATATAAATAAAAAATAAAGTGCAGACAATACAAAGCTGAGTTCCTAGCCTGCTCTCTGCCCTCTTAGAAAGGATGGAACTGTTGTGACATCCAGAGTTCATCCAGTCTGGTCTGACAGTCAGCTGGGTGTGTCCTTGTTTAGTTCTCACAAAAATATGTCAAAGCATGTTTGGGGGCATTTTACAATATGCAGATGACACGGTCATTGTCAGTGTTAGTGGCAGCCAAAACCAAAGGGAGCAACGTTGGTTTTAGGAAGAATTGCATCACTTCTGATGCAACAAATGCAGTTCTTGAAGAACAGTTGTCACATTCATTTATTGATTTTAACTTTTTTTTGCAAAGATTAACCTAAAAAAGACAATGATCTGAATACAATTGTTTTATTGCTCTCTTTTCCCTTTTTTAAACATAATTACGTTTTCATGATTTTAAATTAAAACTGTAAATCGGTGGTTTTAATCTATTCCTTTGATCAAAACAAGTAGCAGCTGCAAAGTCTTATTTCACCCTTTTGAAAATGTTACTTTTGATATAAAATAAATTTATTTCCATGAATAAAAACAGGAATATACAAAGAAAATGTCAATTGTTTTTTACTTTTGAGGGTCACACATCTTCCTTTCAAAATAAAAGACTTCCTGTTCCACATTGGATCATATGGCATTTTCTCCATCCATCATCCTTCAATCCTTCCTTCCATCCTTCCATCCACTCATCCATCCCTCCCTCCCATGTTGATACTAGACATGTCCCAATCCAATCACTGACTTGATCGATATATGTTGTCTCCTGATCAGTTTTGGATATTTAATTTCTTATAAAAAAATAATTAAAAACAAACAAAAATAAATGGTTCCAATGATATCAGCTTCTCATGAATCCTCATCACTGCTACAACAGAGTAATTATTCATTTTTAAGATATGAATCACATTTGATTAAAAATGTTCAATAGTTCTCAAGATATTAGTTGATGTAACTTAACTTTCTTACATGACTAATTATTACCTTTATAGTTACTTTTTTTCCTCTGTTTGCTAAAGTGCTGTTTGTTAAATTATAAAAGAAGGTTAATGGAATAATGTGTGATAACCTGAATCTGTTCATTTATTTTTTTAGTTTTACAAAAATATTGGATTGTGCCGCTGTATCCGCAGATACTCAAAATCAAATGACTCAGATCCCAAAGAACCTGATCGGGACATCCCTACTTGAAGCATAATTTAGCTTCTTATTTTTATTTCAATAAAGATGGCAAATTCTCCACTGAAAACTGACGATTCTCTTTATTTGGAACAGATGCTGATTGAAGAGCGTTTGCACATTTAAAGGGGACATGAGATGTAAAATAGACAGACTGTAAATGATCACTATATTCCTATTTAAGTTACAGAAAAAAGGGAACATAGTTTTTATTATTTTTCCGTATATAAGTCTTGAGTGCTTTAGTCCTTTGGAATCTCCACCGGAGAACAGTGACGGTTAAGTTAATATTAGTTACATTTGACAAAGCCTTGAAGGTCTTCCAGGAATTTGATGTACTCCTGATGTTCGATGGCGGTGCTGAGCTCCATCAGCTCGTCGGTGAAGGTGTTATCCACGCCGCGGTCGGCCAGGAAGTCCATCAAATGATCGTACAGCGCCTAGAGAGAACCAGCAGAGTTAAGAGTCGAGTACATCTCATCGTTGTGTAATCAGAGTTCACCGCTGCTCTTACCCAGTCCAGAGAGTCCGTGTTGAGCGTGTAGCTGGTCTCCTTCCAGTCCGAGTCTCCCTCCGGCTGGAAGCTGACCTCCCGGATGGCGAAGATGTCACTCTCCTCCTCCCCCTCCCCATGACTTATCTACAAGTCGGCACATTTCTATTTAACTACTTTATTCTCCTGAAGTTTTGTCATGTTCTTCGTTTGAATTCCTACCTCATCCTCAGGGAAATGACAGTCAAACACCAGCGTTTGCTTTCCATTCTGTTTTGTTACTTCAACGACAAAGTTTGGCGTTGATACAATCTCTGGCTGCAAATGAAATAACGGGTGAGCAAACAAAAATAATCGTCACAAATCTAGAAATCCTTCAAAACAGTTACCTCTTCCTCTGCTGATTTCTGCTGCTGCTCCTCCTCCTCAAAGCTGGGAGGGATGCTGTTGTTGACGTTGAATGTGACGGTCACCCTGAAAACAACAACAAAAAGCTGCTTTAGAGGAACTGTCATTGTGTCCTCGCTGAATGAACCATCCTCTTACTTTTCACCAGAAAGATGTCTTGTGAGTTTGGCCTCTGTGCCGTTCATCTCCAGCTCCCATCCTCCAGACATCTTAGGAAGGGTTTTGTTTTTCTGGATCTTCTTCTCCTCTTTGATTTCATCCGACAGGAAGTTACCAAAAGCTTTGTCTCCTGAGAAAAAGACAAACGGTGAAGTTACATTTATGTGATAAAAACCTGAATCCACACAGAATAAGTTGACTTCATATAAGTTAACAATTGGCCTTAGAAGAGGGGATTTGGAAAAGTATGGATGGGTGAAACCCACATGTGTAGCTCATCCCACCTCCATGTTTTATTTATAAACATATGAAAACTTAGAGGTAAATAAGGCAGATGAGATGTATTATAGAGACATCGTTACATTATTTAAATAGCATCCAAAATATCTACATTCATTGTGTAAAATGTTTAAATGTGACAAACCTAAAGCCAACGATTTTTTCTAACCTCAAACTGGACAATTTATAACAAAAGATGGATAACACACAGACAGAAAAAAAATGCTGACTGAGCAAATGCAGATGTAATTATTTAAAAACGTGTAATTTCTAATTAGATAAAAATGTTAAAATTCCAATCATCTTTTGACCCGATTTAAAATCAGTTTTAAGACAAAAAAAAAAGTTTATTTCTAGGACGGTTCATCAAAAAAATTCACCTTTGAATCGTGACGGTTGCAGTAGAGCAAGCCCAACCCCACTTCCCATCACCCAACACAGAGCTCTTTGTCCACATGCTCTCTCCAGCTCCTCACATCCTCAACTTAACATTATCGGTGCAACAATCGAGGAGCTGTACCTCCAGCTGTACAATTTTGATCCAGATACCAGCTCGGAGAGGAAAACAAAGATGTTGATGGATCTATTTGTCTGCAAGTGGATGCGTCAGAATGAGGTGGAGCAGAGAGCGTGTGGTACTGACTACGTCACAAATAAGCTCCTTTTCAAAAGTGCAACAGAAATACAAATGTAAACTTATTTTTATTAATGCGTGTCTAAGAATGCCACAACAACGTGTGTCAGCTCTAAGCTCTTCACGAAGAAGATGCACGCTCGCGTCTCATTAAAGCCCAATTAACCGTCACGTGCCTTTGTCGCGATTTGTCAAGATTTAAGCCGTTCTGCTGCTCCAAAAAACTGAGTCTAATTGTCATCAATTCATTGTGATAAATGAACCCAAAAGCATGGAGAAGTTGAGCTACCTTCCGTGTGCAGTCCTCCACATCCACACGACACAGACGGACTTAGTATTTTGGAGCTGAACAGTTTAGGTCTGTATCCCGACGAGGCTCCGTTACTGTTCAGCATCCACAGGGAGCGGGTGAAGGGCCGAGAACCAACCGAGCCGGGAGAGCGGATGGTCGGACAGCTGAGCGGCAGAACCCGAGCAGCAGCGGACGGAGCCGAGGACAGCCGAACAGCGGCCCCCGCCGCGCGGACCAAAGACTTTAGCATGATTCTGTGAAGTGTTCAAAGAAGAGTGAAAACTAAGCCACACAGACAGACAGCGACCCTCCTACCAGCTACGCTTCTAGAAGAAACCGGCAACACGTGTGGAAGGGCACATTGACCTAGCGTAACTATGACCTGTGAACCGGAAGTTATACTTCCTCCAGTAAACGCCAATTTTATACATTATAATTTATTTTAGTTGAAAAAAAAGTCAAACACGGTGTACATTTTATTAAACGTATATTGAAAAGTATTTAAAAATAAATTGAAATATGATACACGATAAAAAAAACCGTAGTGCAATCCCAGTAGCGCCCCCTTGTGTCTTCAAAAGGAAAGCCTTTTTAAAGATAGCTTGCTTTTTTATTGAACCAAGTTGTTTATTTTATTAAATTCGACATCAAATAAAAGTGAGATAAAATAAGAAATATCAATACAATATTGCCCTTTAGAGCTCCGTCGTGTAGAAACATTGCATCATCCTGTTTTCGACTCAATACTAAATCTAGTGTAGTCTTTCTGCCAGTAGATGGTGCTGTTTCACAAGGGTTTGAAACCCTGTAATGCAGAATTTACAGATAATTCCTTTTTTTATTATGATGTTTTTTTTTAAACAATTTCAAGAAATCCACAAAATATACAACATCGTTTTTATTGAGATATATAGTATCAATTATAATATGCTGGGTGACTTGGTAAGCTTTTGTTCACAAGGCATGCAAAATGTTTGAGGGAAAAAAAGCATTTTATATTATAATAGATTGTACAAGTTATCCAGTGAAGGAAAAACAGGCGTCTATTTTTACCTTTGCTTACTGTTGTTGTAAGACAGTAATAATTCATTCACTTATAGCTAATTAATGACCCTGTTACAATGCACTACTCACCTGTAATGGAATTCTAACTTTTATAAAAATGTTCAAGCACACAGGTGTCACATATTTGAGGTTCATTACTAACAGTTAAAATATACAGTGTATAATGTATAGTGGGGCAAAAAAGTATTTAGTCAACTACCAATTGTGAAAGTTCTCCCTACTAAAAAGATGAGAGGCTTGTAATTTTCATCATAGATGTATCTCAACTATGAGAGAAAAAATGAAGAAAAAAAACCCAGGAAATTACAGTCTGATTTTTAAAGAAAGTATTGTTCATCTGCACCCGTAAACATGTGCAATGTTCTTGTGATACCCTTTGAAATAAGGAATGTCTTTCAAGCAAACATGTTTTTAAGTGCTTTTGTTACGTCCCCACCGCAAAACTAGCCCAGAGTCTAGGGGATGACCGTCAGTGGGGACAATAACATGCAAGATGGACACCAAACTACAAGGAACACAGTTTATTTAAATAAACGGAAAACCTGTGTCCTGAAATGAAGTAAAGAAATTAGTGGTTAAGGTTAAAAGAACAAACCAAAACGGAGTTGGGACCTTGGCCAAAAGAAAAAGAAGTCAGGGAGACTGCTGACCCAGCCATGACGACCGTTGGAGTCAGCAGCTCCCTGCTAAGGGCTGCCTAACAAAACGACCTAATCAACCCAAATTAAACAAAGCCCGCAAATCAGAACTACCAAGGCCCAACCCCAAACTAACACAACAAAACCCAGCAATCTAAGATTGCTGAGGACACAAGTAACAAATGTCAAAAACCAATCACCACACAAACCAACACCACACAAACCAACCAACACCACACAAACCAACCAACACCACACAAACCAACCAACACCACACAAACCAACCAACACCACACAAACTTAACCCAGCCTGCTGCTCTGCTCCCTGCCCTCTTGGTGTGGCCGCCTCTGGCTTAAGTAGACACTATCTGCCAATCAAGGCATATTGGCCACACCTGCCAGGTGAGCCAAATGGAACTGGGTGGATGAGAAGCCAGACAGCAGCAGCAGGACATAACAGCTTTTAAATACATATTGTTTTTGCAGGTCAATTCAAAGAACTAACCAGTGCTTGAAAATGACCGAACAGAGAGTAACAACTTTTAAGATGACCATTTATTGAATACACTTGCAGATTTCTTTTCGTAATGCACATTTTTATTACAGTAAAATCAACTCTAAAAAAAAACATGATTTACACAGTTAAAGCTTCATTTATTTCTTGAGACAAAACATACTTCCTGCTAATTATGATAAATATTTAAATTGGCTTCATAATGCTTCAGTCAGACTCAGGAGCTGCTGTCAGACAGCTCACGGGTAAATACATGGTCTACTGTTCGCAAATATAAATGGTCACAGTAAAACCCAACATTTCAATGAATGAATTTAAAAACAAAAGTTTATATATAATAAAGAGCCAAAGCAGTTTTAAAGGTTTGAATTGAAAAAAATAATAATTAGCCACCTATTGTTTCTGCCCTTTTATATAAATAGCAATAATATTAACTGAAGTTTTTTGTCTTCAAGTAGTGTCATCATCAGTTCGCTTTCAAACCCAAATTTGTCTGATATTTATGAACTATTTTTTAAAGTTATTTTAATGTCCCTCAAAGGTCCCTTCAGTTTGTGTCATCTTGCTCTAAGTGAGCAGTTGTGCGTTTTTATTGTGCAATATGTGCTTCACATGTGCAACATTTGTTTGTTTTTGATTATAAATGCCAACAAAACACAAGTAAAATGCTAAAAAAAACATCTGAAATCAGATTGCATGAAACACCCCAACATAAATGGAAGATAAATAATCCTTCAGCAAAAGTACATTGAATGAACTAAAAGCTCATTTGTAGTGAAAGTGTAGATTTGTTTTTAAAGGCACTATGGGAAATAGTGTTTAGAGCAGCATTCATTCAATAAAAGTGCTTCATCAAGCTCCAGTTTTTGCTGTGATTTAAAAAAATATCACTATTGTGGACACTGGAGAGCTTTTATACTTCCTAACACCACACAACTGTTTCTGACCGCATTTAAACAGAACTTAAAGTTGGATTTGGGCAAAATGTGTGGAATTATTTTTGCGTTTTGATGTTCTAAGACTAGCGTCCTGGAGGAGTTGGTCCAGCAGAGAAGGTTCTCACAGCGTCTGCTCCAGCAGGATTTCGTTGAACCCGGTCACGTCACTTTTCAGGTCTGGCTGTGTGTCGGCGTACAGAAGAGGCGACCGCTGACAGTGCAGCTTAACAGATCCCTGTGTGTGATCCAACACAAGCCGATCAGCGATTTCATCAGATCCTTGTATTCAGGAGCTGTGTGGACGTTCTCTCACCTTCGGCTGGGCTCGAATGGAGGCCAGCCCCTGCTTATACTGGTTGGTCTCCACCTTGTACTCTCCTCTCCTGGAGGGCAGGTTGAGGGACGTCACCACAGAGACCAACTTCTGAAAGCCCGTGGCGGTCAACGACACGGTGATGGACGGAGCAGAGGCCAAAGCCAGCCCCAGAGGCCACCCCCGCACTGTCACAGGCTCCTGGATACTGGGGAGCTGGACGGAGCCTCGCTCCCGAACGACAGGGTTCACCGGTGGGGCGCCGTCCTCCACCAGGTCTGTGGCGTCGTCAAGCTCTGCCTCAGCCAAGAGCTTTAACACGGTCTGCCACAGCAATTAGACATGAGGTTACTTTAAGATATCATCAGTGTTTACATTTAACTTATTTTCTGGATCAAAAGAACATTTTAGATCAGGGGTCTCAAACTCGCGGCCCGCGGGCCATCTGCGGCCCGCAGGATGATGATTTGCGGCCCCCGTCTTCATATATAAGATTACTGTTAGTGCGGCCCGCAAGGCTGATATGAATGACAGTTGTTTTGTGCCGAGCTGAATGAACCAACCAATCACAGTGAGGTATATGACTCTGGAGGCGGGACATCGGCGGTCTGTCCAGTGCCTCTGTCTATCATTCATTCCTTCCTCCA
>NC_050525.1:8154358-8154784 GCF_002922805.2 Oryzias melastigma
TAAACAATCTCATTATTTCATCAATACATTTTACAGTATGTGAACTGTATCAGACTAAAATAATAAAAACATACAGTAGATCATTAATGTATTTCTAAACAAATGTGTCTAAGTGTGTAAACTGTGTAAAGTCAAAATTGAATAGAATTAAATTGAATTGAGAGGATTGAAAGAATAATAAAAAAAAAAAATTGGAATTGAATCAATTCAGGCTCCTCTGAGTCGAATTGAATCGTTTCTTGAAATTATTATTGATACCCAGCCCTAGACTCCAATGAACTCTATTCAGTCTTAGTTTTTTTTTGAGCCAGACAAAGTCAATAAGCAGTAATTGGTCCGAGAGTCAACGTTTCTATGGCAACCACTCTAACCAATCAGCAGTGAGCTTGTTAGAAGTCCACACTCCTACAGTTTGAAATTGTCGGT
>NC_050525.1:8154861-8181445 GCF_002922805.2 Oryzias melastigma
TGTGAGAGTGAATGTGTGTGTGATTGAGGCCCTGCGACGGACTGGCGACCTGTCCAGGGTGTACCCCGCCTTCGCCCATCAGCAGCCAGGATAGGCTCCGGCACCCCCACGACCCCAAAGGGACAAAGCAGTCAAGAAGATGGATGGATGGAGCCAGACAAAGTCAATAGAAAGTGATTGGTCTGAGAGTCAACGTTTCTATGGCAACCACTCTAACCAATCAGCAGTGAGCTTGTTAGAAGTCCACACTCCTACAGTTTGAAATTGTCGGTCAAACATTTTCAAAAGTGTGACGTGAGACCACATCCTTCAACTGAGGCATCCGTTTGGTCCGTTTATAACTTGAATAACTTACGATAAAGAATAAAATATATTTTTAAAAAATGGTTTAGCAAGAACATGCCAAGAAAAAATGTATGAGAGCAAGAATGGTTATTGTGACCAATAGAATGAGAGTTATAGCTGATTATTTCTCTATTGAAGTCTATGGGATTTTGGCTTCTTGGAGCCAGTGGGTACTTCCTGTTTGGAACATGGGGGAGAGGGCTCAGTCCGTCCTGTTCTCATTTACAGTCAATGGTCATATGCTCCTGTCACACTTGAAAACATGTTATCCAACAACGATCCGTTCTCACCTTCCAGCGCTTCCACCTGCTCTGGATCACTGCAGCTGCTCTGTTCCATCTCTGGACCTGTTTCCTAACCAGCCAGGACCTCACAGCTTTGAAACACAATTTCAAATCCATTAATCAGGTTTCAAACAAACTCCATCTGCGTCATTTAGGGCAGCATTAATGCTTTCAAAGAGATGTGACTTCCACAAGTAATCACATTAGCTGTTCAGAGCAGCAGCCTCTGAAGGGATCAACAGAGGGCAGACACCAGCGGCTGGCTCCTGATGACCACACATCAGGTCAGCACACAGAGGGATCGAGGCCACATGGCTTTGTTGAACCTGCCAGCACCTTTCCACTGCATTATCTGTTTACCTGCTTGGATTAAAGTAGCTGACTGCCGGCGGGCGAGGCGTCTGCGGCGCTGGTACCGTAGCCAGCAGCACTGAATGGACAAGGCGCACCGAGACCGGATGTTCCTCCTGTGATCCTCCAGCATGTCTAGCTGTGAGACGAGTCAGGGAGGTCAGCGAGTCTGAATGAGCCTCCATGAAGGAGGGAAAAGTCATGTTGTTAAATACTGACCATTGCTTGAGTCAGGAAAACTTTAGTCCTCCCACAATGCACCAGTGAACAACGTTCATCACAGGAGCGTTGATTTAACACCACGCTGAGGAGCTGCTCCACTTCCTGTTGGGGGGAGATGTCCACATGCAAATCTAAGAGACAAAGAAAGACAATTCTTAGGAATATTAAAGTCAACTCAAACTTTGCAGATATTCGGGTTTATCACAGCAGCTGAGAGGATTTCACAGCTTCCTGTCACCAAAGTGTCTGCAGCTGCTCAGACGATTACAGGGAAGTCTCACATATTCAGAAAATTACTTACTTCCGGAGTCTGTACCACGTATGTGTTCGGCCAGCAACATCGGCATGGGGGCTTGCGACTTGAAGACGTGTAAGATTGTGATTGGTCTGGACCATTGGACCACCATCACGTGACACGATGTGACACGTTACGGTGCATTGAGTCTTACCGAGTGAAGAACTGAGAAGGTCCAAACAAGTGCGCAAAGAATCACAAAAGGGGACGCAATGTTTTGCAATCAACCGCAAAAAACATGACAACAAAATAATCGGATTGAGAGGAATCATCACAGGACGACAATCAGATTTTGATAGAGAGAAATCAGGTGGGAAGTGTGTGCTAGAGTGGGTGCTAGTGAGTAGCATGCCAGCTTGGTTCGTCGTCGATGTATATATATTTTAATGGTTTAAACACTGAGGAGAGCAGAGATTAGGGAAGGAGCTGTCAATGCAAAAATAATAAAGGATAGCCCGAGCAGATCTCGACACTAAGTCGTTTGTCTAAGTGGTGTTACCGTAGTGTGACATCATCACTTTTTGCAAGCCCTCGTGATGATCTTCCAGGCCGAACACTTATAGTACCTTCACCAGCTTCAACTAAATGAAGTCAATTCAGTCGCCATTTTTCCACAATATGTCCATCGTAATGTTGGAACCAGACGTCGTCGGTGAGCCGTGATTGGTCCGTGTTAGTTTTAATCTACATTTCTACTGCAACCACTCTCTCTAATCAGCAGTGAGCATGTTATGCTGCATTCACACCAGATGCGATTTGCTTGATAAAAGAGAGACGGTAGACACAAATTTACTGCTCGACGCCTTGACACAACCCCCGTTTTTGTGGACTTCATTCGTTTTCATGGCATGTTAAAACACGGATGGTGTCGAGTGAGTAGCTTGAGTTTATATGTTTTGGAGAGATCTACAAAGGCGCTGGAAAGTATGTCACCTTGTCTGGGTTCACCAGATCATTCAGTGAATTCACTCTTTCAGCTGAAGCTGAAAGCTGGATTACACCCATTTTAAGCGTTACTTTCCTCTGTCTGTGGCCCAGTTTGAGCACTAACGCAAGAGGGGAAAAATGAAAATAAAACTGGAGGATATTTTCATTATTATCTTGATGAAAAAGAAACCATCGTAAGCCCATGAGGCTGGAGTGATCATTATTGCTACGATCATCTATGACAGCACCTGCGGTGGCTCTCCGTCTGCCAGGGACCGGTGTGAAGCCAAGGTACATTCCCTGCAGGGATATATTATAATATTATATTATTATAATATAAATAATATATATTATAATATTTAATATTTGTTGTTTCTACTGTAAATCATTGGGGGGAACAAATTCTAACAGGTTGGATCAGCAGCAGCCTGACAGAATTCATGTCCCCTCTCATATTACATAGTGTATCTGGTAAAAAAAAAAAAAAAGATTCAAACATGACAGTAAACTCACAGAACCTCCAAGAAAAAAGTTTTTAATAATCTTCTACCTTTTTTTGTGCTTTTTTTTGGACAAAATACGAGTGCTTCAAAACAAATCAACGATGCCTGAAACCAGGGATACACATTCTGGCGGGGGGGACGTACCTTGGCACAACACTGGCAGCCAAAAAATGTAAAAAAAAAAAATAATTAAATACTCAAACATCAACCAGTCGCAGATATTGCAGTGGGAACCAACCCAACAAATGAACACATTGTAAGGCTGATAGCAGTCATTTAGTCCTGAGATCTATTAAATCTATCTTTTGATCTATTTTAAAACTGGTCTTTAGATAAAGATTAACCATTTTTAGCCTAAATTTAAAAACTTGTTGTTTTCTAGGACATAGTTTCTGCAGAGCAGCTTGAGTTTATTAGAAATTCACCTTTGAATTGTGGGTGGGACAGTTGGTATGGAGCAACCCCGCCCCTCTTCCCTTTCCCAGAGCAGAGCAGGGAACTTATGACCCATTCATCGTGCTTTCTTCATCACAAAGACGCTCTTTTTCCAACTGAATTTTTTCATCTATCCCTGATTCACAACAGTTTAAATAAGGAAATACTCAGAAATAAAAATGATCTTTATAAATGTCCTTTATCAGAAAAACGACAGAGGAAGAGCAAACGTCTTAAAACCCAGTTGGACAAGAGAACCAAAGAAGGAAAAGAGGAAATTTTCCTAGAAATCAATCATTTGAGGAGAAGCGGACTTACCATCACTGCTTTTTCCCATTTTTAAATGTTTCAAAATCAATCCATATCGCTGTATGAAGCCTTTGAAAGGAATTCTGTAAAAGAGAAAAAGAGATCTGAGAAAATCTGAACTCTAAAGGTGAAAGTCTGTAAAAAAAAATGCTGCACCTGATTGGAAATCCAGCAGCACTGATATGAATGGTTTGTACAATCCCACACGCCTCCAGCTGCAGGATCACCTGACAGACATGAAGACATGAAGCTTTTCCTTTGGCAAAGACCAACCGACCGACAGAGACAGAAGTTACCTCCTCTTGTTTGAAGGTCAGTGGTCTGCAGTCGGGGTTGGGTTTGATGCAGCGGGTGTAGTGAGGAGTCGTGTTGAGGAGGATGGACATCAGGCTCTCCAGAGAGTTCTACAATCGTCATGAATGAGTCACATGGTACAAAGGGTGTGGAGGATTGAAGTTTGTCCCTCCTACCTTGAACTTGGAGACCACCGTGACTTTAGTGAGCCCTCTGGTTGTTGAGTTCTCAGATTCCATGCCAGCGAAGATTTGACAAACCAGGGGGTTGTCCGATTTCTGAAGCAGACCCATGAGCTCCGCTGGAACTGGATCCTACAGAGCAAAAGACTGAAATGATGGGTGTGTGGATGACCTCAGCTGCTCCTCACAGATTAAAAAAAAGAAAAAGAAATCCAGATTCTACCTACAACTTCTATTATGTAATTTATTTTTTCCATGATATTTTTCTCGTAGTACAAGTTTTTCAAACTATAAACTGGCCAATCAGATCCCTTAATAAAAGTAGGCGGTGACACATGTTTGATTAACAGATTCTGGACCAATTGCCACTTCTGGTTCCAACATGGCGGCGTCCGTATAGTGAAAAAATGGTGACTGAAATGATTTAATTTTTTGGAGAAGTCATTTTCTATAGATGATGTCTCACTCACTTGGCCCAGTTCTCATATACAGTCAGAGGTCTGACCTGACCGAATTGTCAATCAAATGTGCTTCCATGGTTTTTACACAATCTAAACACAATCAACTAAAGAAGGAAAGACAGGAAATTATGTCAGCAGATGATGGAAAGTAGCATGAACATCAAAATGATGATTAGGAGAAGAAAAACAGGTATTAAAAAAATGAGGGAGAGGTTTGTGGAAGAAGCACAAGATTCTATAAAATGTTGATTGCGGTGAAACCACAACCACAGTGGTTCTCTGATATAGTGCGGTCTCGTCGTTGTGCAGATTTTTTTCTGTGCAATGTTGCATGCTTTTTTTCACCCACACTGAGTTCTCCATGCTGATTGGCTTGGCAACCAGTCTCCCGTGTGTCATGTCTTCTTCATAGAATGCATTCAGTTTGACACATTTACATAAATCTTTGTTTTCATTCTATAGTCCTGGGCTTATTTTTCTATGAAGGTTTGGACTTTGAGAGTGTAAACAAAAGAGAAAAGTGTGAATGTTGTCTAAGAAAAGCCTTAGACACATCTAGAATCCTACTTTTGTGGATTATCACAGGTTATTTTTAGAATGAGGGAAGACTGGACAGACAAACTCCCCCACAACAAACTCAGGTCAGCTTTGCTCCTCTCAGAGCAGACAAGTTAAATCAGAAAATCCAATCAGATCAACCTGCAACCTTTGTTAACCTAAGACAGAGGAATATCTGGCACTACCAGCAGATTTCTGAGTATTAGTTCAGATTTCCAGTCTTGACTTTTACACACATGTGGATTTTTCTCACCTTGTTTTTCTCCACCATGCCTTCTATCTGGTAGCTAACTTTGCCGGCGTAGTGAGCCACGGTGAAGTGTGGCACCCTGCTGAACTTGTCCCAGCTGATGTTGGGGTTATCGCTCAGCTCCTTCTCCAGCCGAACCCTCAGCATGTTTGGGTCTGAGGCCCGGTTCAGACGGCTTTCCTTCAGAACAAGTTAGAAGAGAAGGAAGTAAAGATAAATATGTCTGTTAGTACATCTATTTTATCTTTTCCTAGACTTTTTATGCACTTTATCACCACTTTGAGCTAAAATACTCCAAATGATGACAAGCAGAAAGTTTCCACATGACAAGCAAATACTGTCCTTTCTTAATCTGTGCTTAATGAAAAGCTAAAAGTCCTTCGTACCTCATTTAGAAGAGAAAACACACTGACAGGGCTCCCCTCTAAGAGATCCAGGCAGCTCTGGTTGTCCTGGTACTTCACAAAGGACCACTGCAGCCCTTCTGACACATACTCCTCCTGAAGGAAACAAAACAGATCAAAAAACTGCTCCAAAGAAGAAAACATTTAATCAAAGATCGCAAACACCTCAATCCAAACTGTTTAAGATCTCTGAGGCTCTGATGCTTTAACAGACTAACTGTTCAACCAGCGTCACCAGAATGACTCCTTCAGAATGAGCCGAATTCTTTAACTACTAAATGTGTAATGTTCCTGTTTGTCTCTTCAGTGAAGAGAAGTTTTTAATTAAATTCTTCAGGATCCAAAGACAAATTAAGCTAAAAGGCTGTAAACCTCACAAGGAAACCTGAAAAACTGAAAGAAGGTGATTGTTCTAAATGTTTTAAAAGTTGATGTGAAATAAAACAACTAATATTACTATTTGATACTTGGAAGGATTTAAGATATTTCACCAGGTTTGAAGTTGTCTTAATTTCTCTTTGCTCTACAGCTTTTTAAGATTTTCTCAAAAGCTGAACAAACAGTTTTTTTTTTAATCTAGAAATAAGGAAATTATCAAAATGAGTCCAAATCATTTTGCTTCAAATTTTAGACATTAGAAAAACTTGATTTAAGACTCAAATACTCAAATTACAAGGTCATTTTGGTTCAACTTTTAAAGGCAAAAAATGTTAACGAGTCAGACTGCCATTCATTATTATTATTTTATGAACCAAGCTTTATATATATATATACCTATATATGTAATTGTTTAATCCTTACACAGGGGGAAACTGCAAATAACTTAATTCCTGGTCCATTTCTAGAAGGCATTAATGTCCAGAATCCAAATGTTTTGATAAGCATTTAAAAACTGACATTAAACTTAAATGTAAAAAAATATTTTTACTTAATAATTTGTTAACCACTCAGGAGAATAAAACACTTACACGTGATCAGTCTTATGCCATTTCATTGATCTGGGGTGTTTTTTTTAATGATCGAATTAAATAAAAATGGGCGTTAAATGTATTTTAGACACTTTTATTAAGTGTTCAGCTTTCAGTCAATCACCTACCTTCTCCTAATGCTAAGTCTGCCCACGTTTGTACATTCTAGTGATTTTCCCACTAAGATTAGTGTTCAGCTCAGAGTTTTAGGCTTCCTCTTTTTGCAGTGTACAATTTATTTTTCTTTTTTGTGTGAAAATCAGCTAATATTTTTACACTTTAGACACAGAGATTTGTGGTTGGAAGATAATTTTAGAATTAAAATGTAAAAAAAAAAATTCTAAATAGCCTAAAAAATTCACATAAAAAAACTATTTTTTCTGGTTTCCTCTTAATGTTAAAAATAACGAATATTCAAATGTAAAGTGCTTGAAGCTGTGCAAAGTATGACAAACGCTTTTATGAATAAAGTTTTATTGATTGATTTCCATTGTTTTACTAGGATAATTTCAGCCTTAAACATGTTTATTAAGCTGATGCTTAAGACTACAGAGATCCTGAATTCACACTAAGATGCAATATGTTTTCAACAGAGCATTTGACTTTTTATTTAACTTTGTTTAAATCTAAAATTATGAGTTAATTAGGCTCAGAAATGGCTAAAACGTTGTGGACCTAACTCCTATAACCCTGTTAATGTATTAAATTAAAAGAAAAAATAAACAAATCCATGGCTATGGGTTCATTTCCCATCAGAAAATTCTGCCCCTTAATGTTTCATTTCATTCAATGTGAGCAGATCTTCATGTTTCCTCTGGGATGTGGACAAACAGATGAATACCTGCTGTGCTTTGAGATAATGAGCCACAAAGTGCTGCTGCAGCTTCTCGTTGGCGTAGTTGATGCACAGCTGCTCCAGCTTGTTGACATGGAAACACTCGAAGCCGTACACGTCTAAGACTCCTGCAAATTTCAGGACAAAAGGTGTCAAACTCTGCAGGCGTGGATGAAAGAACACAAAACCCTTTCAGGCCTTTTACCGATGAAACTGCTCCACGTAGATTTGTCTGCACAGATGCTGTTATTGATGAATGTAACCAGCCATTCAAACAGTCTGGTGGAAAAGCAGACAAGCAGGAGCTTAAAGAACCACAGATCAGAGCAAACACTGTTTACAAAAATTCACATGAAAGTGGACTAACTCACACAGTAAACAAGCTCCAGGAACACAAGCAAATAAATCACAAACGTTAGGATTAAGCTGATGCTCTTACTGGGAGTAGATGGTCTTGGCCAAACAGTCTCTCCTCACTCGACACTCTGACTGTGAGCAGGGCTTCAGGAGGCTCTGCTTCCCCGCCTTCAGAGTCCTCACCCTCAAACACGTCACAAACTCCTGAGCAGGAACTGAGAGCAGCTTGGCAGCCGTCTGCATGGACTCTGAAAGGTCATTCACGTTTTATGGTAGCATCAGCATCACCGTCGATCAAGATGTTAGTAAATGAATGAAAGTTCCCAGGACATCAAAGAAGAATCAAGCATACCTTCAGAATCCTCCGGAAGCTGACAAAGCTGATGCTCTTCTCCTGGGGAGGAGAACTTCACGTTCCCCAAGTGTAGGATTCCAGCTAAAATCTGCAAACAAAAACAAAAAAAAAAAAACTGTCACAGCCAGGCGACCTATCCGGAACAGGTCGCCCAACAGTAATCGGGACAGTCTACGGCAACCCTGGAGGTTAAGAAAATGGAAAATGGAAGTTCAAGACAAAAATCGAACGACCATACTAAATCTCTATTTCTCCCCATTGATCGAGTCACTGAAAACGTCACGGACTGGTTGACACAGCTCGTCGCGCCTGACGCCCAAATTGCGCCACAGGACCTCATACTGTACATTTCATACTTTGTGAATTGGTAAAACAAAAAAACAAACGATTCAAACTTGTCAACATATTTATCGGTGCAGAAAATTAAAAAATCAGTTTGTCTCAGCCTGTGCCTAAAGTTTCACATAAGTTACTCCCTCCAGGATGTTGCCATGTTGCGATCGTAACTATTTGCGCAAATTCAAGCAAACCTGAGATTTGTTCCTCACCCTGCAACGTTATATTTTCATCCAACTTTGACCAATCTACCGCGACAACAGTCATGGGAGACGACGCAGGACTGCTGCGTGAATCCCGTCCTGTGTGAATGGAGCATTAAAGCCCCTCATACCCCCCCCAACCTAACACAACTGGTGGAACAGAATTACTGAACAATATCAGATGCAGTTTTGAGTAAGAAGCAAGCTCAGACGAGGAAACAAAGACATACATGAATCTGCTCGTCTACAAGTGGATGCATTAGGATGAATGAAGCAGAGCAGGGAGCTTGTGGCCCGGCCAGTTTATTTTCCGTCACAAATACGGTCTTTTCAAACTGAACTTTGCTCCTGATTAACAATTTGAGTAAAAAAAAATACTCAGAAATGTAAAGAACATGTTAGTGCCTTAAAATATCAACAGCCGTACCCTCAGAATGTGTCTTTGAGTTTCTGCTTTGATCCCCATGTGAAGCATCGCCTCCACAGTTTCCTCAAAAACATCCTCTGCAAAACACAGACGTTTGTGATTAGTAATTATGTCCCGACATGTTTTCATCCCATCCTGACATTTTAACACCAACCTTCAATTTGCTTTTCAGAATTCGGCAGCCAATCAAAACTCTGGTTGAGGGGCATCTTCCATTCTCTCCTCTGCTCATCAGTGGCCCCCCTCATCATCTAAAACACATCCGTCTGTCAGCTCTGCAGCTACGCTAACAGCCTGTGAGGCTCGCCCGGACGGCCGACTCACCTGATAAAAGATGTGGAAGTTCCTCTCACTGGCAGGTTGACAGGACACCCGAGTCTTCTCCAGCAGATACGTCTGCACAGACGCCCCGACTAGCAGCTGACCACTGACCAGCAAAACACATTTTAAAGAGTTTTTTCATCGCCATCCTAGAACCTCCAGGAAACTGCGGGACAAACCTGTTGAGTTGCAGCTGGATGAACTTCCCAAAGCGGCTACTGTTGTTGTTCCGCAGCGTGCAGGCGTTGCCTAGAAGACACGCAGTGCTGTTAGGGGAAACCTTACAGCTTTTCCATGAAACTAAACCTCATATCTGCTAACCAAAAGCCTCCATGATGGGATTGGAGTCCAGCACTCTCCTCTCAATCCTCTCCACTGTACTCTGACTCTTCAGCGCTGAAGACGAGGCTGCCACCGTGGCGTAGTACTTCATCAAGCAACGAGACGTCCACGTCTAGAAATACAAGACAGAGAGACATCAACAAGACTCGTTCAAATAAGATATGATCTTTAATTACAGCATGAGGAGCGGGGCTACTCAGCTCCAAAAGCCACGCCCCCTCAGAGGAGATTTTAGAAACAGAGACTTCAGGTCAACATGAAAAATGGCTTTTTAAGACATTTAGGTTGTGGGATTTGGGTTAAAAAGTTCATAATATGAATTAAAATACTACTGGGAATGTTATTTTTTTTTTTTTTATAAAAAACCTCTCATCGAGGAACTTTAAGAATTAACTGTAACTTAATGACTTTTTTTTAATAAAACCATTTCCTTAGCATCTGCTGAGATTGCCTTAAACATCAGTACCCTGGGGACAATGACAGCATTCTCTTCAGTTACTTGGGGTTAATACATTCATTTTTATTTCCTGTTTGACATGTGAGCATCACTCCTCCACACAGTTTTATAAAATATCTTTTTTTAGGTTTTAATTAAAGGTTTCAAGTCTGATTTTGCCATAAGGTCAAAAGGATAGAGAAAGAAATAAGAAGAATAAAGTAGTCGGTTTATTTTATTTTGTAATGTTGGATCGTCAAAGAGGCAGAGACATGAACAGAAATAAAAAATATATATATTTTTTTTAATCCGGTTTTTTTTAGAGTTTAAAAAGCTGAATATACCTGCTATCTTTTATAATTTCATACATTTTCCTCTGAATCCACTGAAGGAGGCAGTGAGTTCTATGAAGTTATTTACTTGAATGCCATAATTTAACCCAGAGGCTTTTACGTTTTTACTTACAGCAGTAGTTCTCAACCTTTTTCAGGCCGATTCAACCTCAGATAATATTTCCACTGTGAGAAGCTGAAGTTGGCGTCTGATTTTTTTTCCTTTTTTTGGCTTTACTCTTAACATATAAGGGAAAAGTTTATCTTCACCCACTGTAAAATATCTACAGCTGCTTTAAAATTTATTTGTGCTCTATATTTCAACCATTAAAAAGTGTTAGAGATTTTTATAGATGGATAAATACAAAAAAACGAAAATGTGTATTTTCTGGTACTTTCTAGCAGTCTGCAGCCTGAGGGTTTGGGACCACTGACTTAAAACAGTGTAAATTTACTGTTAACAGAAATCATTTAGGCAATTTTAATTGAAGTGAAGCATAAAATCTGATAAAACATCAGACAATAAGGAAAGTTTTCTCTTCAGATCTTCAGACAGAGAAGTTTTGACATTTTAAGAGCGTTTGTTGGTTCACCTTTCCAGCTCCACTCTCACCGCTGACCACCAAGGACTGGTTTAGCGGCTCCAGCTGATCCCGAATGTTCCTGTAGGCTTCTTCAGCCACAATAAAGACATGCGGCTTCAGCTCCTGAGGACAGAAGCACCCTGATGATTACTTCTCCTTCAGTACTGTGGTAAAAGACAGCTGGGATGATGCAAATACCTGAGGCTGAGGAGCAGCATGGTACTGCTTCATCATGTCCAAAGAGTAAAGGTCTGGGAAAGGCTGGAAGGGGTTCAAAGCCACCAAGGTGCACCCAGCCTGTGTGTAAAACACCTGTGCTCTGTACCTAGCCTGCAGACATTTCAGTACTGGTGGAAAAATACAAGAAATATTTCAAATTGACAGGAACAGACGTGACACTACGTTGTCATGAATGTTAAACAGAGATATTAGAGCTTTTGAATGTCAATTCAACATATGACTAGGGCTGGGTATTGATAATTTACAGAGTTGATTCAATTCACTATTTTTTATTTATTTACTTTTAAGAATTCTTTTGATACTCTCAATTCAATTTTGAGTTTACACATTTGTTTAGAGATACATTAATATTCTACTATATGTTTTGAAGATAGTATCAAATAGCATAAAACTAGCTGACTTTAGCTTTATATACTGAAACGATCTCCATTTTTAAGGATCGATTATTGATCTATTAAGCTTAGATTGAATCAAATCGATTAATTGATTTTATCATACGTATCATACATATGACCATAAAAATCTTAAAGGAAAATATTTTCACATTTGCCTTTAAAAATAATATTTTTTCTTAGGAAAAACCTGCCCCTAATGCTGGAACAGTTCATCTAAACCTAAAGGTAAAGGTATTTTTACTAAGACAAAATGCAATTTTTTAAGCTTCTGGATTTCAAAATGTTTTTGTAAATTTATAATTTTGTTTTGAAAAACTTCAGTTGTGCTGCAGGTTTATAAAGCTGCAAAAGATTTGAAAATAAAGGCAGAATTGCTGCACAGCTTCAGCAGTATTTCAGGCTTTTTTCTTCGTGAGGATCTTTTTTTGAAAAGTGAAATAATAGTTCATCAGCAGCAAATATTAAGGATTAGAATAATGGTATGTGCGCAGAAATTTTTTTAAAAAGTGGTATAAACCCAGATCTAGTAAAAAAAAAACACAGATGGAAGGAATATTTTTATAATTGATTTATTTTTACCCAAACTATATTTAAAAATTCTAAAAGAGAAAAGAATAAAAAATAAAAAATAAATAAATAAAAATGTAAAATTTTTTTTTTTTTTCAATTTGTCCAAATAAAAGTCTAGAGATTTTGTTTAATTCACAGGAAAATAAATAATGACAAGTAAGTTGTGGTTCATGTATTAAGATGTCTTCAAACACTTAAGGTATTGTGTAGTTACTTTAGAATTTGTTGTTTTATGTTAAATCAGCAACAAAAAGAGAGAAACATTCATCAAAATTAACACATTCATGTCAAACTGACCCACATAAGAGTCACAACATAGAACATTAATCTGTTTTATTTAATACGTTTTAGAAAGGTAAAACTTAAACTTGAAAACTAAAGAAAGAAATCAATTTTCTATAAAGTAAAACATGTCTGAGCTGTATTAAAAAAACTCAAGTTTGGCACAATCAATATTTAAAAAAAAACAATACATAGATCTAATGAAACAATGTAAAACCAAGGAAATTTACAATGTCGCTAACCAAACCTCTGGAAAAAAAAAGGTCAAATGACTGGCATTTAGGTGAAGAAAAACACTAAGCCCACATGTTTACAGTATGAAGTGATGTGGAAACTGGAGACTCGCCAGGTCTTTTCCTACCTGTTGTTGGAGTCACCGGGTTGACTTTGGTAAGGTCATCAAACGTGTGAAGTTGGCTTTCATCGGTGAGGAATTCCTGTACTTCCCCATCCAGGGAATCATTCAGAGACGTCTGAGGAGAGATGATTTTCTCCAACAGTCCCTGGTTTAGTTGATGAAGAAAAAACAAAACAAGATATTAAAAAAGTACAAATAAAGAATCAGAAAACAACAAAAGCAAAGATACCTTTATGAACATGACAATTGTTATTCCCACAACACAAATATATCACATATTAAAAATATCTATTCAGCATTTTTAGTTAGTAAAAAGTGGTTGCATTTCCTGAACTGTAAATTCTCAAATCATTTAGTGAAATAGCAGATACAGAATGGTCATGTCAGACTTTTATTGTGAAGGAGCCAAAGCACACAGCAGTCTGTTGCCATATGGAGGTCCTCCTTATCCTGACCTGCACCGGAAGGCTGCAGGACACTGTCATTTGTGCAGACAGATCTCATTTAATCACCTTTATCCCGCCTTTGGGACCATTTCTAGACCATGTGATCAAACAAAGACCTAAAGGTGTACAAAACACATGTGGATTCATACATGACGTTTATACAAACTGAATCTAAAAACCCTTGTTTGGGTTGCACTGAACGATCATAGACGCATCATCGTCGTTCTGCAGACCGAATAGTTATCACAGCTGTTACTATCAATCACTTAAAGGGATATAAATGAAACTTTTTGCTGTATTTTGTAAAGTTCAGTCAATTTTCTGACATGTAAGGTGGGGACTATTTTTATCACGCGCATTGATATTGTTATACACTCACAAGCGCACGTGCCCGTTTGAAACATTTTCTTACAAATGTAAAGACTATATTTCAGCTTGGAGGTAATGTATCATACTCAATGAATATTACATAAAGTATAACTAACTTTTAAAATTACGAACCAGATATAAATATAGTTGCTTCAAAAGGTTAACAACTCACCGCTTTGCCTCCATTCTTGTGTCCATTTCGAGAGTCGTCCGCTGATTTCATTGATTTTTCCGACTCCCTCATGAGTGAGTTAAGTATTCACTCAAAACAAAAGAGGAAAATGAGACCTTAGATCAATATTTTATGTGGCTGGGACTTTAAATAGCAAGTTCTAAACATAATATTTCCGTGACGGTCGGCAATCCTTCAAGGACGACTATCCCGTTCCTGCTGGCTGTCCAACTTCTACCTCGGTTTCCCAAATCATCCGTTATTCCCGCCCTCTTTGAGATACTTCACGGACTCATTTATAAAATCGTAAATTTTAATTTCAGGAGAACGCTGATCTACATTGAGTTTCAAATTCTATATGTAATTTACAAAAAATCCTGGAATATTTCACAATTATTATATAGCTGTTGGATTTAAGTTTCTAGTTTTTGATCATATTTTTGTCATAGTTTCCGGAATTTAAATATAGGGCACTAAATCTCATCGCAGTGTCTGTTTTGCTAGTAGCAAAATATCCGAGTGAACCTGAACGCGTCAATACCAATGCGGAAATGAAATCCAGTTCTCGTGTTGCCCTGGGATTTATGCTGGAATTATGGCTGTCTTTTTAAGTTTTACTGTACCGCACCGCAGGACGAAAATGCGGTAAAACGGGTTGTTGCTGCTAACCCGCATTGTCCGGTATTCACCGCCAAAAGGACTAACGACACTAGATGTACAGCTTAGCGTGGTTGACTCTGTACCTCCAATGAAATACTGACTGGGAAAACAGTAGGTAAAAACCAAAAATAAATATATTTATATCATTGAAAGTGCTTCCAAGGCTAGATATAAAGCTTTAACTTATCTATAAACAAGCATGCTAGTTGGAGACGTTTGAATGAACATAAACTGCAATTGAAGTGTTTTGTTTTTATGTTTATTGAAACCTATACTTGTGTTTTTGTGATGCATATAGTGAATTTTAGTTGTTTTGTTTGCAGAAAATGGCTCAAAAGGAACTGAAGGAGGCCTTTGTTGCTAATCTCAACGGGACTCGTTTGGAGGAGGTGGTGCTGGGATCATTTCTTAGCCCACTGTGCTTCATCATCAGAGGGTTCCTCTTGATTCTCTACTACCAGACCAGAGGGACTGTAGCGCTGCCTCTACCCCCGTTCTCCCACATGCTCCTCGATGTGTGTGTGCTGGTGTTTCCTCTGGTCCTGTCATGCACTGTTCTGAGCAGCATCCTCCACCAAGTCATTCTTAGCCTCATTTTCCTTTCTGCTGGTCTCTTTTACTGGATTTATGTCAACACTGATCGGTCGGTTCAGAAACCTGCCAGCAGTTTCCTTCAGACTCCCGTTCAGTGTGACCAAGTGCCCTTTGTGACTCTCTTCCGTGTCTTTGTGAATGTTAAAACAGCTATCAGCATCCTGGCAGTGGACTTTCCCATCTTTCCGAGGCGATACGCTAAAACAGAAACCTATGGGACGGGGGTTATGGACTTTGGAGTTGGAGCATTCGTCTTTGCTAATGCTCTTGTGTGTCCAGAGGCACGCAGGAAGAACGTCTCAGGATCAAGGATGGGTCATGTCGCAAAGCAGATCGTGTCCGTCTGGCCCCTGCTCGCTCTTGGATTGGCCAGGCTGGTGAGTGTCAAACTGGCCGACTACCAGGAGCATGTGACGGAATACGGCGTCCACTGGAATTTCTTCTTCACTCTGGCCATGGTTAGGATTGTGGCCTCTGCGCTGTTGACTGTGTTACCAAGCAGACTGTTGTGGGTCTTTGCCCTTCTGTTCAGTGGATTGTATCAGTTCATTTTGGAGACCTCAGAGCTCAAGACCTTCATCATCCACAACAACGAGAGAGAGAAGGACTTCTTGCATGCTAACAAGGAGGGCATATTCTCTATAGTCGGCTATGTAGCCATCTATCTCATAGGAGTTCAGTTTGGACTCTTTGTGATGCAGCCAAAGTCTCATGTTAAAGACTGGCTTAAGATGCTTGTTAATCTCTTTTTTAGCAGTTTTATTCTGTACGGTGTTTTGTTTGCTTGTCAGACGTTTGTGGAGCCAGTGTCTCGCCGGCTGGCTAATCTACCTTTTGTCATCTGGAGTGTTGGTCAGTCTTTGCTGTTTATGTCCTGCCTTTGTGTGGCTGATATGGTTTTACTGTTCTCAAAGAAGTCTTCTGGATGTCCTTTTATACCCTCATCACTGAGTCTGTGCACAAAGAAGGACGAAAACGTAGAAACGAGCGGACTAGAGCGACTCTGCATCATCAAAGCTGTCCACAGGAATCAGCTTCTGTTTTTCCTGCTTGCAAACCTCATGACGGGGCTGACTAACATGCTTGTGGACACTCTCAGTAGTGATAGCTTCTTTTCTGTGTTGGTTCTGCTGTTGTACATGTTTGTCAATTGTATCTTGGTACATGTTTTGCATATCTTAGGAATTACAGTCAAATTCTGGTAACATTTGGTGAAGTTCTTGAATGTTTTCATGCTACTGATGTAAATTAACTATTTGCTCAAAATGTGTGTTTTTTATATATCTTTGTTTCAAAAGGATCGTTCTGTTTTTGTAAATATAAAATAAATACATTAAGGTATTTTATGTATTTTCTTCATAGGGAAACTTTAAAACTGGCATTGGCTTCCTTTATGAGTTTATAAGGCTAAACATGTATATTGTTCTTTTTTTCATATGCATGTTCTGAATAAATACACCTTAAAAAATGTATTTTTTTCTTCGTGTTCTGACTACACTTATTGGTTTTGTTGCTATGCTTCTTAAAGAAAGAGGATGGAGGATTTAGCCCTGAGCATCCTGCCAGGGGAGGAATGGGGAATCGTACATAGTATGGGCTCAAAATAAGGCCATAAAGATTTACAATCGCAACTGGATGTTGGCACATAAATCAAGTTTCATCATACTGCAAAATAAATCTCCCCAAAAATGTACATGTGTATAAAGGGATCTGTATGCCTGTAAAAAAGATTTGCATTAGTGAAATAATTTCTACTTTTTCTTTTTTTTTTTTTTTTAGCTTTTTTTTCAGATGTGAAGCAAATGTATGGAACTAAACTTATCCTAGTAAATCATGCATGTGCTTTGCTCTTACTTCAATTATTATTACATATTAGGCAAACATATTTTTGCCTGTCTAAATTGATTAAAAATATACAAGATGACCAATCAAGTGGTCTACAACCAGAACCTCTGGAGCCACAAGCAGCTTTTTAATTCCTCCATTGTGGCTCTTGGCAAAAAAAAAAAAAACGTTATAATTTGAATCATGGATGTGTAATTCTGGTTCATTTGTTTTAGTTACGTTTTGTCAGATTTTTAACAACATTGAGCACCAAACGTTTAATCTACTGTTAGAGTGGTTTACTATTTAAAATGAGCTTAAAGCACATATTCTGTCTGGCTGCTGCTCAGAGGCAAAGTTCTTAAAATATATTTAACTGTATGTGTTAAAACAAAAGCATTCAAGTAAATCTGCTCTCTGTACAAACAGACCCAAATGGCATTTTTAGTGTTAAAAGTTGTAGACCTGATCTAGTCCAATTCACTTCAATGTTGTCTTATTAACATTTACTTCAGGGGTGAAATAAAGATTTTCTGTGGTACCAATTTATAAAGATCTCGACTTATTTGTGTGCTTTGTAAAGCCAACCTGACATATAACTAAAAGTTCAATTAATTTTTTACCCCTTCATGCTGTATGTTGCTAATGTGCCATGAGAATCCTTTACATACCGTATTTGCAAAAACTTTTTGTGGGTGAGAATAATTAGTTTACTTATTAGGTTATTTGACAGGACATCACACATTAAAAAGCATCTCTGCAAATGCACCAGAGTTAACCAAAAGCTCATTCTCACCCATAGTCCCTGGACATTTGGGAAATTGGTCTAGCTTAAAACAGAATGATATTAACAACAAAAATACATTGATGAGAAAGGGTAAAAACACAATGTAATGCGGAATAGAAATAAGTAAAAATATTAATGTGAGCAATCAGATCAGAACAGTGGTGATTGATAAAAATTGTAAGTGAATAGTGTAAAGCTAAAGACTATTGACTTTGTGGAAACAATTGGAACACAAATTAAATCACTGATTCAAACCTATAGACAGATTAAAACTATAGACAGATCAACTGGAGAGGCTAAAAAGCATTCTTTTATGTTTTGGTTCCTCGTTCTCATTGATAGAACAGACATCTTCCTTGCAGAGGTGCCACATGATTCTTTCTTCAAGAAGAAAATGGATTAGTGAACGTATTTTTGCCAGGATAAACACATTTTCTGTGAGGAGGAATGTCACCCAGGGTACTAGTCGAGCTACAACCGCTACAATGTCCAAAAAGCCATTTAAAAAACAGAAATTAATGTTTTTTCAATTTCATTCTCAACGGCGCCCCCTGCTGGAGACCACATGCACGTCGACGTGTGTCATTACGTGCGCGGGGCAAAGGTGAAATCAGTGATGAAGATTCCGCCACCGTAGCAACCTAACGCCTTATCGCACTTGTTTATTTTTTAAGGAAATTGTCACACGAAGGTTGGTAAAAACCTCGATTTCTGTAGCCGAATATCGTCTTCACTTACGAAGCTAACATGTACCGCTCGCTCAGTGTGTTGGCGTCGTGCAAACAGCTGACGAAAGTCTGCGAGAATTAGCCAGTCAGTTAAACTTTATATTAGCTCAGATTAGCCTGCTAGCATTAGCTTCTCTAGCATTTTTGCTAACGAACAGGTTTAGCAAGTTTGCTAACATTGACAAGACGGGGAGAAAAATATGTTTTTACACGAAAATGTTTTAATGTTTAAGAAATTCAACTCGAAAGTAATTAAATACAATTTTATTTGCCACTCGTGAACGAATATTTCTAAATGTATTGGATAATGTAATTAGCCGACAAGCTAACCTGAACCTGTCTGTTCAGTTCTCGTAATTTGGGAACGATAAAACTGCAAAACGCTCTACGATTGTAGTAATTGCAACGAAGAACAATACTTTTTATATGCTACTTTTTGCTGATTATGGTTGTTGCTATTTTATTCTTCGGCTATTTAAGCAAGACGCATTTAGGTCACCACGACTTATTAAGCTACCAGGTGGTTTGTGAGGCACAACCTAGCACCGTTTTGAATGCTACGTGTTTAAGGAAACGTTTGCGTGACACAATGAACCGATTGTGTGTTTTGCGGCTTAGGTAGTGGTATTGTCATTCGTCGATGACCTGCATCGCAGTAGCGTTAGCTTGTGCTCGTGTTGAACCTGCTCAGTCCGTGTCTTGCGCGTAACCCACAGGCGATTTTCACAGCAGCGGAAACCGGCAGAAGTCATGGCACGGTTGGTCGCTGTTTGCCGAGAAGGAGAGGAGGAGTACCCGTTTCTAGAAAGACAAATTCCTCTCTACATTGATGACACACTTACGGTAAGCCAGATCACCTCTGTTCTTTTGCTTTTTGTGTATGTGCCCATTTTCCATTTCTTGTTTTAATGACAGTGATGTTAATTCCTCAGGGATGCACCAGCCCGGATCATTTTTATTTGTAAGGCCAATTCAACAAAATGAAAGGAGCTGTTCTGTAGCAGTCCACTCATGTTAAAGTCTCCGATCATCTTTTGATCTCTTTTCAAAGCGTTCCCAATAGTCATTTCATTATGATTATGCCATTTTTAGGTAACAATAAAAAAAGTTGTCGGTTTCTAGGAGGTAGTTTCTGCAGGAGTTGATCAGAAACTCACTTCCAAGTTTTGGGTGTTGGGATAAAGTAAGCTTGCCCTCATTTCCCATCATCTCTTTGTCTACTCTGGTTGTGTTCGAATTCCACCCCCCTCCTAATCCCTAACTACTAAAAAACTATATAGTGCGGGACTATATAGTGTCCTGGATTTTAAAGGTAATTCAGACATGGTGCTCACTACTTTTCTTTTGTTTTTCTAAACACCGGATATGACGTCACCGATTTCACAAAGTGAAAATCGAATAATTACGAACATTTCAAAAAGGTGTATGTAAGGTGTATTGTGTTCTGATGGTGAAAATGTGGATGGTTTATTCAAATATTACATTTAAACAAATTTTTTCTGTTTGAAATCCTTCCACCGTAATGCATTGCGTTCTATATTCACTAATCTAGTGAGCATCGATGCACGCCAGCTTTTCGCAAAGACTTCTGGGAAATTTTGAGTGCACTCGATTTGGAATTAGTAGATTTGAGTAGCACTTGAAAATGGCAAACGCACTATATAGTGATTATTGGGAATTTGGACACAACCACCGTCTCCATTACCTTTGTGTTATCTAATGGGCTTCAAATGACCATCGACATACATTGATGTGTTATTCATCTCATGACAAATGTGGATGAAGGTGGACAGGATTTCACGTCTGACATGGACACCAGTGAAAAATCAAAAAGCACTGGAAAAAAAAGTTCAGCGGGATGTCTAGTGGGGTCCAGATGACCCCTCTCTCAACGTCAACATACCGATGTTAGCACAAGGGTTAAGGTTACAGCTCGTCATGGCTGGTTTATACTTCCAAGCGATTTGTAATCACTCTCGTGGTTGGACGGCCATTCGCTTTAGTTGTAGCAGAATGCGACACCTGCTGGTGATGTCACCCGCAACTGTCATGTTACGCCCATAGTGCAACCAGACGCAAATAGCATGATTTAACTTGAATTTATTTTAGCGATTAGAGTACGCGACTACGCAAAAAACTGTCCAAAATTTGTATTTTTAACACTAAAAATAATGAAAACTCACTGAAGAAGTTAGGAAATACCAAACTTCACACACAGGGAGACAGAGAGCGGACACCTAGATAGAAAATAGAGCAAGTTGCCAGAAAAATGTGTCTTCTTTCTCATATTTTGCAGCACTAGGGAATGCAATTCGCTCCTTTTTAAATTTTTTTTCCCCCTTTGTATTCCCTGCTCCATCAGTTCCTTCTCTGACTTTCATGTACCTGCACGCTTACAGATGCCACAAGTGTCTGAGCGGGATGCTGATCATGTTAAAATAATTGCAGGACACGATTACATCGCTTGAAAAGTATAAACGCCACTCAGAAATCCATCGCAGTCAAATCCAGCCAACCTAAGTATGAGCTATACCGCGCAATTGTGGATGCGATGGCTGATCACAGTGAAGTATAATCAGGGCTTTACACCCCATACTACATTACAGGTGCAACAAAAATGACGAACAATTCTGGAGCTAATTAGCCGTACAGTTTTGAGCCAGATGCCTGCTTGAATGAGGAAAACAAAGACGTTTATGGATCTATTTGTCTGTAAGTGGATGCACCAGAACGGAGCGCAGAAGGGAAGTTGTAGCCCGTCGACTGTAGCACCTATGTCACTGCTACAAGCTTCTTCATGGCATTTCTTTTAATCTGCTTTTGATTCACAACAATTTCAATAAAGAAATGCAATTTTAAGCTTAATTTTCTGTGCATATATGTCCTCCATCATTAGAAAATGCCACAAGAACATGTTAAAAACACCCTTTTTATTGGAGTTGGTTGTTAACATGAGTACGTTTACGGCGGGTCCTACAGTAAAGCTGTTTAGAACCAATGACTAAAGGCTGGTTTAGAATTTGTAATGTTTGCTGTCTCATCTGTAAAGCCAAAGATGTAAAGAAACTACTTAGGGAATATGTCACAAGAAATTTTAACATGCCATTACTACTGCCTGTAATAATTTAGCATCATGTAAAAACAAACTGAGGATATCCAGACATATTTGAGTACTTGTAAAAAAAAGAATCAAACTGTATTGATCCCACAAAAGGGATTAAAACAGCGGATAAATGATAAATTACACTAAAAATGCAGAGCTCACCGGAGGAAAGATCTGCAAAGGCACTCCATCCAACAGCAAGAAGTTAAAGTGTCTGAATGAAGGAGCTCCTCGGTGCACCCATGATCTCATGCAAACTCTTAAAGAGTCCTGCAAACTCTGAGGGACCCAAGCCTCTCCAGTCGCTTCTCTGGTAGCCTTTTGTTGTTGCCAAGTGACAACAGCTGATTGTATAAACCAGGGCTGCTCATTCCTGATCCTCGACATCTACCACCCTGCCTGTTGTCCAGCTTTCCCTGTACGGTTTGCTGCTGATTACCTGGACAGGTTGTGTTTAGTCAATCAGTATTTGTAGACACCTGACTGAGCTAACCAGCAGCTAACAGGGCTTGGAGATCTGGAAAAAAGTCAGGGTGGTAGATCTCTAGGACCAGGAATGAGCAGCCCCGGTGTGAACGATGCATTGGCAGACTGCTTCAGACCCAGAAAGTGGTATAAAATAGTCCTACAGGGAGGAAAGAAAAAAAAGTCTATGACCGTTAAAAACATTTTAACAATAAGAGAATAACAAAGTACAAAAATAAGTAAACTAACACAGAGATATGGTAAATTACTGTAGAAAATATTTGAAAAATCTTGAATTTGTTCTGTTTAAGAAACAGAACATACATTGAATCTCCAAGATGTATTTGGGAGGTCTGGAGTACTATGATGATATAGTTGTGTTTTATTGCTTGTTTTTAGATGGTGATGGAGTTTTCTGACAGTGCAATAGATGTCGACAGCAATCAAATGAACACTTCTCATTGGAAGCAGTTTTCTGAGGTGAGAACTTTATAATTTAAGTCTTCTTTCTTTTGACATGTAAAAATCTTGTCTGAAAAAAGTTTGCATGGTTTCTTTTCAAATCAAAAATGTCTCCTTGTCTTCAGCATCATTCCAAGTTTAAGCAGCACGACTTGAACGTTGCCTTGATGGTGACGACCAGAGAGGTGTACGGTGCACTATCCCAGCTCGTGCCATGTGTGGGCTGCAGAAGAAGCGTGGAGCGCCTCTTCTCACATTTAGTGGTATCAGGGAACCCAGCCCTGGAGCCGCTCACAGTGAAACCTTCTGGGATGCTTACTGTCACCAAGACCTGTTTGGCTGATGTGAAAAAACTGTACTCCCTGCTCTATGTCCATGGGTAAGAGATGTAGAACTATTTAATTTTTGTCTGCAAACTCAACGTTTATTAGAACCTTTGTTCAATGGGATGATTTTTGTCCACTAATCCTTTTTATATTTGTTTCCAGATCAAAGCTGAATGACATGATTGACGCTATACCAAAAAGTAAAAAGAACAAACGCTGCCAGTTGCACTCACTAGACACACACAAGCCTAAACCTTTGGGGTGAGTGATACACCTGTTTTAATGTTTATGTGGACAAATAATTATTGATGAGCCGATTTTGTTTTTCCTGCCAATAACAGATATTTTCCTTGCAACTGTGACCGATAGCCGATACTTGCTGATACTGATATTTAAGTGTCTAGAATAACACAGTTTAGAGATTTTCTCTTTTTTTTCTTCTTAGAATTACAATGACCTTCACGTTGCCAAGAACAGAAATAGAAACGATTGAAATATAAGTATAAATGTAGCTTTAATATTCAAAATTCATATTGGCCACACGTAATACATGCAGCCTAGATGAAGGTTGCTGCACGCGTATTTTAAGTGCGTCTGGATTTTGTTATTTTTCGGCATGTATTTAAATTTAAACTCCCATTATCTGTTACCCACATCTAAGTGCATGACAGTTCGAGTCAGTCGCTGCATATTATGCAGAGCGGCTTGGTATATGGAAATGGCTATTTCCATAAATCCATATTTCGAGGGAGACTCCTGGTTTTGTCCGTAAACAGCAGCTTTATGTTCTGTTATCTCTGAAGTCGAAGGTTCTTCTTCAGGTTTCTCACTGGTTCTTTACTCCCCAAAGACACTTTTCAAATTCATCTTTTAGTTTGGCTCTAATTGACTTTTAGCTATTAGACTAAAAGCTTGGACCGCTAACTATGTTAAAAACATAGCTAGTGGTCCCCTAACTTTGTTAAACACAGATTTGTTTAAAAACATAGCTAGCGGTTTGGGCTTTTAGTCCAATACCCAACAGACCACTAGCTATGTTTTTAACAAAGCTATGTATTTAACATAGTTAGCGGGCCGCTTAGATCAAGTAAAGAAGGATGTATATTTTGTGTCATGAATAGCAGTGTAATGATTCATTTGAACAATTTGGTTCATACCATAATATGTGATTGCCGATCCGATTCATAATCGATATTGGTTCATTTTAAACGATCCCATCCAATTCTCTGACCTAAAATAGATCCAGGACTTCTTCATCCAAAACTTCCACTAGTGTGACTCAGAGATAAATACCTGGTCCTGAAAAATTCAGGTTGAAGTTTTGCAGATTCATGTATTTCTTCAAGATAATCAAGTGTAAATTTAATTTGTACAAACAAACAAGTAAACAAGAATGAGTATTAAATCCATTCACATTTTAGTTTCATTAAGTTCAGCCCACTGTTGTTTTTCCACATCAAAATAATCCATTATTAGAACGTTCTACCACATTGTATGGTCACACGTCTTTGCTAAAGTCAGTGTTTCCACACATTGGACTGTGACGATGGTTGATCAGTTTTTGCTGCATCATGTGTGTTATTCGCTGTGATGGTACTTATTTGTCACAATCCAAATGGCATTTTCCAAGATTGATATATTTCATTAATTTCATTTTGAAACAATTCATTAATATTGTAGGTTGATCCGATTTGTTAAACAATAGATCGTTCTGGTTGTAAATGGATTCCTTGATCAATTGCTACAGTAATAAACCTAAGGGGCTGGAGTTCTGATAGAATTTGTGAAGCAATACTGGTGTTTAAATGTGGTTTATGTATCAAAACAAATGGAAAGTCCGTTTTTTTTCTTTGGTTGATCAAATTCCCTCACTAACTGCACCATGTAGGGTATTCTCCTTTTAGTTGAGATGTCTGAATCTGCAATTCTAAAATCTAGTGTCCTGGAAATTTCCCAGAATATTTAGATCATAATACACTACGTTTAAATGATTTTTCATTTGAAAAAAAATGTAGGTAAATACACTTTTTAGTAAATCATCCAAAGTTTTCATAATCAGAACACAGTGGATTCATAAATCATCTTTGTTCATGTCTTTTAGGTTTTTCTTTTGCAGATGGGTGACGTTATATTTTTAGTTAAAAACAAAAATTGAGCATGTATCTGAGTTTGATTAAAATCCAGGGAACTTGATAGCCATGCACTATATAGTATAGTATAGAATAGTAATAGAATTAATAGTATAAAGTTTATGTAAGATATTTTCATGAGCAGCCAACTTCAGAATGACCTTGATTACCAGCGTTTTATGAGTTTGTATCGACGTCTGTTTGTACATGAGACACTAACTGCAGTTGTTACCATGTGGAGAACGACAGCTGTTCTTTGTGGTGATTTCGTTTGGATGACCTTGTGTTGCAGTGGCAGCTGGATGGATGTGTGGGAGCTGATGTCTCAGGAGTGCAGGGATGAGGTGGTCCTCATTGACAGTGCTTGTCTCCTTGAGACACTGGAGACGTACTTATGTAAACACAGGTAATTGCTACCTGAGGACTTTCAGAAAACCAACTTTATTTTAGAAAAAAAAAGCTACGTATTTGTTTATTTTGAATTTCTTACCAGGTTTTGCTCAGACTGCAAGAATAAAGTGTTAAGGGCGTATAACATCTTGGTTGGCGAGGTGGATTCCAGCAAAGAGAAGGGGTACTGCGCTGCCTTGTATGAGGGACTGTGCTGCTGCCCGCATGAACGGCACATTCACGTATGCTGTGAGACAGACTTCATCGCTCACCTGCTCGGCCGGGCGGAGCCAGAGTTTGCAGGAGGATATGAGTAAGTCAGGTTTTTTACTGAATGCTTTGTTCATATCTGGTTAATAAACTCACATTTTTATCATTGTTTTTTAATTTAGACGTAGAGAAAGACATGCAAAAACAATCGATGTTGCACAAGAAGAGGTCCTCACCTGTCTGGGTATTCACCTCTATGAGCGCCTGCACAAAATCTGGCAGAAGCTCCGAGCTGAGGAACAGACCTGGCAGATTCTGTTCCACTTGGGAATTGATACACTACGGAAAAGTTTTGAGGTGTGCTGCGCTACATGTGGATGGTAATTTTAGCAGGTAGGATTTATTGGGTTTGCGTTTTTTATTAACATCTACATACCCACAGATGGCGGTGGAAAAGATGCAGGGGATCAGTCGGCTGGAGCAGTTTGTGGAGGAGCTGTCTGAGGAGGAGAGAGCCAAAGAGCTGAAGCTGGAGAAGAAGAGACAGAAGCGGAAAAACCGACGCAAAAACAAGTGTGGCTTTGAGCCGGAAACGGATGAGAAGGACAAAATCCTGGATGAGGTAACCCTCAGCAAACAGCCAGAGATTTAGGAATGAGACGAGATCTACAGGTTGTTTTTCTTTAGCTACATTTCCATTATTGTCTGATTGCTGAAAGCAATCAGAGTATGTTGTTGTAATTCTTTATTGTCTGATT
>NC_050525.1:8181497-8187791 GCF_002922805.2 Oryzias melastigma
CGCAGGGTTCATTTGAGTCGGTTGAAAGCAGCTGCAAGGCCTGTGGCCATCGTGATGAAGAGGAGGAAGACGCAGGCTCTGAAGAAACTGCTGCTACCAATAGGAACACCTCGTGCAGTTGTCCAGACAACAACAAACAAGGTATCATCACTGATTTATGATTACAGACCGACTCAGATGAATATAGTATTTTTGACAGTTTTCTTTTTTTTTTTGCTGCTCTACAGAAACTAGAAAACTTTTTTTGGTTAAAAAAATAGGGATAGTCATAATTAAAGACCAATAGGAATGATTTTAGGATAGAAAGATAATCAGAGTTGGACTTTAAAGGCTCTTTTAGGAATTGAGTGTAAGAACAGCCGTGTGTTTGTGCAGATTTGTCCCCTAACAGCAACGGAAGTGACTGCGGTTATTCCTCAAGTATGGACGGCAGTGAAACCGGGTCACGAGAAGGTTCTGACGTCGCCTGCTCCGAGGGAATCTGCAACCATGACGAAACAGGTCCATTTTCAGTGGTCTATGACGATAAAGATGTCAGCAGCGTAAAAGTGCAGCATGATCTCACTGTTTTTAAATGAACATATTGAATATTAAGGTGACGACCCAAACCTCCATCACTGCACTGAAGACAAGGAAGAGGATGGAACAGACAGCTGTTTGGACTGCTGGCCACAGTCTGAGGAACACAGTCAATGCAAGAGTAAAAAGAAGAGGAGGAAGGGCAAAGGGTTCTGCAATGAAGTGAGAGGCCAATCTAGAGCTGGAAAAGTTGCATTACCTGTGACAATGGTTGTGTGAATGCTTTTTGCTGAATGTGTTCGCTGAAGATCCTGAAGCAACGTACTTTAATTGCTGAAGGGATTTGCTGAAAATACTAAAGCTATTTGTGTAATGCTAAGTTTACTAAAAGAGTTAAAGTTTTCTTAAAGAACTATAATAGATTGCTGAAGTTGGCCTAAAATTTAGGAAAAAAAATGGGAAATTTGCTAAAAGAAATCCCTAATACATGCCAATTTTGCCAAAACATTTAGTTTGTTGCTAAAATATTAACTAAACTCCAAATTATCTAAAAAAAAAAACAGTAAATGCCAAATTAGCCAAATAAGTTAAAAATATTGCTAAAATAATCTAAACTCCAAATTAAATTAAATTAAATGTAAAAATAGAAATATTCTTCAGTAGATACCAAATTAGTCAAAAAAAAGCTAACATGTTGCGAAAATATTGCCTAAACTCAAAATTAAACTAAAAATCTCCAGTAGATGCCAAGTTTGGTTAAAAAAAAAAAAAAACTAGCATGTTTTTTTTTTTTCAAAAATATTAGCTAATCTTAAAATTAGCCTGTAAATCCTCAGTGGATGGCAAATTGGTTAAAAAAAAAAAAAAAGCTAGCATGTAGCTAAAATATTAGCTAATCTCGAAATTAGCCTGAAAATCCCAAGTGGATGGCAAATTAGTTAAAAAAAACTACCATTTTGCTTGGAATTTAGCTAATCTAAAAATTAGCCAGAAAATCCCCAGTGGATGCCAAATTAGTAAAAGAAAAAAAAAACTAGCATGTTGCTAAAAAATTAGTTAATCAAAATTTTCCTAAAAATCCCCAGTAGATGACAAATTCGTCAAAATAAACTAGCATGTTGCTAAAATATTAGCTAAAAACCAAATTAGCCCAAGAAACCTCAGTATATGCTAAATTACACACATGAGCTAGCCTAATGATAACAAAACAGCTTAATCCTTTACAGCATTCACACGAACATGAATTCTGCACACAGCTCATACTAACAGAATATTGTGCCTTTTCCCACAGGGAGAAAAAGGTGAAGGTTGTGTCTTGGGTGGGACACCGACAGACCAAACTCTGACACCACTGCACACTTGTCAAACCAAAGAATTCCTATCCTCCATATGTGGAGGAGCCAACGTTGCACTACAGTCACCGTGGACATCTCATCAACAGGACGTCAGCTTTCAGGCGAGGCTCGCTGAGGCCAATACCAGTCTTGAGGAGCTTCTGGTAGGAAAATTGTAGCTTGCAGCCTCACCTACAATGTTTGTCAATATGTTCTGGCTTATACATGTAATTCCACACTTGAATATGTCCTTCATACAGGATGATTCAGAAGTGACCTCAGATGAAGAGAGTTGTTTGACACAGGATGAAATCCAAGCTTTTGTGGAAAGAAACCAGTCATTCTACAACAACCGCCTCCAGTACCGACAGCTCCTCAAAGAGAAGTTTACCAACTACTGCCGTGCCACTGAGGGGAGTAAAACCGTCTGTGGAAAATGGTTCTCCACCACCAGTGTCAACTGACTGCACTCACAGCAGCATCTTCCTCTGGGAATAAAGACGAAAGCATCGATGACCACTTCTGCTATCTTACAATGGAAACATTTTGGGAGTACTTTCCATGTCTTGTTGGGTTATTTCTCCTTTAAAGTAAATGTGATTCTCACTTTTTCTCTGTAATCTGTCTCGTTGCACTTGTACACCGACACTGTTTTCTTTTCCTTTCCACTTTCATACCTGTAGTTGTTATCTTTGACCAAGGCGGTTTGTGTTGTTGGTCTCCTGTAGGGTTCTTGCGGTAACGGCACAGAGGAATTAAACGTCAAGTTCTACAAGCTTTGATATAATGGATGAATTTTAGGAGTCTTATTTTTTCTTTTGTCATGATTCTATTTTTGTTTTCTTCTCGGTGACACTTAGTATAGTGATAAAAGATTGTACCATGAAATGTGTACAGTAATTCTAAATATAAAGATTTTACAGAGAATAAACATCCATTTGTATTGACGTTTTTGGGTGTGATGTTAAAAGAGCAATGTGAAAAATTTACTAAATAAAGAATATTTATTAATAGCATCATGCATGACTATTTTTTGAAATGTTGAAGACACTTCATGTTCCAGCTTTTGCTATGCTTTGTCATCACCTTTAAGAAAAGGAACATTTCTTTCTTTTAAACTCCAACTACAATCTTTATGGTTAGCCTGAAGTAAAATGATCAGTTCTGAGGGAAAACGGTCAATAATCAACAATTTAAAGAAGTTGCACTATTTTTAGTTTTTATAGCAGCTTGTGGATTTAAACTAAGCTTACATTTCAGAAAAAATTCAAATTGGAGCCTTGTGGAGTATTTAGTTTCTACTGTAGATTTTAACTTTATTTGCAGGTCTATCATTGACAAAATTTGTCCTTAAAGTTTTGAAAGTTTTTACTCTATAGCACAATGTACTGTCGTTTTGAAAATAATGTGAGGATCACCAAATATTTGAAATTGATAGCATAAAATATTCAAAATCTCAATATAGATGTGTATTTCTTTTAAAAAATAAATTCCCAGTTTGGCTTTTCTGTGTTAAGATTTGATTTTAATCACTACTGCAATTCTCACACAACAAGAAATCATACAAATACAGTGGTGTGAAAAACTATTTGCCCCCTTCCTGACTTTTTATTCTTTTGCATGTTTGTCACACAAAATGTTTCTGATCATCAAACACATTTTAATATTAGTCAAATATAACACAAGTAAACACAAAATGCAGTTTTTAAATTATTTATTTTATTATTTAGGAAAGAAAAAGTCCAAACCCACATAGCCCTGTGTGAAAAAGTAATTGCCCCTGCACCTAATAACTGGTTGGGCCACCCTTAGCAGCAATAACTGCAATCAAACGTTTGCGATAACTTGCAACAAGTCTTTTACAGCGCTCTGGACTAATCTTGGCCCACTCATCTTTGCAGAATTGTTGTAATTCAGCTTTATTTGAGGGTTTTCTAGCATGAACCGCCTTCTTAAGGTCATGCCACAGCATCTCAATGGGATTCAGGTCAGGACTTTGACTAGGCCACTCCAAAGTCTTCATTTTGCATTTTTTCAGCCATTCAGAGGTGGATTTGCTGGTGTGTTTTGGGTCATTGTCCTGCTGCAGCACCCAAGATGGCTTTAGCTTGAGTTGATGAACAGATGGCCGGACATTCTCCTTCAGGACTTTTTGGTAGACAGTAGAATTCATGCTTCCATCTATCACAGCAAGCCTTCCAGGTCCTGAAGCAGCAAAACAACCCCAGACCATCACACTACCACCACCATATTTTACTGTTGGTATGATGTTCTTTTTATGAAATGCTGTGTTACTTTTACGGCAGATGTAACGGGACACACACCTTCCAAAAAGTTCAACTTTTGTCTCGTCAGTCCACAAGATATTTTCCCAAAAGTCTTGGCAGTCATCGAGATGCTTTTTAGCAAAATTAAGACGAGCCTTAATGTTCTTTTTGCTTAATAGTGGTTTGCGTCTTGGAACTCTGCCATGCAGGCCGTTTTTGCCCAGTCTCTTTCTTATGGTGGAGTCGTGGACACTGACCTTAATTGAGGTAAGTGAGGCCTGCAGTTCTTTGGATGTTGCCCTGGGATCTTTTGTGATCTCTCGGATGAGTTGTCTCTGCGCTCTTGGGGTAATTTTGGGCGGCCGGCCACTCCTGGGAAGGTTCACCACTGTTCCATGTTTTCGCCATTTGTGGATAATGGCTCTCACTGTGGTTCGCTGGAGTCCCAAAGCTTTAGAAATGGCTTTATAACCTTTACCAGTTTGATAGATCTCAGTTACTTTTGTTCTCATTTCTTCCTGAATTTCTTTGGATCTTGGCATGATGTCTAGCTTTTGAGGTGCTTTTGGTCTACTCCTCGGTGTCAGGTAGCTTCTGTTTAAATGATTTCTTGATTGAAACAGGTGTGGCAGTAATCAGGCCAGGGGGTGGCGACAGAAATTGAACTCAGGTGTGATAAACCAACAGTTAAGTTATTTTTTTTAACAAGGGGGGTAATCACTTTTTCACACGGGGCTATGTGGGTTTAGATTTTTTTCTCCCTAAATAATGCAAACATTCATTTTAAAACTGCATTTTGTGTTTACTTGTGTTATCTTCTTTAATATTAAAATGTGTTTGATGATCAGAAACATTTTGTGTGACAAATATGCAAAAGAATAAAAAGTCAGGAAGGGGGCAAATAGTTTTTCACACCACTGTATATCATACTCCTTTGAGAAATAAAGTAATTAATTGATGGAAAGATATAAAAAAATGTTTATAGACCAGTAAAAATAATTTAAAAAAAAACAGAACATACAGCTTTTTCAAAAATATACATGGATAAACTTGTACATAAAATCAAATTAAAATATGAGGAAATGTAAAAATGACTTAAAAGCTGAGCATTAAACATTTTCCTTAGTGGAAGAAGCTCTCAGATGCACAGACAGGACCCACAGTGCTGGAATGTGGCCGTAATCATCCATTTATTTTCTTAACTTGCTAAATCCCCTTTGGGGTCACAGTGTTGGCGGAGTCTTACTGTCGGGCGAGGATGGGGTACACCCTGGGCAGGTTGACACTCTGCCTGTGGGAGAAAACCCACACATGGAATCATGGGGATCATGCAAACTGCACGAAGATTCCGGCCAGGGTCTTCTCACTGTGAGGTGAGAGCACTAACCACTGCGCCATCAAGCATTCAAATTCACATTTCCTACATGCGGTGGTGGTTTAAAGATGTATTCAGGGCTGGATATAGGAAAAGGTGAGAGGTCAATGCCTCCCCAAATGATGTGACTGCACCCCCAATTGTGAGGACCTGCAAACTTAACCCTAAAAGATTAAAAAAATAAATAAAAGTTTGAATGAACATACAGATGGACAATTTGACAAACATGAAAAAAAGATAAATACAGCTTCAACAGAGCACAAGCAAGATACTGCTAGTACCTGTCTGCAGTGTCAGGAAGAGCAGTCAGCATTAGAAAATACTTATGGATAGATGAATTCATAGGATTACAACATGGTTTTCTGAACATTTTAGGGGCTATGGGGGATATGACACCCTAAACCATGTGTCAAAGTCAAGGCCCGGGGCCTCTGTAATTCTATCCGGCCCTTCGGATCATTGTATTTTATTGGTAATAATGGCCGGATGCTATCTTCCACTTATTTCTAACTTGTATAATTTTGACAAAATATTTATGGAGTGTAAAATATTGAAAGTTATTTAAGGTTAAGTTGATTTATTCTGGAAAAATATTCTTGCCTTTTTGATTCATAATTATGTCAAAAATTTGGCATTTACTGAGACTTTTTAGACTATTTTGGATTTTAGCTAATATTTCAGCTGCACGCTAGCTGTTTTGGAAAATTTAGGATTTTTTTAAAGTTTTTTTTAGGCTGTTTATTAGTTAGGTTAATATTTACACACCAGTTTTTGGTCTAATTAGGCTTTTTTTCATTTT
>NC_050525.1:8187928-8189149 GCF_002922805.2 Oryzias melastigma
TTAGTTATTAGCTTCAGTACGGAAGTTTTTTAGTTCTATCAGACTCTGAATTTTTTTTTCCCCCTGAATTTTTATTCTAAATTTTTTTAACCTCTGAATTTTTATTCTGAATTTGTTTTTAACCCTTGCTTTTTAAACAGCAAAATTTTATCCTCCCAAAAATATTTTCTATCTTAAAAAAATATGTTTTTTTAATTTTGAGACTTAAAATTTCGATGGGTCACAAAATTCAACATCAAAAAATTCGAAGTGAAAAACTTCGCCCAAACAGTGTCACCAGACCAAGTGGTCGATCCAAGAGCACATCGATATCCAGCCAATCAAATCCTGACACTGACGTGACCTCAGTGTTTGTTTTGTATGGAAGTTTTTTAAGGTCATAATTCAAAGTTTTATGCATTTTTCAATTGACAATTCAATTGGCAAATTCATCATGCATTTTTAGAATGCATTTTGCAATTTGCAATTCAATATTCAGACAGACCTGTTAGCTCCTCCTACACGCGGAGCGGCGACAGAAACGCATTTTTTGACAAGCCGCGAGCAGCAAATTCAATTTTTTTCACGCGAATCGCGTTTGGTGCTTCATGACTCCTCCTCCGCCCAGCTGACTGGAGGAATGAATGAATGATGAGGAGGTACTGCACATCCCACCGATGTCCCGCCTCCAGAGCCACATACCTCACTGTGATTGGTTCGTTCAGCTCTGCACACAACAACTGTCATTCAAATCAATCTTGCGGGCCGCACGGGCCGCACGAACAGTAATCTTTCATATGAAGACGCGGGCCGCAAATCATCATCCCTGGGCCTGCAGATGGCCCGCAGGCCGCGAGTTTGAGACCCCTGCTGTAAACCCTGAAGATGGACGATGCAGTCTACAGTGAAGATGCATCCTGAAACTCTCTGCAGATCATCCTGCAAGACGTCCCAATCACCACCCAGAAAGTTCCATCCCCGCATCTCAGTTAAAGCATCTCATCCATGTCGACCATCTTTGTAAATAGTGTTACAATGAATGACAATTACTGTGTTGGATTTATACCTTTATTTATATTAAAAAAAGCAAACATTTTAATACATCAAATAGAAGCTTCATTTATTTATTCTCAGAAATGAAATGTGGTTATTTATTGGCATTTCTTTCCAGGAGACTATAAAGTTGGTCAAAAGTCTTCCTCCTCTCTCGTGCGCTCTGCTCTTCTGCCTCATGTCCTCTCT
>NC_050525.1:8189451-8189715 GCF_002922805.2 Oryzias melastigma
ATACGGAATCGTGCAGCTCCTCCATAAAACAATAACCAAGATTTCCTCATGGCTTCATCTGCAGCTACACTTCTGCAGGTTGGAGCCTAAAGATGCTGAAGTCTCGTTTGAGGAAAAGCACGAGTGCAGGTACAGAAACTTAAATGGATCTCGTCGTATTTTTAAACAAAAAAAAGCTCCAGCAGCTTACTTGTTAGAATGGTTATTCATTTAAAAACCGCTGAACAGGTTTCTCACGTGCACCTGAGACTGTCAATAGACTCT
>NC_050525.1:8189887-8192126 GCF_002922805.2 Oryzias melastigma
CACATGGGCGCCAACAGAGGAAGCAGGGATGCTTATAGCATTCGGGAAAAATTCTGCGCATTCTTTCTGTCTCCAACGGGCAGTGTGTCCTGGCAGGATCGGATGCTGTAAGCAAAAAGCCAAATCATGGCTAGGGGGGGAAATAATTTGTGGTTGGATATGTATACATTGTTTTGGGTGTGTTTTGCTGTCTTCAATCTTTTGAATAAATGCGGATGAAAATATATATTTTGTTCATTACTTCATAGACTCTGACATAATTTTGCTCTTTGGAAAGGAATATTATTTTAATTAAAGTCTTCACTGAAGTAATAAGTCATTAGTTACATCTTTATGTATGATATGTTTAGATCCTTAAGAGATAAAGGTAAATCTGTGAGTTCTTATAAGTTAAATCTGTTAGTAGATGAGATATTATCAAATTTAAATTAATTTATCACCAAAATGTATTGGTTGATACAACCATATCTAAAACATCCAAATTGACAATTGCTGTCACCATATGAGTGAACTGAGGCCTTAACTAAAGTAAAAAAAAAAAAAATTAAAGCTGAATTCACTAAATTATTGAGATTTCACATTATGTAGTCTAGAGCATATTTTTTTCCTAAATGGCTTTTCTTCAAAAATTTAATTTAGTGAGTCTTTTATAAAAAAAATACAAACAAACAAAAAACACTTCTTCGTTTTTTTTTTAAGGAGGGAGAGAAGATGGCTTTTAAAGAGAGTGATAATTTTTACAGGTAATTGGGCACTATGGTGGCCCCAGCATTCGGTTCTACCATGATTCACTTTGTTAACAACTTTTGATTAGAAGAAAATACTGTACTTACTTGTTGACCCGATTGCTGTTGCTACAGCCTCCCAGCAATTGTCCTTTTTCATATTGTCTTTGTAGAACATATGCTGGGGGTCGTACAACTCCCGGTACTTCTCCACTTCGGTGATCAATCTTATGTCGTCCATTTTGGTCATTCGCCAACTTCGTTCTGCTTCTCTCCTGTTGTTTTTTTTTTTTTTAACACAAACCTAGCCCCCGCCCTCCTGCTCGGCCCCCAACATCGATTTGTGTGCGCGCGCATGTCTTGTCTGTTTTCTTGAGCGTCTGCCCTGCTTTTTTTCCTCCCAGAACCCTGCAGCTGGTGTCCGGGGTGGGGGCTCTCGCGCACGCGTGTCTGTGTGTTTTGATTGTATGCATATTTTCATCTCTACAGTCTGTTTAGACACAAAAACATGATCACATTTGTCAATCACGGCATTTTATTGTGAAAAATTGGTTCTATTTTGAAAATAAACCGGATTTTCTCATGTATTTCGACGCAACTTCCTGCCAGTATTGACGCGGAGCGCTCGCGTCGCGCGGAAGAAATAGGCCAGACGCCGAAACGTTGCGCTGCACCGCGCGGACCCTCCGCGCCGCTGCGCGTCGCTCCGCGCTTGGTGTGACCGACGCAATAGGTTAACATGGGCGCCGAATGGAAGCGCACGCCGTTCCGCGCCGCTTCGCGGCGCTATCGCGTCCTGTGTGACTCCGGCGTCATACGGAATCGTGCAGCTCCTCCATAAAACAATAACCAAGATTTCCACATGGCTTCATCTGCAGCTACACTTCTGCAGCTTGGAGCCTAAAGATGCTGAAGTCTCGTTTGAGGAAAAGCACGAGTGCAGGGACAGAAACTTAAATGGATCTCGTCGTGTTTTTAAACAAAAAAAGGTCCAGCAGCTGACTTGTTAGAATGGTTATTCATTTAAAAACCGCTGAACAGGTTTCTCACGCGCACCTGAGACTGTCAATAGACTCTGCGCGGCACACGCTCTCCAGACAGAGCTGTGACGTCACTGCAATCTCTTTTTTTAGTGAATCAAATAATAAAAAATAAAAAAAGATCTCATTCATTGTCGTGTTTTTAATGACTTATTATGTGAGTTGGTTTGTGCTTTATTGCATAATTATGATTTAATGGAAACAGTGTCATTTGGAAACTGTATTTTTCTAAATTCCTAGAATTATGATAAAAATTTTAGGCAAATGTGTAATGGAAACGCAGCTAGTGATTCTTTTTCTTCTTCCACCTGGTGGGTCACTCCTTCCTTCCTCTCTTTCTTCACTCTTCTCTCTTTCACCCACTGCTGTAGTTTACTCCCAGATAGAAGAAGTCAGGAGGACTGGTGGAAGGTCTCTGTCCTGATGTCTCATCCATGAGGTCAAATCAACAGTAGCAGCAGTGGACTCCCACTA
>NC_050525.1:8192863-8225922 GCF_002922805.2 Oryzias melastigma
CCCAACAATACCATTCTGTACAGCAGAGCCAAGCCACAGGTTTCTTTTTGAATGTTTCAGGGGTGGGCATTGTGGGCGGGGAGGGGCCAGAATTGAATGGGTATTTGATTGTCTATTTTAAATGTTTAAATGTCTTCTCTCTTTATGTTTCTTATGTACAGCGCCTTGAGCTGGCGCATGCCATGAAATGCGCTTTATAAATAAAGATTATTATTATTATTATTATTATTGCAAAATTATGATTTAATGGAAACAGTGTCATTTAAAAACTGTATTTTTCTAAATTCCTAGAATTATGATAAAAATTTTAGGCAAATGTGTAATGGAAACGCAGCTAGTGATTCTTTTTCTTCCTCCACCTGGTGGGTCACTCCTTCCTTCCTCTCTTTCTTCACTCTTCTCTCTTTCACCCACTGCTGTAGTTTACTCCCAAATAGAAGAAGTCAGGAGGACTGGTGGAAGGTGTCTGTCCTGATGCCTCATCCATGAGGTCAAATCAACAGTAGCAGCAGTGGACTTCCACTAAGCTTCTCCTGATGCTGGATACTCACAATCCTGAACACAAGGGATCATATTAGACAGCAGAAAAAAGAAGATACAAACCCTTTATATAACATGCATATTTAACATGTATGAAACATGTTATATTCTTAAATAGACAGGGGCAATAAATGACAAAATAGCAATATGGGGGGTGTTTGTTTGTTTTGATTTTTAGTACTTTTAAAGGGTAATCAAGAAGTGCAGTTGGTTGCGTAATCTTGGGAGTCTATCTACGGAGCTGTGTGAAGTACTTCCGGTTTCTAGATAGCCTAGCGGTTAAACTCCCGCTCCAACAATCAATAGGTTACCGGTTCAAATCCAACTCGTGCTTATTTGTTTGCTTCTTTTTTTTTTAATCCCAAAACTGTTCAATTCAGCTAAATATTTTTTTTTAAAAATAGACTGGGGCAATAAATGACAAAATAGCAATATGGGGGTGTTTGTTTTGATTTTTTGTACTTTTAAGGGTAATCAAATAGTGCAGTTGGTTGCGTAATTCATGGAGTGTATCTACGGAGCCGTGTGACGCACTTCCGGTTCCTAGATGGCCTAGCGGTTAAACTCCCGCGCTAACAATCAAGACGTTACCGGTTCGAATCCAACTCTGTGCTTATTGGTTTGCTTCTTTTTTTTTTTTTTTTTTTTAATCCCAAAACTGTTCAATTCAGGCAAATATGTATATTTTTTTAAATAGACAGGGGCAATAAATGATAAAATAGCAATATGGGGGTGTTTGTTTTGATTTTTAGTACTTTTAAAGGGTAATCAAATAGTGCAGTTGGAGGCTTAATCCATGGCTGAATCAACATATTAAAAAGTATTAACTTCAAGTATATATTTAAAGATATTTCTTAATGTTTCTTTCTCACTTTTTAACTGTAATACAAGAGAAATGCAAAGCAGTGCTTCATGATCTGCCACTGATTATTCATTTTTTTCCTATTTTTATTCAGTCCTCATAATCAAGGGTGAGTTGTGGCTGCAAAGGTTTTAAAAGGAAAAATAAGCTCCACAGGATGTCTGTCTAACCACACCTGTTGCCATAACTGATGTCCTCACACTCTTGGAGGACTGCTTTGTGCCAAATCCATAGACTGTAAAAATAATGGACTGAGCGAGCACTGAGGTCCCCCATTGGAAATGCATTACTTCCTCTCCTCGCGAAAGTAGGCCGCCGCTTTCACCTTCAATTTCCTGAAACGGATACCGCCATTTGCAAACAATCTTCAGCGATTGGTCTGAGTCATAGCTGAGTCATGGAATCTACAGGAAGTGCAGTGGAGTGAGTTTATTGCAACCGTCTGCCTCTTTCCACGCCTCGACCACGAGACCGCGGATGTAAACAGCTTCCACTTTAATAACGGCGGCTCAGGAGAATTGTACAAGTCATTGTTGAAGCCTTTGAGGGAGAACCATCCCAACATTTGATTCTGTCAGCGGTCCTTTGGGATTTACTTACATTTATTCCTTTTTGTCGGGATAAAAGGAGCATCTGGGTGACGCCGCTAAACCCCCTCGCGCGCTGTCTCTTCACATGCGGCCAGGTTACAGTCTGATCAGATGCACGTGAGAAGCGCGTTCAGCGGTATTTAAAATAAATAACCATCCCAACAGGTGAACAGCTGGATCTTTTTTCTGTTTGAAAATACGACCAGGTCCTTTCAAGTTTGTTTCGCGCTCCTCAGGCGGCTGTGTCTAATTCAGGCTGAAGATGGAAAAGTGCGACGAAGATGAAACTTGACAAAAATTTTCTAATTAGGTTGATTGGTCTGATATTTATATCACTGGAAAGGGCTGAAAGAGACCATTCCAACGGTATAAAGATCATTAAGATAGCTCAAAGAATAAGAAAGCTATGGCACGTTAGGTGATCAAAAGTAGGGTACAATTTTATTCCTAAATAAACAGCTAAACAGTGACATTTTTGTGACCAGAAACAAAGATTAGAGTCTTTAAATTGTCGTAACTTTCTCTTTATTTGTTCAATCCACGAAAGGAGGGTATCGTTGGAAAGCTAATCAAGCGAACTACAAGAATTAAGTCACAAATTTAGTATTAAATCAATATTAATGTCATTATATCAAATAATCATACAGAAATCTGCTCCTGTATGCCTGTACACATCGCTTGCAGCCAATCAGCTTGCTAGATTCCGTCACGTGACCTCCCGTTCCAGCATTCAATTCTTCGACACGGAGGCTTGGGGATGAAAAAACAGTATCTGCTAATTGTTTTTTTCTCATGAAAATTACAGTAGATGTAGAATAAATCAACAGTAATCGACTAGTGGAAAAATTAGACGACAACTAACTCTTTTTTTAAAGCTGACGAGTGGTTTTGTGAACTGCAATTTTCGGCTGGAAAATTTCCTAGCTTGTACTGCACGGATTAAAAAAATTCCAAAAGCAGGTTAAAGAAAAAATTCTGGACTATAATATAAGTAGATGTGCTCGCATGTATACTCTCCATCGATTTAGTTACGCTCGTTCTAAGAAGGAGAGTACGCTGCAGCCTCGCGCGCAGGCTGAACAGCAGGTCTGGCAGAAAGTTCCGGCGCCGAAGCTGCACTTACGCGCGTGCCTACTTTGGTTGGTGATTTTATGGGCATATGTGCAACTTATAATTTATAAGCTACAACCAAAACATTGAAAACAAAGAAAGAAGAACGTTAAACAAAGAAGAAAGTCCAAAGCACATAAGCTCAGACGTGAAATCTATTTCTACAGAGTAAATCCTCATCTAAAAATGTCGACAGCATGCTCCTCTTGTTGTTTTAAACTGCTGCATCGGTACATTCCATTGAGGAAAACAACAGTAGGACAGTGATTGGAACATTGTTGAATTGTAAAGTAGGTATTAAAAGGTCTTCACGGACCCATTGATGAAGTCTACTCCCATTGGCTACCCGTCATCTGTCACTCAAACCCCCCAGACGTTCGACGTCAGACCCACAAAGGCTTATTGAGCCATCTGATTGGTCAATTTATAACTCTAATAACTTGTGATAATGGAAAAAAATCTTTAAAAAAAATAGGATTAGAAAAAAGAAGTTAATCAGAAAGCAGCAGAGGAAGAATGATTATTCTGACATATAAAATGACTGAGAAATAACTGTCTGTTTCTCAATGTAAGTCAATGGGACTTTGGTCTTTTTGCAACCCAGTGGTACTTCCTATATGGAACACGGAAGTAGGGGGGCTTGCTCTGTCCAGTTCTTCTTATATAAAGTCTATGATTAAGCCCCCAACTGACCCATCGACATTTTAAGTCTCGAAATTAAAAACACATATTTTTTTAAGATAGAAAATATTTTTGGGAGGACAGAATGTTGCTGTTTAAAAAGCAAGGGTTAAAAAAAAATCAGAATACAAATTCAGAGGTTAAAAAATTTCAGAAAAAAGTTCAGAGGTTTAAAAAATCCAGAATACAAATTCAGAGGTAAAAAAAAATATCAGAAAAAAAAATCAGAGGTTTAAAAAATTCAGAACAAAAATTCAGAAGTTAAAAAAAAATCCGAAAAAATATTCTGAGGTTTAAAAAAAAATTCAGAATAAAAATTCAAAGGTTAAAAAAATCAGAAAAAAATCAGAGGTTTAAAAAATTCAGAATAAAAATTCAGGGGAAAAAATTTTCAGTCTGATGGAAGTAAAAAACTTCCATACTTCAGTGATTTCAGCTATCAACTTCACCGTTTTCACCCATCAGCTTCAGCGTTTTTAGCTATCAATTTCAGCATCTTCAGCTATCAGAACTAGCATCTTCAGCTGGCCAAATTCAGCCGACATCATTCCCACTAGAATTATCGCAGGTAATGGTTAATATCTAGCTCATAATTATGTTAAAAAGTTACAGTTTTAAGGTTTTCAATTTAGTTTCAGAGAGTTCAATAAATGCTTATCCTGCTCGGCCCGCGACCTCAGGTGTGGCCCCTGTGCGATTTGAGCTTGACACCTCAGCACTAAACTCTCAGCACAGCCAGAAGTTCCCCCCTTTTTGTTAGAGTTTGGCAGATTTTTTCTGACCAAGTCTTGTGAGGAACGCTTGTGTGTAATGCTAACTCTCGCCAGTAGATGGCGATATAAAAACAGCGCATCGCAATCAGGTCCCATGACTCAAAAGAAAGTGGGAGGTGAAGATTCACCCACTCCCGGACTCTTCATATTCCGGCCGCAGGAGCGCATGGATCGGTCTCACTCACTCCTGCCGACTCTAGTTATCTTGGATGCAGCACAGTCTGATACGGGAGGCTAGAAGTGGCGGATCCTTCACTCCGAACCCCGCGCACAGTCAGCAGCAGCGGCAAGTTCACGCGCGACGGCTTCAGTCGGGCGGTCCGAGCGGTGCAGCGACGGTAGCTGTTGATTCACGTCCCGCTGGGAGATGGAGCGGTGGAAAGGCAGAGTGGCCCTTGTGACCGGAGCCTCGGTGGGAATTGGAGCGGCTGTTGCCCGAGCGCTGGTCCAGCAGGGGATGAAGGTTGTCGGCTGTGCCAGGAATGTGGACAAAATAGAGGTAGGATTTTTTTGGTGGCGGCGGTGCTGGTGATAAATGTCCCGGCGTGCCAAAACGTAAATATATTCTTAAATAAGTGCTATACACAGTGGAAGCTAGCAAAGCAAAACTAGCTAACTAACGGTTACTGCAAGCTAACATTAGCTTTCCAATTCAAGCTAAAGCTGTTTAGCCCAAACATAAAGAGGAGTTATTACACTATTATCCACTCCTTAGATAAGCTGCTGCTATATGAATTCGGTTTAATTAATAAGTCAAACATGCGGAAGTGACACAAGTTACAAAAAAATAATGTTTACATTTTTAATATTGTTGGGTAAAACTCACAATTGCTTTTAAGCTATCACCAGAAATCATTACCCTATTACAATGTTAAACTTAAAAAAAATAAAATAAAATAACGACGCTTTAATATTAATATGTTCCTCCTCGGACAGGTAATAAATCACATTTCTTGTCAACAGTGCCATAAATGACACTACCTTTTGGTACTATAGGAGTTAGAGGAGGAGGTCAGACTGGTCAGAAATGATTGTTTATGCTAAATGCTATATATACATATATATATATATATATATATATATATTTGTATATTATCAGGAAGCCTCCCTCTAAGCATAAACCATAAGGTACCACGCCTTCTTTATCTCTTCAGCCAATTATTAAACTTCACTTGTGTGACCCCACAGATTCCAGAGATGTGTTGGTGTCTTTCTGCCAATATTTCCGCATGTTTTTGTCAGCTAAAGTTACACAATTGTAGTATTATATAAGCCTATAAACATCACTTTAGTAAATTTGTGCATTTAGGTCAGGGGTCTGCAACCTGAGGCTCATTGACAAATCAGTAAATTATAGGTTTGCTTGTTAAATTTTGTCATTTATTTTATTTTATTTTAAACTGAGGTGATCTTACATTAAATTTAACTGTCTTTTTTTTATACCAAAGTTATGTTATGTGTAGTTGATTTTTAGAAGCCAATTTGTTAAAAACCTACTCCAATCATCTTCTTGTTTATTGTAAATGCGTTTCCATTGGTCTTTTAATTAGGATTATGCCGTTTAAAGTAGGGATGTCAAAGATATTACATACATATAGGAAAATCGATCGGGCAGTGGAAGTAAGTGGAACTGCAGTATTGTTTGAAAACCACAGATATGAAAGAGATTATGTTGGTTTAAAGGTATAAACTCGATCAAGAAGGAAATAATCAATATCTGGCAATCTGCAGTTTCTCTTTCTGTTTTTTTTTTTTTTTTTTTTACAGTCTTTGCCTTTTTATGCACATGTGATGTGATGCAAACAAAAAGACGTACAATCATGAGGTTGCTTCTTCCAAATCAGTACCTGAATACATTTCTCTGTCAAATACCATACATTATTTATTTATTTATTGCTTTAAATGCCATATGAATAAGAAGAATCTAGATTTGAGCAGTTATGCTGAAAGATTTGAACTGTATCGTATCGCCAAAAATATAGTTAAATCCTTTATGTATTGATTCGTAGACCATGTATTGAGATGCTGATTGAATTGTGTGAGATGGAAAGATACACACACCTACTTCTAAGACAAAAATAAAAAACCTGACATTTTCTAGGATGTTGTTTCTGCAGAACAGCAGGAGTTCATTAGAAACTCGACTCTGAGTTGAGGGTGCGACTGTTGACGTAGATCAATGCAGCCCCCTTCCTCTTCTCTTTGCTGAAAGGTCCCTCCCAGCATGTTTTAACATCCCAAATATGCTCTTTTTCAAACTGCATATTTTTGTCTGCACCTGATTCACATTGGTTTGAATAAAAAATATGCAGAAATGCTATTTAAGTGCAAATTTACATTTTTCTTAATATATGTCCTCCATCGACACAAAAATACTATAAGAACATGTTTAAAACATTTTTTATTAGAGTGGGTCTTTAAAGTACAATTGCAAACATTCTGCTGTAACAGGAGAATCTTATTTGACACATAATGTTTTTTATTTATTTATTTATACTTTTTACCTGTAATTCTTTCTAATATTTTAGCTGTTTTTATTGTTCTTTGAACTTTTAATGTACTGCACCTTGTTTGACTGAGGTGATTTTAAGGCACTGTATAAATGAATTAAATTCAAACTCAAATTGGTGATGGTTAGCTAACGATGTAGTAACTGCTGCCCTGGGGCAGATGGATAGGGGCGTCACTCCCAGGTTGCTCAACCACCTGAGCCACTGCCACCCCAAAGAAAAGGTATTTTTCTAAACATTGAAGTGGGACTTTGCAGCTTGACTTGACTTTTTTAGCATTAAAAGATGCAAAGCCAGGATTTAGGTACTATATACCCTATGAGAGGCATTCCCAAGATCTGAAGTTTGATTTTCTTTTAGTTTCAAGAGCGACTGGTTTAAGGTATGGGATTAACCATGCGTTTTGCACCAGTATTTTTTGTCATGGAGCTGTCACCGGAGTGATAGGAGGTGCATCTAACATCAGTTATCAGTCAATCAAACCGTTCTTTTACTTGACCTGACATAAAACTCTTAAATTCTTTTTCTGTCCTTTGCATTTCGTTCAAGAGTTTCAAAGCTCTTTGTCCTTTATCAGACTACTCATTTCGGAGGAATCCAAACAAAAGAGAAGAAGCAGAGATTCTTGCGTGATTATACTGAATATCGTGCAGTGTCTTGTTAGGTTCATTATCTTGGTAACCCACCAAGTGCTGCTCGTCAGAGCTACATCATATTCCCTTCACCTGGACGCACACACCATAACAGCGTACAGTGAGTGTGAATTGCACAATAGATAACCTCCCTCCATTCAACTGCCCGTCACATGACTCCTTCTGTCAATAGTTAACTGCAGCACCTTGTGTCAGCCCATCTGTGACTTCTCTAAAACCTGAAACATGTAATAACATTCATGAAATAGTTCTTTTCTCAACAGACATGAGGCAGCTTGAATGTGACTCCAGCTTTAGCGCACCAGAGAGAAATGTCAGACTCTAATGTGTGAAAAGTTTAATTTTCTGCAGGAAAACCTCAGTGAATGCAGGGACAAAGCCACTACTGTGCTCCCTTTTCTTTGTAAACTAGATTTTTGGTGTACCAGTGGTGAACTAACTAGACATGCTGGTTCTAGTATCTTCACTTTGCATATTGTTTTTCTGAAGATACTTCAGGATGCAATAATTCACTGAATTCTACCTTAATAGAGCAAAACATTGCCGAACAGTAAGAAATATGTTCAGACTCCCCAGCTCTCTGTGTACACAGAATTGTGCCAAAGTGGTGCTTTGGAGGGTTCTGGCAGCAGCGTTGTTTTGTTGTCAGTGAGAATACAGAGTAGGCTGTGGTGGAGCGAGGAGTTGGAGGGAGATGAGTGGTCACCAAGGGCTCTGAGCAGGAATGAATAACAGCCAATGGGGCCAAGCAGCAGAAACGGCTTCTCTTTATAAGCCGCAGCGAAGCCTTTTAGTGTTGGTTTTGAAGAGTTTTTTTTATGTCTTTTCATCTCGCCTGGATATAAAGCACCAGGGTTAAATGTTGTTTCTGGTGTAGCGTCTGTTGTAGTTGTGTTGATAAATGTAAAATTGTCATTTTTACTACATGCTGTGTCAGAATTGCTGCGCTGATGCCTACATCTATTAGATTAGAGATACCAGAAGTTTTATTTCTCTGTTTTTGTATTATCTGCAGGTCAAGGGCAGCATAGAGTAGATTACAGGCTGCTGTCACTCTGAGATGAGAGGCAGAGATGCCACTTTTTCAAAACAAAAAAGTTTGATTAAAGGTCAAGTTTTTTTATTCTGTGTAAAGCAGAGCTACACATCTGTACAGGACAATCAACACAGAGGACATTGATTGACAGCCAATCAGGACGCAGGACACAACGCAGAGTTAAAAAAATAAATAAAAGCACGCAAAATTGTACTGAAAAAAAATCTACAGAACAGCAAGACTGCAAAAGGGGATCACTGTATTTCTTTACTCAAATCGTTGGGAATAAAGATCAGACAAAAAAAATTGAAAAAGTTTGTACTTGTGATGTAGAACGTCCAACAACTTTTTTGTTTGATTCGCCTGAGCTGGCATTTGGCTCATAGCTCCAATATTGGTCGCCATTTTTGTAGGACTGGTAATGTTGGGTTGTGAGGAGCTGTAAACTAGCAGGAAAGCATGTAAACATAGAGCTCTCAGCAACGGGGAGGGAAGGGGGGGCAGGAGTTACTCAGCACCAATTGTTTCTCCCTCAACCCAGAGGGGAATTTCTGATGAACTATTGCCGCTCTGCAGAAACTATGTCCCAGAAAACAACATAAAAAAATATATGAAAACAGCATAATCCTAATTTAAAAACCACTGAGAATGCTTTTACAAAAGATCAAAAGATGATAGGAGTGGGTTTTTAAGGGGCCCTCAAACAGGGCAGAATGAACAAAGGGCTTCTTTGTAGTTTTTTTAGAGATAAGTGACAACATTTTGAGTAATACACATTTAAAGGGTTGGAACTCAAAGCTTTATGGTAGAAGAACGTTTCCTTAGCAGCACATAAGGAAGGTATTATTATGTGCCAAGCTTTTTTCACACCCAAGATAAAAAACAATCTGAGATAAGAATAGTGAGAATGTAAAGAGTGTAAGTGGCATGATGATCAACAGCTCTGGCTCCACTTTTGGGTGTTGGAAGGTTTGAACATATTAGATAATTCTCTGTCTAATGTCTTGCAATTTTAAGACTTACTCTTTGTGCTTACCTATTGACTTAATTCCAGTGGACTCACACCAAACAGAATTCTTCTGACTGTCCGCCAGCCCCGCAGCTTTGAACCCAACTGCAGACTTTTTTTGTCTCTCAGCTCGCCTAAGCATCTTCTTCTCATGCAAGTTAATCTTGAATCAAGACTGTTGGCGGGTGAGCCAGAAGATTCATTTCAGACCTTGGCTGACCTGTCTGGGGTTGACATAAAAGGGGCTCAGTCATGCTTGAAGATGTGAGGTGGCACAGTAAGATGCAGCTCCAGCTTTGCAGACAGAGAGAGCCTGTCCCGTCACCTTTTGAGCGCTCTGTCTGGACAGAGTGAACAGATCTCGCCTCTGACAGGGTTTGTCGGTTGGGTCAGTTAGGTTTGCGTCCTTTGTCTTCTTTTTTTTTTCAATTTACACACATTTCTAGATACTACTATTAATATTTGGAAACTCCCGTAGCTGCTTAGGGAAAGTCCACTGTCACAAATTTAGCTCCTTCTTTTGTATTTTCAGTGTAAATTTCCTTTTGAGCTCCTCATATTACCTCATACCCTCTTCACGTTACCCATGCATAAAGCTTTTCCACTGATTACACATTTTCCACTGCAGCCACGCACAATGACAACAACATATTCCCAACCTATAGTTCAGCGTGCTTCCATGGATCCAGTCCCGGGGGAGGCTGCTTTTGCACCAACATGACTTCTAAAAGACCGGATTCTGTGCAGAGGCTTATTCTTTAAATAATCTCACGCAGCAGTCAAAGACAGGATTGCTCTGGACAGCTCAGTGACCCTCGTGAACCATTCCACCTGCACCACTGCGGCGCTGTCTGCCTCGTTCGCCTCATATTTCAGATTTAATCTGGACCCACACCGACAATCCCCGTGCAGGCCTCCCAGGAGTTATGGTGGCACACTTCCGGCACCGAGTGCTCTGTGTCAGGCTCAGTGATGTGTGAGGTCAAAAAGCCGTCTGGATGCTCTGTGACAGCAGGTCTGCACTTGTGATCAGATGGACTGGTGTGATAGAAAAGCCATAAAGATAGGACTGACTGTTATGGAGACTTTTTCAGATAAAACACGAGTTTATCCAGTTTTGTAAGACAAGAACAAAGTCATATTGGTCCATTAGACTCGGTTACCTTTTTACAATGTTTCAGATATAAACAGAAGAGCTGGAAATACTTATTTTTTAAAAAGTGTGCACATCGGATTTGACTGTATAAACTGAGCTGTCTGTGTAGTATTCTAGTCCTGGGGAGAAGCTTTGAGCTTAAACTTTATGTTTAGGTTTTTTTTAATTAGAGAAAGAATGTGCTCTGACTTGTCCCTGTTATCATTTTGATCTTCAAAAAGTTAGATCCAAGCAGACAGGTTCCTCCAGTGTTACACAACGCAGACTCGGTCTGTGCCATCTTCACGGCGAAGTTTCACAAATATAAACATTTATTATTGAGAAGCCCAGCTCGCCGCGTCATTTCCTGGAACTTCCCTGTCGGCGAGCGAGAATAGCTGTCAGCACGTGTTGTAATCTTATCTCTCTTAGGTGATTGGACCGTTTTAAAGAAGAACCATAAAACCGCCTCGTTCAACCTTTAAACCTTTTAGATGGAGTCTCTCTGGCTGAACAAAAGATCATTACAGAACCAGCTACACAGCATGCAGGCACCTTTGACCTCTCTTTGTGTGTCACTTTCAGGTTGAGTTTAAGTGATAATAGTGATGAAAAGGACTCAGAGGGAATGATAAACTACACATTTCTGCTTCTTTGCTCTTGTGGAGGATGGAAACAAAATTGTTTTAATTATCTGGAGGTTTTATTGAGTTCTTTTTTTTTTGTTTCTGTTTCGCAGCCTTCCTCTTTCACGTACACTTTGTTATCACCAAAGTCTGAGTAATGAAGATGAAAATGTGTTATGACAGGCACTCGTGTTGTGTGTATTTCAGCCCAGGTGCTTAAGAAATTGGACAAATATAATTAAAGGAGAGATTACCAATCAGATTTTTCTTTATCTTATGCTTGTTTTTTTCTTGTTGTTTTCTGAGTCTAAAAAGGTCCAGAAACCCATTCCATCTCTTTATAAAAACAAACTATTTCCCTTAAAGTCCCAATCTGATCATCTTTTGATCTGTTGTCAAAGTTTTCCCCACGGGTCTTTTACTTATGATTATGCTGTATTTTTTTTTTTTTTTTTAAAACAGTGTTGTTTACTGGAAAATCGTTTTTGTTGTGGGCGGGACGGTTACCTCACCCACATTTCCCATCACCCATCTGTTTACATGCTCTACCACTCTCTTACAGCCTCTCACACCTCCAACCTAACATTACCAGTGCTTTAAAAATGGCAAGCAATATTGGAGCTATCCAGCTCAGATGAGGAAAACAAAGACGTTCATGGATCTATTTGTCTACAAGCAAATGCATCAGAATGGAGCGGAGCAATCAGCTTTTACTCGCCCAGTGTATGTTCTAGATAACTTTTTTAAGATGCATTTTCTCATCTGTGCTGACTCACAAACATTTGAATAAAGACATACTCAGAATATTTCTTTTGCAAAAAGTGCCACACAAACATGTTAAAAGCACAATTTTCCTCAGTGAGTCTTTAATGCTTTGTCATCTCTTCTATTGACTCCCTGGTCAGTCCTAGTTCGCTGGTTTATCTAATGTGAGAAGGTAAATTATTGATAAGCACAGCCTGGGATAATAATGTTTGGTCTTTGAACTAATCTCCAGCTGCAGGATTTTCCACCCGTGAACAGAATTATCTGTGCACTTTGTTGTGGCCTTTGATTTTTCCTGACCATCCAGTTCTGTAAATTGTAGACTTGAAGCGCTCCTGTAATAAAAAAACTTTTTATTTTCTGTTGTAGTTCGCTGCTTTTTTTTCCAAGTTTGGTTGCTAAAGCCACCTCTGTGGGTGTGTCAAGCATGAGGCCCAGCAGTGATCAGAGCAGAGCAGCCATTGCCAGAACACACCCACATGCACAAACACAGAGGGATTCACAGCCGGACACTTCCTGTAGTTTGGACCAAAATCACAGCCTTTTTTTGCTCTGCTGCTCCCTTGTCAACCTCAGTATCTCTGTTTATTCTTCTCTGACCAAAGAGAAGAAAAACTCCTCTGGTTCTCTCTTCATGCTAACACCCATTTTTCTGTAAAAAAAAACAAATCCTTTCAGCAAACTGCTAACTGACTCTCTCTTGCTTCACAGCAAGGGTTCAGGCTGGAATAAAAGCTTCAGTCTAATTGAAATTCCACTATTTAACTTTTAGGAAAGTTAAAGCAGTTGAACTGATCAGCAATCAGACATCAACCACAGATACTGGCACATGGATCAAATGTCATGCTGAAGTATTTCTCTGAACTTTTTACAGTTTTGTTGGGAGAACGCTTTCACATTCAATAAACTGAAATAAATAGTTTAGAGAAGATAGGCTGGTTTGGTGAGAAATACTTCCTCCTTTAATACAACCTAATACACATTGATTAAAATAAAACAAGAAACATTCAACTGGGTGAACATCTACCAACTGTTTCATATAAGTACTTTTAGGTTTGTGACTCAATTAGCTCAAAAATAATGTCTAGGGTCTCAAGAAATGAGCAAAACCTCTGACAAGGTTTATAAAAACAAGAATTCTTTAAAGAAGAATTTTTATTTGCTTTAGATTGTCAAAAGTTTTTCAGATACTATCAACTCAGAGAATGTGATGAAATCTCTGTAGGCAAGGAAAGCAGCCGGAACACTGTCATATGGGAAGGCTAAACTTTAACCGTTTAAAGCTACGTTCACACCGGGCACGTGAAGCGTGTACAAGAACACACTGGACTGTCTCTACCCAATACTAGCGCATGTACTACAGTGATGTGCAGTCAAAGTATAGCTTAAAACAGTACAAAAATGAAATAAAATGAATATACTTAAAAAAAAATCAAACGTTATCTTTTTAGACATATCTCTTCTAGTACTGAGCGATATGACGATACGTATCAAGTGGGCGATAAAAAAGTGTCTATCGTGACATGTCTCTTTAATTGTTTTTATTTGTTTATTTTTATTGCTAAACTTTTGTACAAAAATGTGTTTTCATACTAAAAAGCTGTTGTGCACTTTAAAAATGTTTCTTATTTGTAGCTATTCAGTTACATGTTACTTGAAAAAATAAAGTCAGAGAAATAATTTTTTTCAGAGAATAAATGAAAATATACTTTATTGTGGTATATCGTGAAAAATATGGTTATTGTGATATAAAATAATCTATATCATGATACACAACCCAGCACCAACCTATTCTATGATTGCTTTTTCTTTGGAGTTTGTCAATGTTTCTTTGATAAAGTAGTGAATTCACAAACTACTGTTCTAATACATGTGAGAGTGGCAGGTAAGGTATCGGCAGGTTGAGCCTCACCTGTGCCACACAAACCAGCTTGAGCTGCAGCTGATGCATGCTCTTTACTTTACTGCCACTTTGTGATTTCTTTTTTCTGTTGTATCCGGTTAAAATACGCTTTACAAAATACACTAGGTGAGGCACGCAGTACGCCTGTCTTAAGACAGAAGGCGCAAATCAGCTCAAATCTGCTTTCTTCGCTTCAGAATCAGTTGGAGTTATGTTAATTGCGTTAACGGATGAAGGGTTATGGTTGAAAGAAGGTCAACACTGGAGCTAAAGCGTCAACGTAAAATAATCCAGAGGGAAGCCATTATTAGCATGGTCTGGTAGTGTGGTTTTGTGGCGATGCCATGATGTCTTTTAGGCTGTAACTCTGGAAAGACTGAAAAATTAAATTTTGTATTCAAAATTTCAATGGGATTAAAATGAATCACCTCTAAGGGTTTGAGTGAATGGAGAGTGTAATTGTTTTCTATAAACTGAAAGCACTTCACTTGTACTTGTGTATGTAAATACACATGTCGTTGTTTTACACTTGTGTGTCATATCACTGAGCCTTGATTCCTCTCACGTGGTTTTATCTGCCTCCTTAACATGTGACACCTTGCTTTTATGTGTTGGACTTTTCACAGCCTTTGCCTGGGGCCCTCACTGATAAGGCTGACTCCACCCTTTATTCTGTTTAGGCCTGTGCATTCACAACCAGAACACCCTTTTACGGTTACAATCAGCTTCCAGATATGTGCCACTCCTTCAGTAACCAGAATCTTCCTTCTCTCCTTTCTTCAGTTACAGAAGAAGTTCTTTGAACTTCATTACAAAGAATCATCTTCTATTTATAGTTCTAGATCTTTACCTGACTTCTTCTTCATAGTATTCACATTCTGATTACTATGAATGGATATTCTCTTTTTGGCCATTCAGTTAAATGTTAGTTTGTCACTTTGAAATATCATCCTCTAGATTCGGTTTATATTCAATACATGACTGTAGCTTTAAAAATACTTAAAGTTTATTAAAAGTGAAAAAAAAAACAATCGCTGTACTTTTTGAAAGCTGACCTGTTTTTAGAGTAGTTTCACAATGATGTTTGTACCTGTTGTAAGAGGCCTGGAGCTAAAAGGGTTTGTCTACATGTTCCTGTTTGATGGCACAGATGCTCTCATCAGCAGAATGTCATGTCCTTCGTCTCTGCGGGTTGCTGGTCCTACCTAGCGCTCACACCGCCCCCCGCCTGACAGTGCGAGCCATCAGGTGACAGAGACCGCTATGCGGATCAGTGCTGCGGCTCACCAGGGCAGCCAGCTGTCGAGGTCGGACTCTATCCTTCCCTGTCTGTTGCAGCATCAGCACCATTGATGCTGCAGCCTGACTCCTGCAGGGTTTTTTAGCGTTAGTGGTCTGGTTTCTGCTGCAGTGGCAGCGATAGGTTACCTCCAGGTCTCAGCTGATGTGACGTGGATTTTATAACTACATGTTCTGTGTTTTCGAATTCGTGGAAAGGGTGGGACGTTTAATAATGGTGAAGGAAAGTTAATCATTTCTAGCTTCTGTGCTGCTTTGTTTGAAGTCTTTAGATTAACACTAGACCACTTCAACAGTACAAACTGATTTCCGTATTTTTCGTACTGTAAATCGTTTTGGAGAAGAAGGCGTAGCAGCAAAAAAAAAAAAAAAAACGTTTAAAGCAAAAAAAAATCATTGGGAGAAATATATATAACAAAATATGGGACTGAATCATAATAAACAGAATAGATCACAATAATAGACTGAATATATGCACACTTCACTACCATAACACATTGATGCTTCATAAAACATAAGAGGAATCTAGTATATTAGTGCAACATGAGAAGTTATTAAGATAACCTAGTTTAAAAACATGCAAACATGTCAACTAAACTCTTTACATCACTTCAAATCTGTGAATTATTCATTGTCTGTATTGCTTTGGAACGATTCCACCAAGCCTGACTTCTTCTGCAATGCTGTCAGTCAGAAATCCTGATACATTCCTATAGTGCCCTCTAGTGGTTGTTGCTATCTATTAAAAAAAAATCACATAAAAGTCACACCCAGGGCCAGTCCTAAGCTGCATGGCACCCTGGGCGACAGCCCCAATACAAAAAACAAAACACACAGACACACCAATACTCCTGTCCATAAAAAAAAAACAAAACAAAAACACAGTGACTGGCTGTTGCAAAAAGTATTTATTTATTTTATTTTCCCTTTTTTTACATTTTACACAAAATGAGTGGTGTGTCAAACTGTAAAAACAAACAAAAAAAAACATGAATATATATAGCCTAATCAATGCAAATTGGCACCCTCTCCAGCACATGCCGCCATAGGGAGCCGCCTAAGTCGCCTATGCCAAGGGTCGGCCCTGGTGCAAACTATGCAAAAAACTGCAACTCATACTCCAAAAATAGAGTATATTTAACATGCTTTCATTTGTGTTTCTCAGAAACTGTCAGCAGAGTGTCAGAGTGCAGGCTACAGCGGCACATTGATCCCCTACAAGTGCGACCTTTCCAACGAGGAGGAGATCCTGTCCATGTTCTCGGCGATCAAGACGCTGCACAAGGGCGTGGACGTGTGCATAAACAATGCTGGGCTGGCGCACAATGAACCCCTGCTCAGCGGGAAGACAGAGGGCTGGAGGAACATGATTGATGTGAGTCGACCAAACATGCAAATGCAGTTTGACTTTGCGGCTGCTGTGCTCAACCCCCACTGCAAGACAGGAGGCCTGTGTTTCTAAAGTTTGTATCAGTATAAAAAGAAGCATGTTTTTGAATGCTATGGATCCCCCCCGATGCTTCATTGGCTCTGAGGAGAAGCTGCAGCAGAGGCCAGCTAATGAAAGCCGGCACTATTTCTCTGGCTGAAGACATTTTGATTCATTGAGCTCTTGACTCAGACCCCTGCCAGCCTCTGTCTCCAAGGTCCAGCATTTGTAACACTGGCCCATCTGTTGTCATGGCAGCCTGCATGAATATGTCCAGCCGTGTATTTTTAGCCTGCGTTTAATCTGTATGCTGACCTTGTTTGATCACCTCCCTCTATTTTACCACGGTGGCGTTAACCTGCTGTCTGTCAGCGTCAGCTGGAGCAGCTTAGAGGCAGAAGCTGGACGGGAGCAGCGGGTTTACATGTTCTGACACCGTGGCCCAGTTAACATCAGTCAGCTGAACCCTGACTTTTACACATAAAGCTCTCAGCTTTTATTATTTACTGTTCTCCTCACTTGGATTTGGTGAACAGAACCTTTTAGAGAACAGTAAAGTATATTTTTCTCGCATCCTCCAGGTAAATGTCTTAGCCTTGTGTATCTGCACCCGTGAAGCCTACAAGTCAATGAAGGAGAGAAGCGTTGACGACGGCCACATCATTAACGTTAACAGGTAAGTCGTTCTAACATCATGTTATACGTTTTTTAAATCCATGTCATGAAACAAGAGATGTGAAAAAGATTTAGTTCCTTTTTTAATCTTCTTAAAAAATATATAACAGTAGTTTTTTTTATTTTTAAATGCAAATAAAATGTTAAATTTAAAAGTTATTCAATAATTTCAGGTTTCTGTGTACCCCAGGGGCTACACAGAGACAATCACAAAGGGGGCCAAAATCCAAAACACACAGTGGGTCGGGGGCCAAACAGGATAAACATTTATTGAATACATAGAAAAACAAAATTGTTCAAACTTTTAGACTTTGAAAATATTCCTTTTAAAGCTAAAGTTGAATAAAAAAACAAACAGAAATATTATTCCAGAATAAATCACCCTAAACCTTAAATAATGTTCAATATTTTACTCTCCATCAAATAAATTGGGATGTTACAAGATAACATTGAGATCCGACCCCCCGGGCCTTGACTTTGACACATGGTCTAGCCCCTTGAACTCTAAATTTATTTAAAGCTAAGAAAAAAATGTAATGCTTTCGCTTTCACGTAGATGCTAAATTAAGGTGATTTTGGCACCAAAGTGCTTTGATGCATCTATAGATATCAAAGGGGTTAAGCCAAATTAGGTTTAAGTCTATAACATTGCCAGTATTTTAAACCAAATTGTTATTATTTTAACAAAAATGATTCCAGAAAGACAGAAAAAAGCATGTTCCTATAGTTAGAGCTCTCATAAAGCTTCATTGTGTAGAGCAGTGTTTTCCAATCTGATCCTGGAGGTTCACTATTCTACCTGATTTCAATATGACTGATCAAACACAACGGACCTAGCTCATCATCAACCTTTAACAGTCATTAAAGCCATGATTAGGCAGGGAGGATAGCAAACATGGAGGACAGTTGTGCTTTGAGGACCAGGGTTGGTTGGGAAACGCTGGTTTAGAGTGAGTTTCTGCTAATCATCAGCTTATGAGGAGATAAGCATCAGTTTGTTGTTTTGGAGCCTCAGACAAATTCATCAGAGTTGGTCAGAAGTCTTCAAATACACAGAAAGGCCCTCTAAAAGTTTTTAAGTTTTCAACAGTAAGAATAAAATAATGGAGCTTTTATTTACTATAGTGTTCAGGTTAGATGTGTACAAATTTATTTTAATTGAGTCTAGCCTGCCATTCTAGTTTCTTATTGGCAAAACACACCTGACTCAGGTGAATCATCCGAAGATAAGGCAGGGTTTCTGAAAAAAAAGGGGGTAGGACACCAGCCCTCAAGGTCTGGAGTCAGAGAGATAACGCTTTAATGCTCAAAAAGAATAATAACAGCATCTAATAGATTAAAACAGCTAAAGGTAAGAAGTATAAATAAGGGTCATAAAAATAAAGACATGTTAAAAGCAAAACAGTAGAACACAAGAGCAGAGCAGAGTCTCATGCCGTGTCAAAAGCCTGGTTATTAAAACAGAGTTTGAGAAGTTTTTAAAAATGGACGGTGAAGAAGCCTGCTGAGTGCTCAGTGGGAGCACGTTCCACAGCTTCAGTGCACAGATATAAAATGCTCGTTCCCTTCTGAGCTTCCATTTGGACCTTGAGACCTCCAGGAGAAGATGATCAGATCTAAGGCACCAGATTGGGGTTTATCGACTGTAGGGATGTAACGGTTCAGTCAAGCCACGATTCGATTCACAGTTTTAAAGTCATAATTTCAATTTTTCCATTTTTTTTTTCTCAAATTAAAGATAGGTATTTTAAGGCCAAGTATGTTTTTGTTTTGCCCCTTACATCACACTGTCTGTTTTCCTACTAGCAGAAAGGATTCAATGCAAATAAACACTTATACATAATACTGAAATGATCTAAAATCCTTTCATACTCTGTTCATGTTGTGCTCTATGTGGCAAACCACTCTGCACCTGCGCTCGTACTCAGTGCAAACCCCCCCAGCCGCTGCGCCTGTACTTGCCCGTGCTCGCACTCAGCGCAAATGACCATTTACACATAGCTTGCAGGGAGAATAGACTGACAGCTTAAGAGAGCTAACTAAAAAAGAGCACGGTTCTGGGAAGGAGTCAGAGGTAAACAGTCGCGAAGCTATGTCGTCACCCATGACTGTTGTTACGGTAGATTGGTCAAAGTTGCTGTAAAATTTTGATGATCGATGATTTTGATGCTTGAATTCACCTTAATAGTTGAAATCGCAACATCGCAAAAGTATTGACTTATGTGAAACTTTTAAATCCAAAGGAGCTTTGAGAATTTCCCAGGACACAGCTTGAGCCCAACTGATTTTTTCATTTTCTGCACCAATGAACATGTTGACGAGTTTGAATCATTTTTTCCGATTCTCTAAGAATTGTTACATCCTTAATGGACAGAGAAGCTCAGAGAGTGTGCAATTATTGTATTTAAAGATTTAAAAACACATCAAAGAATTTGGTCTTTAATCCCTGCCGCTGAATCATAGAATAGCTGTACGTTTATGTGTTATAGGGCACGGTGCTGAAAGTGTGATGGTAGTTCATGCTTGTTTTGCTCCTTTTTTGTGTAAAGTGAATCTATTTTACTTTAAATTGGATTGTAAACTTTTGAATGTTGCTATTTATGTTTTTATTTTTGAAGCTAAAAGCATCAGACTTAAAAGTCTCATTTTTCCTGGAAAGTACAAAAAATAAAATAAAATAAACAGGTGCTTACAAAAGAAAAAGTAGGTATTTAGATAGTTTAAAGTGTGATGAAGGAAGTAAATCTAAAGGTATTAAGATTGCTGATGAACTAAAGCTGTTTTCTTGCTACTTCTTCCTCCTTCTTGCTGTCCTCACCTACTGCAGTATGGGAGGGCATCGAGTTGTGCCGAGTGCTGACGAGCATTTCTACTGTGCCACTAAATACGCTGTGACCGCTCTGACCGAAGGAATCCGACAAGAACTTCGAGAAGCAAACACTCACGTCAGAGCGACAGTAAGTGAGCTGCCTCCTCCAGAGCGCACAGTCTGCTGGTGGAACCTTTTCACTTTCTGAGCTGCAGAAAGTCCAAGAAAAAGTGAGAAGTAGAAATCTAACCAACATCTCTCCCTGCAGTGTATTTCTCCTGGAGTAGTAGAGACAGAGTTCGCCTTCCGGCATCACAACAGTGATCCAGAGAAAGCAGCTGGAGTCTACGAGAGCATGAAAGTAAGGGGCTGATTACTGTCTTTTTAGCTGCTTTTACACCCCCAGTGAAATTCTGAAATGGTTGAACCCAGCAGAGCTTTAAGTTTTACTTTGTCCTGGCTCATTTCTGTCTTCAGTACATTGTTGAGTTGATGAGAGTAAACTGTAATCACTGTAAATGTTCACCTTCAAAGTTTCATTTTAACCAATCAGAATCCAGTAGGTGGTGTTAGAGATCATCGCTCAGTGTTTATGTCAATGGTTTAAACTTAAAAAGTGGGCTCCACCACAGGAAAACTTCTATTGATCACTGGTATGGGTCTCTTTGATGTGTCTGATCGTGAGGCACACAAGTCCCAAACACAGATAAGAGCACAAGAAAAAACAAAAACCATAAGACCTTTGTTGACTTTATCATGAATTTCAATAGAAGTGTTTGCTGTTAAAGTGTGTTTTTTTGGCATAAAGGTCTGCTATAGTTCGTGCTCAGTATGAATAGAAATACTCAGTTTAAGATTGAAAAAGAGGCGTAGCCTGTGATAAGAGCATCATCGCTGCATCATTAGTTCACTTCTGTGACTGCCTCTGGAGGGGTATCAGAGACCCAACGAAGAGGCAGAACGGCACATTTCACTCAGCACAGCGAGGCGGAACAAAGACGCCTCACAGGCAGAACAAGGTGGAGGTGTGGAAGTAGCTTTTGAGAGCTGCAACAACAACAACCTTTTGTTCATTTTTCAGTGTTTAAAAGCAGAGGACATCGCGAGTGCGGTCATATTTGTCCTCAGTGCACCTTCCCACGTTCAGGTATGTTCTCCTTCACTCCCACTAGTGTGTGCGATGAGCAACTGCTTTGATTTCCTCGTTTTCCACTCTGGTCTACAGATCGGAGACGTGCAGATGAGGCCGGTAGAGCAGGTATCATAGCAGTGACTATGAAGCTGGCAGACAGCAGCCGCGGCGACTTCTTGGCGACCTCTGCTGGACGAGCGAGCTCGGAGGAAGGGAGTTCGATACACATCGACCACAGGTGGTTCTGCAGGGCCAAGTGCAGCTGAAGCCTTAAAGCGGCCGTTCAAGGAAACGATAACTCTCTAAATCACTACTGAAATACTACTGAAAGCAGCAGCCCTCTCCAGCGCTGAGCTGAGCCACTCTGACGTAGGAACAAACAGGGAGAGCTGCTGCTGTGCTGCGTCCTCCTCTGCACAGCCGTCGCCTCAGAGGGAAAAGATGTCAATGATTGCACATTATGTTTTGTTTTTGTAGGTCATACAACATATCTTTTTGAATTGTAATTAAAAGAATAATTCCTGTTTATAAGAACTGTTCCTTTTTTATGATATATTTTGGATTCTACCAACTCTTAGTTGTGGTTTCTTATTGACTAATCTTAGTCGATACCATCATACCCATTGTAACCATAACAACCCTGCCTTTTCATTCACTATAATTTCACAGAAACAGTCATACCTTCTTATTTTTGATTAGGAGTAAAGCGCAGGTTTCTCCTGTCAGCCTTTTTGCCCCATCTAATATTAGCTTTCTGCACTTTGAATTCATTTGTGAGGGGAAGGAAAACTGCAGGTGAGGAGACTAACTGCACACGTGTACCTGAAACATAACCCCTGTTTAAAATTTCTCAATTAATAAATAAATGGTTTCCCAGATGCTTCAAATCTTTGTGTTTTCTTAACCAAGCTCATAAACTGAATTTTGTGACATTAGCATTTCTTGGTCTGTTATGTTTTCTTATTGGTGGTGGCCTTTTGCATTTGACCTAATAAATGAGTCAGCAACAATAAATGAGCAGTTGTTGGATTACAGTAGCACAATGCTAAAGTTCAACCTGGAGATTTGAAACTTTATTAGCTGCACAGTCCTTCTGTTTTACTGATTTAAGCCACTGTCACCAATAGATGGTGCTGTTGGAAAAGTCAATAAATAGATCTGAAAGATGTACTCAACCATCTGACATGATTTTAGGGTCTGAAATATGGAGAGAAAATAGACTCACCCCAATTTGTGTGTGATTCTTAATTTGTAACTCATACAATACATTTTGTGCAAAAGTGCAAAAATTACAAAATTTAAAAAAATACAATTTACACATTCACAAATCAAAATTACAAAAGCTTGAAACTAACTACACATACACAAATCTTTAAAAAATTACAAACAAATTGCATGTTACTCACACACAAAGCCGCAATTATGCACAAATCTGATGTGAGACTTCACGTCTCAGTGATGCGTTTGAATGCTGTTAAAATGCTGGGTCATCAGAGTTTTTTTATCAGGCGCTTTGAACTTAGATCATGAATAATATCTGATGAAACTTGACATTTTCCCCACTTTCTTAAACAAATATGTCCGAATAATTATTATAAAAAATTCTAAATTTGTGTTTTTAAACAAAAACCCAAGACTAAATTTTCTCTATTCCTTCGTTGTGGAACTCTTCCGCACGCTGGTGGCGTGAGGTCATCCTTGACACCCAAAGCAGACTTTTTTATATTAATCATCGGGCCATATCTGTTTAAAAAAGGATGAAAAAGTCAAGTTTTCACTAGATATTATTCACAATCTAAGTTTAAAGCGCCTGATAAGAAAACGCTGATGACTCGGAATTCTAGCAGAATTGAAACGCATCTCTTACAAATCTTGGAGACGTGAGGAGTCACATTAGATATGTGGATAAATGTGGCTTTCTCTGTGTAACAAGCGATTCACAAGCTATTTTTTTAGATTTGTGCATTTAAATGTTAGTTTCAAGCTGTTTTAATACGAATTTGTGCATCTTTAAATTGTATTTTTTTTATTTCATAACTTTTGTACTTATGCATAAAATGTATTATATGAGTTACAAATCAAGAATTAAACACATATAAATCTAAAACTATGCATAAATCAAGAAATACGCACGCACAAACCAGGGTGAGTCTATTTTCTCTCCATACTGAAAACATAACTATGTCTTCCAAAACTATTTAAATCATTTTCACAGTGAATTCTGCAGCTCACAAAAAAGCCCACAAAACAATCTGACCACTAGAGGGCAGCATTTCCCAAACAATTTTTAGACCAATGTTTAAAAAAAGCCCACCAAGCATAAAATAAAGACACATTTTCACAGAAAGTCCATTCTTTATTTCAGCCCCATCACTATCAAACGTCAAATGTGATCAGAGTTCAGACGACATGGGGCAATTTTTTGTGAGCATGAAAGGTTCTGCTAACAAGAAGTTCCACACTCAAACTTGATTGTATTTTTCTCAGTATGCTTTCCAACATTAGTAATAGGTGCTCCAAATATGGCTAACAACCAACTTAGTTGGCTAAATATTGCTTGTTATTGAAGAAGAAGCCACAAATCCAAATGAAGGAAAAGCTTTTATGAAAATCATAAAAGCTTTCTTGTATTTTTGTCAAATGTCTTCATATATATTTTATTTTTACACATCTTTTATACATTCTTTAATTGCTGCTTTTGATGTACCTGCTTTTTATTTACTTTTTGATTTCCAATTACTTGTTATTCCACTTTTCATGGTTTTCTAAGAAGTTTGATGTTCAAGACCTGAAGAATGCAGAGACAAGAGCAGGGCCGGATCTAGCCAGCCCCTATTGGGGGTGCAAACAGAATATCAGGGGGGGCAAGTTTAGGGATACAAAATGGTTCCTGTGTAAAATCCTCCCAAGCCTATAAAAAGCCCCAATCCGATAAAAATCCTGTTTTTAGAGTTTTTATCATGTCTGTGTGTCATTTTTCTTCCGAAAGAGAACAAATGTAATAAGAAATCATTTTGTTTTTTCATTTCCAAGTATTTCTCCTTTTAAATCTCAAACAAACTTTTTGAATGAATGACCTTCTTTCCATCAACAGCTCTGCTGCACATGCACTAAACCCTCATCTGTTCCTAGTGTCTAGTTCAGGTTCTGGAGAAGAGAAGATGGTATCTTCACATTGACTGCAGTCAAATGAGCCGCCGTTCACATTTCTGTGGTCAAATCAGCATCACTGGATTTTTGGTGTGAGTTTCATCCAATACTTACGGTAGCAGGACTGAGAACGCTGGAAAATCTCCACCAGACTCCACGGAGCTTCTTGATGTGACCACGGAAATGTGAACGGCGGCTCATTTGACCGCAGTTGGAAAGGATTGTAAATCAATGAAAGAGCATTTTGATGTTAGCTTTGATTATTTTATCAAGAACTCTGAGAAACCAATGATTGAATGTATTGATCACAGTCAATAAACATTGGAGAATTAGCTAAAAGAGTCTTTGGTGAACTGGAAGGAGAAAGAATTAGGATTTTGGAGGAAGTTCTGTCCATGAAGATCTTCACTTCCTCCTCCAAGCTGACATCCGGATCAAAAGTCTGTTTGCTTATCCGTCTCTTTTTGGTCCTTTTTAGAACATCTTATTTATTACTTTGAGTCATCTTTATTCATTTGCAATAGTTTCTATTTGGTTTATTTTTTGTCCTAAAATATATATTTATGTATTTCTTGTTGCTTTTTGTTTACTTCTTTTAATTTTCTGTTTAGCCATTTATTATTTTGGGTTTGTTTGTATTTTTATTTTGTATTATGTGTATTTTGTCACTTTATTTAAGATTAGTTTATAAATACAAAACTATTTTAACTATTAAAACAGCCAACACACTTTCTTTGAAGCAGATGATAAAAAAAATCTCTGCAGAAACTCTTGATTCCTGCTTCAAAATTGCTTTAAAAAATCCATGGATGAGAAAATCTTTAGTGATAACAGAATGTATTTTCATCAGCAGGGAATTAGTTCAAATCCAGCATTTGAAATCCTGTTGAGTAGTTTTGGTATTTTGTTGAATTGTTTCTTGTTGTTTTCACTAAATTACTCAATACACTATAAATATTAATCAACAATATCACGATAATTCTTTAAATTTCATAAGGCATTTTATAGGGATGTCCCGATCCGATCTCGTGATCGGAAATCGGGGCCGATCGAGTGGTTTTGGACTCGATCGGAATCGGACTCCTTTGCCCGATCAGGATCGGATATTTCATTTATTCTCATTATGATCATCGCTTTATATTTAATCTTACCATTCCGGATAAATACTCCACTAGAAGTCTGCATGTCATGAAAAGATCACAAAATGTCATCACCAGAAAACGCAGCAGAAAACAGCAGCAGTTCAAATAGAGGGCTAACGTAAACAAAGCTAGCTTGAAAGCTAACTTCCGGGATCAATAACTCTTTTAAAAACGCTTTAAACTGACAGCAAGTGTCTCTATTGGTTTGTCATAACTCAAACAACAACCTCTAAAGGTATTCCAACAGAAAAAGACAGTATTTGTTTCTTTTTAATGTGAAGCTCTTCATGCTGCAGACAGATGGCTAAACAGCAGCTGCTAACTGCTACATGCTAGCGCCGTGATTTAACTCCTTAGGACCCGAGCTGTCCTTTGATATGCCTGTTTGATTTATCTGACAGAGAAATAAGAGTTAAGAAAATTAACTACTGTGGTAATAAAACCGAAAATGTGATGTCTTAAGAACTTAAAAAGAAGCACATAATCTTAAAAATAGCTAAATAAATAAAACTAATAAATTAAAACTAATAATTATATCAGCTATTCAAGAACACTAATCAAATTTAATGCTAAAACAAAATCATAATTTATTTTAAAGAATTTTAAATGAGGACAGGAATCACATTTGGTCAAAAATGTTCAATAGCTCTGAAGATGTTAAAGCTAAAGTCACTAAACTTTATCACATGACTAATTATCACTTATATAACAAGAAAATTGCATTTTCTTTCCTAGTTTATATTTGCTGTATTTGTACTTGTTTATTAAAGCTACTTCACAGAAGTGTTTTATCTAAGTTGTTAATGATAAAAGAAGGTTATTAAAATATAAATGAGGGACAACACTAATCTGTTTGTTTAATTTATTCATGTTTTAAATGTCTTATAAAAGTATCGGATCGGGACTCGATATCGGCAGATACACAAAATCAAATGACTCGGAATCAGATCGGGCCCAAAAAAACCTGATCGGGACATCCCTAGCATTTTCTTTATAGATATGAGTTTGTCTTTTAGTAACAGGCTACATAGTAATAAATCACTGATGTAAAAATGAAGAACATTTCAAATAATATATGTGTTATTGTTGCCTTTAAAAATTAACAAGAATTTCAATTTTATTTATTTATCCAGGACAGTGGACATTAAATTAACCCAGCAGCTATTTTATGTCTGTTGTCCACGGACAAATGTTTAAAAAATATATACATTATAAACAACATAATATTAAAGTTTATACTAAGGAGCAGAGGCAAATTAAAATTCAATGGCGTATGAAAGACAACCCCAACTTCCCACTGTCCGCCTTCATCTCAGGGGCCTTTCTCCGCCTGCAGCCTCCTGCTCTCACCGAGGAGTCCCAGGCGAGTCATTTCAAACACAGCTAATGCTCCGGTAATGTTAGCTTAGCTGCTACAAACAGCGTTAGCTTTAACAACCAGAAACCTGCGCTTTGTCAACTCGTTTCTCGCTTTTTCCTCCACATTACAACAAAGAGAGCAACAGATGAGGACAAGAAAGAGTTCAAATTTGGGGTAATTGAGTCATTTCAGCGACAAACAGCAGATAAAAACTTCTAAACAGTTCTGCCCAGCTCTGCTGCCGCATGTCTCTGCCGCTGTGTGCGCGTGCCGCGTGAGAGACAGAGTGAGAGGAGGACCCGAGTGAAGCGAGAGGCCACGCCCTCTCTTGGATTTACCAATCAGCACTAGCAGACTTTGAATGGGAGCCAGAGAGAGCAGAGAGCACTCTGTTTTTCTTGTTTGCAGGGCGTCACGTTTGGGGGGGCAGTCCTGAAATTTTGCCCATGCCTAGATCCGGCCCTAGACAAGAGTGAAGCGTGAGATAACTGGGATCAATGGTATTGGTTAAGCTTTCTTCTGGTGTGAAGGTATCCCATGATCTGTAAGTGTATGTGTTGGTGACCCCCACTGTGGGCCTGCAAGACCCAGGGACAAAGGGTGGTTTAATTACACCATGTGACAAGGGTGCAGAGAAAACAGTTTCCAGATCTACATCTTCAAGTAAATTTGGTTCATTTAAACTCTTTTGCTTGTTCACTGACTGAACAGAACATGGGGTAATGTCCCAGGATGGGAAATCACGTCTCAACTCACCATTGCAGTAAATAATGGTATAGTAAAGGGGGTGGAGCCATTGCAAAGTCTAAGGAGGTTCCCATAAATAGGTAAAAAAAATCACTTCAGGTTATCAGGAAATTGTGAAAACTACAGAACCGCATATAGAGGCACTAAAAATCGAAACAGATGGGAAATGTGTGTGTGCTCCACACTGGGTGGACTCCCAAAAGAGTCCACTTCACTTAAAGTATGATGAATAGGGAACTAAAAGAATCTTTTACAAAATCATAATTCCATCTGAGCAAAGTTGTTTGAGCAAATTCCAAATTCTTAGAGCGTTCTATTGAATACAAGGTGAAACTATTAAAACTTTTTCTGAGTAGACATTTTGTAGATGGGCTTAAGTCAGTTTTGGAAAATACACCACACACCAGAGACTCTGATTTCTCTCAGTAGTCATAACTGTTGTCTTGTTAGAGTCATAGAGCTAAGCTAGAAGATCTCATCTCACCACCATCTATTTCCTGAGTTTACCAAGAACCTGTTTTAAAACATCCGTGTCAATTTGGGGAGGCCTTCCTCAGCCAAAAGGAGTACATTTGAAGTTTATTTTGTGAAGAATACTTGTGTATAAGGATAGTAAGCCTAAAATAGACCATAGGAAGTAATTGAATACTTCTTCAGGCTATATTGGAACATTAAGTTTGCAAAATTATAGACTAAGTATTCTGGTAGTACACTTAAACTGACTACTTTTTTCAAAAAGTTTTCAAGCTTCACAGCTAGCATCTTGGCATGAAGCCATCAGTTTTGTAAGGTCATGAATTCATTGAATTCCTGATAATGTGACTCTAGTCTAAAACCAAATCTCCAAATGAAGTAAAATGCTGATTTATTGAAGAACTTGATGCAGAAAACATGGATGGACTACAGGTGGCAGGAAGTGTTCAGAGTGCTTCTGTGGAGACAGGAGAAGCTGGTTAATAACAGAGAGGTTCAGGTCGGTTGTGTACACACTGGAGGATGAGCTTACTGTGAAGGAAAATTCTCTAGAATCCACTGGTCAAAGGTGGAGATAGCATAGCGAGGGGGATTTTCAGAAGAATTGGGTCTAATAACCTGAAATCCTTATCAATGGTCCAGATATCCAGTAGGTAGAATCCAAAAGGGACGTGCAGATCCAGTAGGCTTACAGTAGGGTCAGGACCATTAAGCAGGTCAGAGCTCTTCAGAGCTGGAAAGTCAATGGAGTGCAGTCAGACAATCTGGCAGTGTTGCAAGAAACACACAATGATGTTACTGGTGGGGGTAGAACTAACCTTGTTGAGAGAGGTAAAACAGGAAGTCCTGGTGTCAAATTAAAAGCTGAGACAGGAAGTGTGGCTAAAATCATAACGTCTGATGAAACCTTTATTGCTTTGTTTTAAGATTTATCTATTGTTTTCAACAAATCAGCTTGAAGATACAGAAGTTTCTTCTGGTTCTCTTTTGGTTACATTATGCACAGTTCTGGTGGTTAATGAGACCTAAACAAACACCTAAACCTAAGATCACGATTTTCTCTTCAAAGCTTTCTTTCACAGTTTGAAAATATAATAAATAAAACAATATTTGTAAAAATAATATTCATATTAATATGGCTGTCTTTATAGTTTGTTTGATTGTACAGATGTTTGACTTATGCAGCTGTAGAGCCATGTACCACTGATTTTAAAATATCACACTAACCAATAAAGCATTAAAAAACAAGAACAACATAGAACACAGTGGATTCTATTTTGGTGTTTTTGAGGAAATATATCCAAAATTGGATATGTTTGGGAAAAAAAATGAAAGAACTCAGCCCTCGGTCCCCAGTCCTGTTTGAAACTCTGACCAGTTAAAGTGTTAAAAATACTAGTTCCTGTAAATACATTCTTGACAGCAACTGTTTTCATTCATTCTTCAGATGTTGCTGTTTTCACCAGTGTTGTTTAGTAGACTATAATTGAAATTAGGTTTCAATTTCCTAAAGAAACAGATGGTAGCCCTATTCTTATTTTACTATTTAAATAATTAGATCTATCACATAAAATTGTGTTAAGACAAAACTTATTAGAAACAATATAATAAAAGTGCAATAATTAAGATATAATGATAAAAAATTGTATAGAAGCATGTGGTAATCTATGAAAATAAAACAACTCTGCTTCATTCTAATTTTTTCTATAGTTTAAAATAGATTTTTTTTGTAAGTTCTGTAATTTGTTACATTTAAAATGACCAGCTTTTATCAATTTGTTCAATTTACATAATTAGTTGATAGAAACTAATATTTTTAAATGTAACTGATTACAGAGCATATTTTAATATTTAGTGTATTTTTTAATGCTCAAGCATAAATATAAGAACTTTGTTGGATAAGGAAACAAATGAACAGCCTCTACAGCGTTTGGTCTAGTCTCTATAAATACTAGCAAAAGAAGCATATTGTTTAATGGAACCAACAAGCACTTTGAGACGTCACAGCCTCACCAGGAGCCATATTCACACCACTTATGAACATTTGGGTGAGCATAAAGAATTCACCTAGGTCAGAGTTCTGCAAACTTTTGATATAAAATATATATATTTGCATTGATAAAAACAGGAGAAAATGCAAATTGTTTTTTACTTTTGGCAGAGGGTCATTTGACTTTCTTTCAAAATAAAAGACTTCCTGTTCCACATGGGATGATCCCACCCAAAGGCATTGCTCTTGTTATTTCTTAAGTCTCTTAGGGTGGGTTGTGATCCTTTTCCTTACTTACTACAGCTATTAGCATGACATTGCTTCATGATTCGATAGAAATAGTATGTTAAAAGAATATACAAATTTATTTTCTTAAGTCAATAAACGTTGTGCAGCATAAAATATGTGTTTTAAACACATAAAAAGAGCAATCACAGAAAAAAATGCAAACATTTTTATTGTATTTAAAATCTGTGCAAAACAGTAGAGTGATCGTAGAGTGCAGTAGAGGCCTCTTTCATTTTATTTTATTCATCCAAAGTGAGCTAAAGCGTGTGGCCCTGGAGCCTCAGGTTGCAGACCTGTGATTTAGGAAATTTGATGAATTTGCAAAAAATCGGAAGCACCTTTGAGATCTGCAGGTGTGTTTAAAATAAGGTTGACACCGAGCTTTAGTAAAGATTGGTTAAAGCATGTTTAATAGGAGCCAAAAGTCTGTTTTACAAAAGAAAAAAATCCAACATGGCAGAAAATAAGGGAAAGTAGGCAGTGACAAATCAAACGTTTCAAGTAATCTCAATAAATAGATAATCATAACTTTTTAAACAAAAAACCCAAAAGTGTAAAACTTTACATACGTAACCACACACTAGAGAACTCGTTTTGTAAGACCTAAAATACTCACTAAGGAGGTCGTTTTAAATGTAATTTGTAAATTTGTTGATCAAAAACTAAATAATATTGCAGTGCCACCTATAGGTCAATCACAATGCAACAGTTTGAACTTGCTAAATGCTTAACTCATCCATGTATCAACTTTGTTAACACCAGATCGTTCAGTTGAACTAAGGGTGTGCAATTCTTTTTCAAAGCATTTTTTAAACATCTAAGGCAAGCATGTCCAAAAAACTTGATTGTGATTGGCTAAACTACGTTGGAAGCCATATTGAAACCTGTTTAACCTTCAGAGACTTAAAGGCCAAATGAAAGGAAAACATTTATTTATAAAACCACAGCGGTGACCAAGATAACTGCATGTGTTATTTCCTGTTGATTTATATTTAGAGTTTATGTTTATATTTATATATTTATTTAGAGTTTACTGTTGATAAAAGTTTATTTTCAGACTTTTTCTTTGTTTTATCTCTGGTCATCAAATGTGAAATTCACAGTAATTTTGGTAAAACTGCATTTAGGTATAATTCTGTTTTATGTGAAGGAATGAAAGGTATCCCATTGCATTGTGGAATTAATTTGCATGTAATGTTTCTCATAAGGATTCAACGTGGTTGGCCCTCACATACTTTCACCTCACCACATTTCACCCTCTTCAAAAAGTTTGGACACCCCTGATCTAAGGTACAACAGGAAAAATAATTGTATTTATTTGAGGTGGGATAATAAATATGTTGGTGCTATTGGGCCAAATTTGATACATCTTGGGCTCAAAATGTGACCGTTAGTAGCCATTAAATCCCATTAGCTTTAGTGGTTATGGATGCACATTTCAAGTGTGGTTACATTTATTTCCTATGAAGGGAAATAATGATAGATGCTACTAAAAGTATTGGCACATGCCTAAGTAGCTTTACAAACTCTAAGTGGTTGTATGTTGAGAGCTTATTTAGTTTAAAAGAAAATATTAATAAAACATTTGTAGGATAGGATACTCTGATTGCTTTAAGCCACCAGACAAATACAAACAAAAACCAACACGATCCACTAAATTTGATGCTTTAAAGTTTCCCCTTTACATGCTAAACATTGCAAACATCTGTTTCTCCCCATTTTTGTAACAAACTTTTGTTAAATTTGTGTAGAATTTTGGGTCTGTTAGATTCACAGTTAAATTGAACCAAGTGACACTGAAGTGTTAGAAGTTTGTCTCAGTGGATTTCTCAGTGGGTTTCTCGGTTGACCTCATGCTTGAACTTATGGTTTCCACGACTTGTCCGCCGGTCCCCCCCCTCTCATAATACGGCATTTTGGATTGCTCATCCAGGGCGTACGGAGTGATGGACAGCTTTAGTTTCTGCGGGAGATAAACACCTCAGTCTCGTGCAAACATTCAGGGAAAGTCGAATGCCAGTCGTGCATCACCTGCATGGGGGAGCCCGGGAGCACCCACAGGGTGTGGATGGCACCCAGAGGGATCCAGATGATGGAGCCCAGAGCGATCACCCAGCCGACCCCCTGAGCCCACGGAGGGAAGACGTAGTCCTCATAGCGAGCTGGTCTGAACTGAATGATGGAGAAAATCAGGATGACCTGAAACAAACAAACAACTTTTATTTTATTTTTTTAATTAACTTATAAATGTGTCATTACAAAAACACCTGTTGAAAAAAAATGTAAATCAACATGCCACAAATTACTAATGCTAATATTTAAAATAAATAAATATTCAAATTTAAAACAAAATTCAAAGACCACTAAAGAA
>NC_050525.1:8226545-8228939 GCF_002922805.2 Oryzias melastigma
GAGGGAAGACGTAGTCCTCATAGCGAGCTGGTCTGAACTGAATGATGGAGAAAATCAGGATGACCTGAAACAAACAAACAACTTTTATTTTATTTTTTTAATTAACTTATAAATGTGTCATTACAAACAACTATTGAAAAAAAAATGTAAATCAACAGGCCACAAATTACAATTACAAATGCTAATATTTAAAATAAATAAATATTCAAAGACCACTAAGGGACAGAAATGTTTGTTTTTAATTCATTATTTTAAGCTGCATATAAAACTAAAAAAGTAGGATTTTGTTTTTCTTTTTTTAAGTCTACCTCTTTAAAGATAGGATAACATTTTTTGGTACCTTTATTTTTCTCGAGTCAGATTTCACATTTAAAACACGTGAGAATAAATTTCACAAATCTGCAATGAATATATTATTAAAGATTTTTACTTTTTTGTTCATTTTACTATTTCAACAACTTTAGGGATATTTAAAACAGAGTAATTTTTTCATAAATGTCGACTTTAATGAAAATAAATACAAGAAAATGACTTATTTATACAAAACCACTCATTCTTATGAGAATAAAATAAAATTATAGTAATAAAAACAGCAATTATATAGAAATTTGAAACATTTTATTCCATAAAAACCGCTAACCACTGCACCACTGTGCAGCCCCATATAAATATAATTATTAATCATTAAGATAATGATCAATTTAAGGTCAGTCTTTAACTTTGAAAAAACAACAACACACAGTACTTATTATAAATTAATACTTACCTGAGAGAATTTCCCAGAGGGATGACAGACTTTTTTTAACCTACTTCTGGTTGTGCTATTTACCTCATTACTGAATAAACGTAGCACAAATATTTTTTGCAGTAACAAATTTACATGTACTAACTGCCTTGAAAGCCAATTGAGGTAAAGAATAATCCCCTGAGACAATCATTTTCATTCTTTGTTTTTAATTTTTTTAACTTATTGTGTCCAACAGCTGAGCAAACAGATGAGAGCTGAAAGCCTCTGGTGTCGAGAGATTTTACTGTTACATTCGGGGTGTCAAACTCAATCGCACAGGGAGCCAAAATCCAAAACACAAAGTAGGTCATGGACCAAAAAAGATAAACATTTATTGAAAACAAAAAATTTGAAACTTTAACGTAACTTTATTTTTTTTAACCATAAATATGAGTAAAAACTGACAGGAATAAGAATAAAACTACTTAAACCTTAAATAACTTAATATTTTGCTCTCCATAGTAATATATTCTTTCAAAATTAAACAAGTTAGAAATAAAGTAAATCTTAAAAGAAAAAAACCCTCAAATTTCTTTACTTGTTTGTCATTTTATAAACAAAAATTAAATTAGTTAATATCCCAAAAAATGTTGCTTCAATATGTTAGCAAGATAACATCAGGTTGTTAATAACAATAATATTAAATGATCTGGAGGGCCGGATACAATTACCACGTGGGACAGATCCGGCCCCCGGGCCTTGACTTTGACACATCTGCAATAAGGGGTTTATAAATCTTCTGGCACATGAGGTGTATATTTGTATAAACCCCTTTTGTTTTTTTAGGTTAAACTTTAATTATATTAACTGTGTTTCCGGACTGAAATAAGGAAGAGATTTGGATGTTCGAGATGGAGGATGAGGGTACAAAAGAAGGCCCCGCCTTCCTATCAACAGATGAGCAGTCCACCACCATCACCCAGGATTTCTGAACATCCCCCCATCCCAGCCCCAGGCAGGAACGAGGGCCCCCCAAATTCACTGTGCCCAAAATTCATTTTCACTGGGTACTAGGTGCGTGCAAAATTTGGCAAGTTTTTAAGTAAGGAAGTGAGGAAGATGAATTGCAAAAACAATCCTTTTTGCTGTTGCAGGACACAATTAAAACCTGTTTCATGGACAACAATCTTTTTGACAAATGTAAAACATTTAGTAACAGAGACAAAACTATCACGAAAATAAAGTGAAGATTGAAAAAAAATCGATTTTCATCTTTTTTGTAAATTAAAAAAAAAAACATTAAAAAATGGGAATTCCAAACAACTTTTACATTGTTTATCAGTTTACCTGGACTGATGGGATTTTTCCTTACCCTTTAATTTATGGATAATCTTAGTTGGGGTTAATTATGTATTAATGCCTTCCAATTTAATTTAGAATTCTTAGTAAAAAAAAATTTAACATGTATTTTTCCTTTTATTTTTCATTTATATATTATATATTTTTCTTTTTTATTTTGTTAATTGTTTTCACTTTTACTAATGCTTAAATTGAAATAATTTTGTCTTCACATGTATACATATATAATGCCATGTTTTGTAATGTCGGTGTAGCCAGGGTAAATATGATGCAGTACATAAAACCTAACACATAGAGGGTATTAAAAC
>NC_050525.1:8228993-8237507 GCF_002922805.2 Oryzias melastigma
AAACTCACAGCGACGAGCACAGGGGCAACGACCAGCCAGCACACTCTGAAGAAGATGTTGGCTCCTCTTCCAGTCATCTCAACGAGGTTCTCAGAGAGCCGCTTCACTCCTGCACGCCAACAACAAACCAGAATTAACGGACACATTTTGGAGAACAAAAACCACAAAAGAATTTAATATAAAACATGTTTCTCTGACCGTAGAGCCAACAGGTGGCAATAATCTCAAATAATGCGAGGAACATGATGGACACGATGGCAGTGTAATGATCCATCAGCTGGAAGACGTAGATTCCCACCTGGAAGCGGATTCTTTTGTTAGGATTCTGGGAATCAGAAAGTTGTGGTTTGATAGAAGGTTCATGCACTCACCTGCATGACACAAGGTATGCCCAGAAGGAAGGCCATGGCACAAATCGCTAAAACAAAGAGTTCCTTCCGCTTGAAAATGCCAATCAGTTTTTTATAGTATTCATCCATGAGACTGGTGACCATCACCTCGACCATCGCAAACTGACAGAGGAGGAGACAACAACAGCGGAGTCAGACGGATATCAGCTGAAAACCAGCTCCTTCAACCATAGAAGTTGATGATGAACACCTCACTGTCGAGTCCAAGACAAAGCAGCATGAAGAAGAACAGCACAGCCCAGACCTGCGGCGCTGGCATGTTGGCAAAGGCTTGTGGGTAAACAACAAAAACCAATCCTGGACCTTAATGAGGAACAAAACACACATTATGAATAGTTATTTCCCTTAATTTTCCTCATCGTTTTCAATGATTTGTTGCATGTTGGCACATTTTGTTAGCATTTACCTCTAAGCCCTAAGTAAATGCATACAAACAGAATGCAGGAATCAAGACACTTAAATGTCTTTTACTTTGAATAAATATTTGAAAAATATTTGAAAGCTTGAAAAGAGGGAAAATGTCATTTTCACAAAATAATACTCATAATCAAAGTTCAAAGCAGCTAAGAAAACTCTGATGACCCATTCAAGCAGCATTTAAACGCATCACTTTCTTGGTGATGTGAAAACTCACATCAGATTTGTGCGTAAATGTGGTTTTGTGTGTATCAGATGATTGGTGTGTACTTTCTAAAGGTTTGTGTGTGTGGAGTTTTAAACTGCTGTGCGTTTGTAAATTGTAGTTATTTGTATTTTGTAATTTTTGTACATGTGATTACACAATTGCAAGTACACAGTTACGCACAAAATGTATTGTATGAGTGACAGATCAAGAATTGCGCACACACAAATCAGGTAATGGCTTCATAGAGTCCAACAACCACTCTGACATGTTTAGTTGACCCTAAAACGATTGAGAAATCCAACATCTTGGCCCAGATATCCAGCACACCTTTGTTCTTTGAGCATTAATGGACAATGTGTCAATCAAGATGCCTACTAATGGTTTACCTGATCATTTTTAGAAGTGCGGACAGAAGCTACTAGACTTTTTTTGAAATAAGTATAATCAAATTTAAGTAATGAGTCTCACTAGTTGTTTCATTTTATAACCAGGACGCTCTGTGTCTGCAGGAGTACTGAGTGTTCCTTAAATTTCAGACTCTTCTCTTCTGATTCCAAGATGATCCAGAAAGTTTTAATGTATCACTCTTTTCTTACCGTCTACAGCCAGTTCGTTGACAGGAATGCCCTGCAGGTAAGACATATATCCAAAGGCAGAGAAAATGACGAACCCGGCCAGGATGCTGGTGACGGAATTGATGATGGCTATGGTGAGAGTGTCCCTGTGAGGAGAGGAGACGCCTGATTTAGACCGTTTCCTTCACAGATCAAAGCAGAATGAACGGACTGGAAGGTGTACTTCAAAACGTTGTTGTTAAAGGTGTTATAGCTGGACATGGCCATGAGGGAGCCGAAGCCGATGCCGATGGAGTTAAAGATTTGAGCTGCTGCGTTCACCCACACCTGCAAACCAGCACCGGTCATTGGTTTGTGTGGTGCCTGCATCCGCCAACTGTTGTGTGTTCCTTACCTCCACAGAGCGCAGCTTGTCCCACTCTGGAAGAATAAAGAAGTTGATCCCGTCTATTGCACCAGGAAGCTGCACATTATTGATCAGCAGGGCGATCAGGATGACGTACGGGAACAGAGCAGTGAAGTAGACCACCTGCCAGCGGAGAAAAGAATAGAGCTCAAGTCATACTCTGCAGAATCTCATTTCTAGTCATATTGGTTTAATTTGGTGAAGGTTCTCAGTCACACAGGTGATATTTTGAAGTCATGGAAAGTAGACTTAAAATCTTTTTGAGACGTTTAAACACTGGGGCTCTGGGTTTTGTAATTTGATTTACTGTAACTTTTCAACTGCTGGAATTACGTTGATCATGATAAAGATTTTAAATTTTAGTGTCACTATCAATGCCTCAGGTGTTAAAGGGTTAAAACGAGGATTTTAAAGCAACTTCAAGACATAATTTTCAAGACTTCAAGACTCGCTCTGATGAAAATCATGTTTTTGGTGCATTTTTCTCATGATGGAGGACTTAATCGAATTTAAAACTTAATTTCTAAGTATTTGTTTATTTAAATCTTGTGAATCAGGAGCAGATGAAAAAGTTTGACAAAGCTTGTAGGTGTAGAATATGCAAAAGCAGGCCACAAGCTCTCTGCTCCACTCCATTCTGATGCACCCACTTTTAGACGAATAGATCCATGACCGTCTCTGTTTACCTCATCCCAGCTGGCATCTGGATCAAAACTGTACAGCTGAATACAGTGAGGATCAACATTTTGGAAAATTGTTCTATTTTTGTACATAAAGAGGCCAATGAAAGATGGAAAAATCCTCGAAAAGGATTAGATTATAGATGAGACATTCTTTCAAAATAGGCTTTATTTCCATCATTTACCCTGTCAAAATAACAGATAATTATTGTAATAATTATCTGTTATTTCATTGTCATAATGATTTCTGAAATACTGTTAAGTCTATTTTCTTAATCATTATGTACTTCATCTTTGTCATTTGACTAATTGATACTTAAGGATTGTTTATGGTTGTATTGGTAAAGAATAAATGGCTGATCATAAGTTAAAAACCGAATAATAATAATTTAGGTAAGGAAAATGGAAAGTTAAAAGTTAAGTAAAGCAGAGAAGGGGTGGGATTATAGAAGTTTGTTTCCTCCCACTCCCTTTCAAGCAATCTACTAAACTTCTTTTTACAATCCTAATAGTTAATTGTTTCATTGTGTCATTTCTACATGCAAAAGAGCAAATATGTCTATAATTAGGAATAACAATTGAACTAACTACTTGGTGGATGAATCAATCAATTTTATCACAAATTAATTACCCTTTGTTTGATATATCTTTATATGGATTTATTACTCTGTTGATTGTCTTGTTTTTGTATTATTCTTGCTTTGATTGCTTGAAATAAACCATTTCCAAATCCAAATTTCAAATGAACTCCACACTACTGGGAGTCCTTTTATAATAAATATAAAGATGATCAGAGTCGGACTTTAACACTTAAACGCCACAACTTGTTTAAAAAAACATTTTGATTAAAACAAACTAAATGAGCAAAAAAGAGACAAATAAAAAACAGGCATAAAGAAAAGAAATTGCTCTATAACACAGTTAATGTTTACTTAATTTAGATATTTTGTGAAAAACAAATCATTTTGTCAGAGTTAAACTAACTGAAGGTCTTTTTAAATTCAATTTAGACAAAAAATAATAATATAAAAAAACTCATGTAGCATTTGGGCTTTAGCATATGGATTGTCCATGTTCCTATCTCCATCGTTCGTCTCTTTCACTTACCTTCCCTGTAGATTTCACCCCCTTGAAGATGCAAAAGTAAATGAGGATCCAGGCCAGGATGAGGATGAGGAAAAGCTGCCAGCGCAGTGTTCCAGTTTCTTCTACTCCACTGGTTTGCTCAAGCATCTCATACCTGCAGAAACAGAAAATGTGCTGAGTATTTAAAGTCAATTTATGAAATTATTCAAACCTCTAATAATTCTCTGGGCATCTCCACTTCCTCCACACAGTCCAAAAGTATGCTTCATAGGTCAATTGATGACTCTAAATAGCATGTGGTAGTCATTGTGATAGATGTGTTCACAGTGTATCCACCTTTGCCCAACAAAGCTAGGACAGGCTCCAGCATCCCCATGACCCCAATAGGGAATTAACAAGTGAGGATAATGGATGGATTGAAATACTTTCTCCTTTTTAAGTATTTAGAAACCTTATTTTCACATGACAAATAATATATCTTTGTCAAATATGAAAAACATGCACCTTTAAGGAAATGTATTTTCACAAACAAGTCATTGTTTGTTAGTCACACTCATTCTGTGGCCTTTTTCACAACAGCTTTCTTTTTTCAGAAAAAAAGTGACTTATGGAATCATGTCTGATTGTCAGCTAACATTAAAGTGGATAAATGTTGATGTACATTGTCTAAAAAGACTCCAACTGTTAAGCACGGTGGAGGAGGGGTGAGGACTTGGGCTTGTACGGCTGTTTTAATTTTAACAGATAAGTTATATTGATGTTCTAAAACCAATCAACTGATATGGTAATCATAAAGGGATTGATGATAAAGGTAGTTAAACTAAAGTACCATCGTTAGCTGAAGCACAAGGTTTGCTCATGTGAAAAACAATTTAATTCTCTGGTTTTTAACAAAGTACTATATTATGTCCTGCTTATACTTGCATAATGACTGCATAATGCATATCAAAATATTTTTGTATTTAGTTTGTTTTTTCATGATTAATTTATAATTGATCAATCGCTGCTAGGCGTGCTAAGAAAATAGTTTTTGAAATGCAATGTTTTTAAAGCCAGGAAATGCTTCAAAACAGGGGTCTCAACGGGGTATTTGTGGCCCCCAAGTTGATATTTTCCGGCCCCCGCCTTAAAATGAAAGTTCAATGTCTACTAAGCTATATCTTCTGCATGTCCCAGCTTCTTTGATGATAGATTTGTATTTGCTTTGTCATGCTTCAAACTTAGCATTTGCTATTGTCGTTGGATCAGGTGGTCAGAAAAGTCCTTAGCAACAGATGCTAACGTCGCTAGCTCCTGTTGTTTCACAGGACACGCAGAAGTTATGGCTTAGTAGTACATAGACATGAATAAATGTTCAATAAACTTGTTCAGTAGACATAGACAATGGATGCAAAAACATATTTTTGGCATAAATGGAACCCCATACAGTCCAGATTATTCCTTCAATTTAAGAACCCTCCCTGCTTTATATATTTACTGCATGAGAAGTAATCAACAGGTATGGCAAAGCTCCAGTTTCTCCGTGTCATGTGTTTGACAGCTTTGATGAAAGCCTTGTGTTTTTACTGCACATGTGTCTGGACAGATCCATGGTGAAGGAGCTTCATCGAGTCAACGAGTAAATGCAAAACATGTGAATTTGCGTCCATACATGGAAAATAAAACATGACCTGATTTTCTTTACTGCCCTAAATCAGAAAACTGTGTTGTAGTGGTTTTTGTTGAAGGTGAAAGTAGCAGCTGACAGAATACGTTCCTATATTTTCAGTTAACCCTTTAACACCTGAGGTGTTATCTGTAAACACAAAATATTTAACATACTGCAACTTTGCAACGGTTAACATGATAATTCCAGCAGATTCTGAAGGAGAAAAGCGCTTTTCTTCTTCAGAATCTGCTGGAATTATTGTGTTAACCGTTGCAATAAATCAAAGAACATAAATACTGGAGCTCCAGATAATTTATCAGTCATTCTTAGTCATTCTTATCATTGACCTTCACATTCTGATTGTTTCACAAAAACTAGGGAACACAGTGTTTTCTTTTGTGTTCATTCCTGAAAAATTGCAAGCCCCAACAGACAGAGCTGAGTTTGAGCCTAAATTCCTTTCAGGTTATTTGGTAATGTCCCATTAACTAAATATTATCTAGCACACTTCTGTGCTGAAGACGTACTGGAAGAACTCCTGGCTCGCTGTGGAGGTGTAGCTGCTGTTGGTGGCGTGATCAGAGCAGTTCGGCGTGTTCCAGGTGTTGTTGCAGCTCTGCCACGGTAGCGGGGATTGGAAGGAGTGGAAAAGATAAAACAGGGCCCAGGTGATGATGACGTTATAGTAGGTGCACATGATGAATGCGATGGCCACTGATGCTATGCCCACTCCTGAGGTGAGACAAAAATGAATGTTTTGCTTCTTACTGTAACTGAAAGTCAAAGTCCGTTGATCCACATGGGGGACGCTTCAGAACACAGTACCTTTGAACAGAGGGCAAACAGTTGCCAGAGCGTGCACGGGCCCTCTCCTGGTGTACTGCCCCACAGTCAGCTCCATGTAGAGCAGAGGGATCCCCAGCACCACCAGCATGAGCAGGTACGGCACCAGGAAGGCACCTGGCAGACATAGTGCAGGGTCAACTTTCACACACTAAAAATCAGGGATAAAGACACTGGGACTCAGCCAGGTTTACACTTTTCTTTAATCATTAACGTTTGTGAGTCGTCCAGCAATTCCATTACTTAGCTTAAAGGCGATGAATAGGTGAGGTTTCCCTTCAAAATCTTATCTTTATTACTCCAAACCACACATAATTTTCGCATGTCCAAACTATTAGAAAGTAGCTAAACATTGTGTAATCTATGCTTTAATCAAGAAGAATGATGGATTTTTTCTTGAGTTTATTTGTTCTCTTACCTCCACCGCTCCTGTAGCAGAGGTAAGGGAACCTCCACACGTTTCCCAGACCCACGGCACAGCCGATGCCGGCCAGGGTGAACTCTATCTGCTTGCTCCATGTGGGTCTGCTGAGCTGTGGATCCATGTCTGCCCCCTGCTGCACTGATGTTGCCTGTCTGGGCCCAAACTTAGGGAGGCTGACTGTCATTTAAATCACTCCGGGGTGATATAACCTCCCATTTTATTACCCGTAATGATTACCTGAGAAGAAACACTTGAGCATGTGCAGCACTCACTGAGGAAATAGTTTTCTGGACTTAATAGGTACCATAAAAATCCACAGATTTGTAGTTTTCAAACATGTAAAGTGAACAAAGGTTAAAGTAATTTGCTAAATTTGTAATTAAAGTGATTAGATAATCTTCTGACATTAGAGTAAAAAAAATAAAATCCAAAAAAATCTATTTTAACAAAAATTGAAACATTTTTGTAACTAATGCTGCACAATTTGTTGTGCGGTTGTCAGATAAAAAACAGAAGGAAATGTTTTTCATGGACAGCAAATAAATAACTAACAGTGAGTATAGAGATTTGTAAACCATGACAAAGCAAAACTCTAGAAAAATCAACCGTAAAACCTTACAAAGATTAGATTAGGCTGTTGGTGCACTCGAGTCAAGCTGAATTCTGTGTGCAAAGTTGTATCCTCTGAGGTTTATTTTACTGTTCAACAGGCATGTCACACTGGTTCGGTATTAACCCTTTAGCTCCAGCATTGATGTTCTAACTTTTCTGTAACTTACATAATTATGTTGATCGTGTTTATGGTTGATAAGTTACAGTATGTCAAAGAGTGTGTGTTATTTCAGGGTCACCAGCACCATCAGGTGTTAGAGGGTTAAACAATAACAGTCAGAATTTTTTTTTTTTAACAGCTCTTAAATATATTTTTTATAAATGTATTATATCAGTTTTGGTTCTTCTGTTGAGCCACATCTCTTGTGTTATCAGTAAACTTGACAAACAAGACTATTGCCAGCAGTGCTGTTGTGTAATTGGTTTATTTTTTTAGAGGCGGGGCCTACAATGTAGTCAATACTCATACAGAAAGGCCAGGAGACAAATGTAGATGAAAAACTTGATCTATAAATTCTTCTCCAGCTTCAGGTAAACCATTTAATTGATGTTTCTGTTACACATATTACCTTATTTGAAGTGATCTACAAGCAAAGTACGCCACACTTTCTCGACACGTTGAACTATTCTTGCTCGGTTACAAACAAAGATGTGACCAAGGCAGCTTTAACATGTGTGAGGTTACACCTATAGGGCTGGGTGTCGCCAATAATTTCCATAATTAATTTGATTCAATTCCAATATTTTTTCCCCGATTCTTTTGATCCACTCAATTCAAATAGATTCAATTCATGGTTTAGACACATATATTTAGAGATATATATATACAATATATATATGTTTTGAAGATTTTCCTATGAATCTAGTTAACATACTATAAAACGTTTTAGTTAAATTATAATGAGATTGCTAATACTTACGGTGTTACATGGATTCTCAAACGGAGAAGCTCCAACAATTTTTCTGCCTCTCCTGGAGGGTGTTTCAGTTTGCCCACTAGGTGGTGATTGCGGTATAGCATTATACCTTATTCCAGAAGAAGAAAGAATGAGCAAAAAACTGTGCTATAAAATATTTCCTTTAATGTGTTTCACAGAGAAACAAAGGGAAACAATTGTTTATTTGTTTAAAAGAAGGAAAAATGTGAGATTTAGTATTGTTTACTTGGAATTACACCTTGGTCTGGGTGAATACTGGATTCTGAT
>NC_050525.1:8237692-8238874 GCF_002922805.2 Oryzias melastigma
TGACGATCAACATTTATATCACTTCCCTTTTTTAAAGTAAAGGAGTACTGATAAATCATTCAACCCATCGCCCCATAATGCTAGGTTGATTTAATTATTGTTTTTTATTTTATCTTATCAGGCTCATGGAGCCACTTTTCTCCTTCATAATCTACTGGAGTGATCGTGCTAATGGTTAAAAAGTTACAGTGTGTTTAAGATTTTGTGTTTGAGCGTCACCAACAACCCCTCAGGTGTTAAAGGGTTAAATGATCATATTCTGTTTTGGTAGCTTAAGACAAAGTTAAGACAAAGTTAACAAAGTTAAGCTTCAAGCTGCTTTGTGAAGAGAACGTTTCAAAAACAGTTTCAAAAATAGTGAGCTACAGCCTGAGTGGGTCTGTAGCTCACTGCCACCCCTGGGGAGGGGTCAAATATTCAATTCAATTTTATTTCTATAGCCCAATATCACAAAGGAAATTTGCCTCATTGGGCTTCAAATATGAAGTATAGAGGTGTGATGACTGATGAGACTTTAACTTTCACTTCTTTTTTTTAAGCAGCTTGTTTCTGCGCTTGTACACCTCTATTTAAGGGGAAGAGTTTGGATTTTTTTCCTCTGTCTCTGTCATGAGGAACAGACAAATACTGACCTGATCGTAGTATTCGTTGATATACTTGTAGACTTCATGGTAACGCCACAAGACAGTTGACCTCTGGTGCATAATTCTGTTGTAGGAGAGGAAGAAAGTCAAAATAAATCTACTTCCAGATTTGATTTTAACTTCTGAGTCATTTTCCAGCTGGATATGCTAGCAGACGTCTTACCCGAGAGAGCTCTGCCAGAGCCGAGTTCATCTCCTGATCGCTGGCAGAGATGGTCTGACGGATGTCGGTGTAGTACCTGAGGAAAAGGAAAGCACGGCTCTTAAACAGACTCACAATTCAGTTTGTTCCAAACTCAAATCCTGTTTAATGTTTATTTGTGTATTATTTCTTAACCTTTAAAAGACAACAGGAAAATCACAGTCTGATACTAATTTACCAAATACAAGAAAACTGAAAACATTTTGTCTTGATCAAAACTAGAAAAGTTTGGCAGTGAAAAAAAAATTTGCTTTTGGCAGATGTTTTAGGTCTTAAGAAAATCCGAGTATTGACGTCATACATACAACACATTTTAACGGGAATAAACTTGTGGTA
>NC_050525.1:8238974-8240829 GCF_002922805.2 Oryzias melastigma
AGTGAGAAGAGAACAGGAAGTTGCTAATACTCTGGAGACTGTGTGCGGAGGGAGCCAGAGGGGGAGACAGAGGGCAACCTTCTGACAGTAATTAGCCTAAAAACCTTAGTAATTGCCAAAATAGTCCAAAAAGCTAGCATTAATGCCAATTTTTAAAACTTTAAAACCATAACTTTTTTAACATAATTATGAGTAATAAACAGGCAGGAATATTATTCCAGAATAAATCAACTTAAACCCTAAATAACTTTGAATTTTCTACTCTCCATGAAAATATATTTTTTCAAAATTATAGAAGTTAGAAATAAGCGCAAGATAACATCAGGCCATTAATAACGATAAAATAAAATGATCCGGCCCTCGGGCCTTGACTTTGATATATAAGTTTGGATTTATTAAACACACATTCTTCACACTGATGGAGATTGTGCTGCTATGCAGCTATAACCACCAGGAGCAATGTGGAGCTCAGTGTCTTGCACTAGGACACAATGAGCAGGCAAGGCGGGAACCGAACCCGCAGCCTTCTCTACCTCAGCACCACAGCCACCCAGCATGTGTGTAGAAAACTCAAGATCTCATCTTCTACATGAGACCGTGGGTTCACTGAGGAGACTCCTCGCTCCTCCCATTAGCTATTAGCTTGATGGGCTCTGGATACTACTCTTGATTGTCTTATTTATGGCTAGTATTATTCATTATCTGCTGCTTTTTATAGAGCTGTGGCAACAAACTATTTCCCTGCAGCCATCCATCTGGTAGAAGGAGATGTGGGACTGCATGTCAACTGGATGTTATACCCATTACGCACCACGGCTTAGATTAAAACATCTTTTCTACTTGTGGTGGTTGCATAAACTGCTTTTTTCACACCAATAAAATAGGAAATGAGTGATCCTGCCCACTCACATAGCAACTGTGCATCCATCTTCTCAACCCAGTGACGTCCTCATGGGCTCACAGGGTTTTTGGAGTCAATCCCAGCTACTGTCGGGTGAAGAGGGCGTAGACCCGGTCAGTTCATCACAGGGCCACAAAGGCTACGGTACAAATCCATTTGATTGAATTGCTAAAATAAGGTCATGAGTTTTGTTTGTTCTTGTTTTGACTATAATTATATAAAGAATTCAGTGGCTGAATTGATGCTTCTTCAACATTTTAAACTATCATGTTCATATTGAAAAAAATACCCTCAGGTATAACAGGGTTGCTGTCATAAATTTTGTTGACAGGTGTTCTTTTATACAGTCCACAGAAAAAAAGATGTTAGAAAGAATCCACTTGTTTTCCAGAGATTCAAAGCCACAGCTTTGAAACAAAAGCATCTCCAGTCTGTGGATAGAAACACTTGTTCCTCCAGACGAGTCTCTTCCTCTTCATTCTGCTGATCTCTTGTTCTGGAACTTTCTTAATATTACTTCTCTTCCTCGTTTTCACAGAACTCTTGGGTTGCTTGTATATTATAGCCATAAAGAGACAACTATGCAGCAGTAAAACCAAATGAATCCATTCCAGCTCAGAACTCTGATCTGATTCTGCATTCAGAGAGTTTAGGAAATAAAGAAAAATAGTTTGAGATTCTTCTTTTAATATCACAGTTTTCACTTTTTTGGGGTAAAAATCTTGTCAGTAGATTCTTAAGCAGACATGGGTAATGTGGATTACATCCATTCACACATCCAACCATCCAACAATCTACACATCTAAACATCCATCCATCTACACATCTATCCATCCATCCAACAATCTACACATCCATCCAACAATCTACACATCCATCCATCCATGCATCCATCCACACATCCACCCATCCAACCATCCATCTACACATCCATCCATGCATCCATCCAACCAT
>NC_050525.1:8241034-8245405 GCF_002922805.2 Oryzias melastigma
GTCAGTAGATTCTTAAGCAGACATGGGTAATGTGGATTACATCCATTCACACATCCATCCATCTACACATCTATCCATCCATCCAACCATCTACACACCCATCCATCCATCCATCCACACACCCATCCATCCATCCATCCATCCACACATCCATCCATCCATCCATCCATCCATCCACACATCCATCCATCTATCCATTCATCCGTCCATCCATCCATCCATCCATCCATCCACACATCCATCCATCTATCCATCCATCCGTCCATCCATTCATCCATCCATCTATCAGCATAATGTATTCCTTTCAGGGCTACAGGGTTGCTGGAGCCTATCCCAGTTATTATTTTTCTTGTTGAAATGTAATAAACAGAAGACGAAGATCTTCAAGTTTTCTTCTCGTCTATATTTTGAGCGCCGCTTTACCATTAACAGCACATTAGTGACAAATGAACGACGTGCGCATATTTCTTCTTCTGTCCCTAAATACCACCTGACCTGTTCACTACACCACCTAGTGGACAGCACACTATCACTACACCAGCTACAGCGAGGAGCCCTGAACAGATTGTCTGTTGCAGAGTGTGGACTTTGATTACATCTAAATTAGACTTGTTTTGTTGATTAAAAGTTTTCTCTAATCGGATCTTCTTCCCCCATCAATCGTAAAATCTGAAGAAACATTGAATTTGCTGCCTTTTATGTAGCATTTCTCATCAAGGCACCCAAGTAAATTGATAGACATGTCCGCTCTGCCATAAAATTTCTGTCAGCAAAACATAGAAAAAAATAAAAGGAAATGCAAAGAAATCCATTGTGGCATAAAACACTTTTCAGGGGGGAGGGGGCTTGATTCTCAGGAGCAATGATGCTCTGAATGAGGCGCGCCTAGAGAATGCTCCAGGCGAGCCTGAAAACTCATCAGATCATTGAGGATGAAGAAACTTGAAGTGAACCATCTCGAAGAACCAAGACAGGTGAGGATCCGTGTGTGGGAGGAGTTCTGCAAACAACAGCCATGTCTGAATGTGACAGCTTACAGATGACTGTAAAAAAAATCCAAAGATCAACAAATCTGATTAGTGATCTAAAGTACTGATGTCCAAAAACAGTAAACCTCATATAGCTCTTTATTTAAGCATCATTTTTCACAGTTTTCTTTAAATCTAGAATAAGTGAAACTAGATCCAATCAAATGCAGGTTACCATAGTAACCAAACATCCATCTACCAAATGTGCTGAAAAATAAGCCACAATCAGAAAGTCTTAAAAGAATATTTAATTATTTCCTGCTCGTTATAACATTAAACTTTTTAAAAAAGTATTTTCTAAAACAATTAGTTTAGCTTAGTTTAAATATTCTTAACTTAAATACAACAGATAAATCAATGCTGATAATAATAATTATTTATTCAGGCATTCAATCTTTGTCAGTAAATGGAAAAAAGTCTCTTTTTGACAGAAATTAAGAAAATACTGTGTTTGAAAAGGAGCATAGTGGAAACTAAAACCTTTTTCTTAAAATCTATTATTTTGACACAAAAATAAATTAAAAAAAACAATAAAATAAAAAAGTATATTGCTAACGATGTATCACCATCAATCTCATTATAAATACCAGGTATTCATTACAATCATTGTTAGGATCAAACATTAACAACAACCTCATAACTTTAGGCACATCTTTTGAGTTTTGGTGTGAAGATCAAAAAGAATTTCTTTGTATTGATTTTTGAACTACATTCTTGTGATTCTGAATCATTCCAGTGTGATGCAAAATCTTTTTAATGCTGTACTATGTCCTCTTCTTCAAAAAACTTTTTTTAGTGAATCAGATGCAAATTGTATCTTATTTAAGAGCAAGGGTATTTATGGGAAACAATTTTTACAAACTACATATTTTATGTCTTTTTGTAAAGTAAATATAATCAAAATAAAATTAGCTTTTTGACACAGACCACTTTAATTTTTTTACACTTCTGGCTTCCTGTTTTATTTACTTATCATCTCATGAAATTATTTGCAGAAGCTGCATATTTCAGACGCTCACAGCTTCAAATACAGCCAAAGTTGACGTCTGCAGTGATACTAACTCTACTTTTTTACTTTAAAATGTGGGGACAGAGGCAGTGTCGCCTCTCTATTCAAGGTTTCTGGGACTCATCATTAGTGTGAAGAAACGATCTAGTCTGATGGAGAGTAAACAAAGCAGTAGAGAACTGTCAGTCACTGATAATCAATGTTCTCATGCATGTGTGCGTTTTCTCCAGATCCAAAAACATCCGTCATGTATTCTTTTCATTTAAAATTGACAGTACTAAAGAAGTACACGGGAAATAGTAATTTTACAGAGTTCTGGACAGAGAATTTGTGAAGGAAAAACACTTCAAAGAAGTTCTGTTTTACTGTTTGGTACTCTAATGCAGTATTCTTTATTTTTCAGTGACACTATCACAGTTAAGTTTGTTACAGCATGAATAGAGATGTTGAAATAAATAACACACATCTTGGTTACAAGGGATTTCTGAGTGTTTCAATTTCATGTATAATTGTTTATTTGCATTGAATCATTTTTCATTAGTAGGAAAACAGAAAGTTTGATGTAAGGGGTAAAAAACAAAACATACTTGGCCTTAAAATACCTTTAATTCATTGAGTTGAGAAAAAAATATAGAAAAAAATTGAATTTGTGACTTTAAAGTCATGAATCTAATCAAATTGTGGCTTGATTGCATCGTTACATCCCTAGTTGAGAGATAACTCGAAATTTTCCAACAGGTGTGTGTGTGTGTGTGTATTATTATGTAGTCCTACAACAGGCTGGTGACCTGTTCAGGGTGTACCATGCCTTCATCCTACAGTACCTGTTATAGGCTCCAGCAACCTGAAAAGGATTCAGCTGTTTCAGAAAATGGATGGATGGAAAGTTTGTGTTAGAGGAAAGAAATGGGAAGTAAAGATTATCTAAAGGTTTTTTTTCATAGCAGAGTGATTGGGCTGTACCGACGGCGCCTCGGAAGTGCTATTTGAATCAATAAATACTCCGAAATTCAGTCATAAATTATTTTGCATAGCTCCTCTACTATGAGAAAAATGCTACAAAAACATGTTAAAAACACAATAAAGACAAGTCTCTTTGGAGTGGGTCTTTAATACCAAATATGTGTGTGATACAAAATGAAAAACTCTTCAAATAACTGTAACTCTGTGACTATTAATGCAGTGAATTAAAAAGGCAAAATCTGGCCATCAGATAATTACTAAAACAACAGCAAAAGTGGAATGAATGCTTGATTGTGGCAAAATAGTTTGAACATATTCAACTAACAAAAATGGGAAAAAAGTGAGCGTTTTTGCATTTTTAGATACTAAATTAAAAAATATGCATTACACACATACAAAAGGAACTCCCCTTTGTTTTGATAATACAGTATTTCATGTGTTGATATTATTAAACACAAGTTACTGAGGACTCAACACAAGTCTCTCCTTATTTAGACTAAATATTCATAACTTATGGTGTTTAATAGATTTAATTATAGCCTGTCACATTTCTCTGATGCTCTACAAACATTACACATCTACCTCTGTGCTTTAATAATCCACTTTATAACAATTATTAAGGATAATTATGATTATTAAGTTTTTTTAAAAAATTGCACAACCTAAATGTATTAAAAAGTCGTTTTACATGTTGATCTGAAGCCTCTGTTTCCAAAATCTCCACTGAGGGGGCGTGGCTTTTGGAGCTATGCTAAAGATTTAAAAGGAGAAATACTTGAAAATGTAAAAACAAAATGATTTCTTCATACATTTGTTCTCTTTCATAAGAAAAATGCCACACAGACATGTTAAAAACTCAAAAACAGGATTTTCGTATGAAGGGGACTTTAAAAGATTCAATAATTAGACTTTTCAACCCACTGGAACTGTTTTAAATACATTTTGGGTAGTTTTGGAGTTTGTGTAGATAGAGTGAAAACACGTTGTGTGTTTGTGTATGTGGTACGCTCATGAAAAATATATATAAAAAATCCTAACAAGGTAGCAAAATATATTAATACACATTAAAATACTAGTGCAGGAAAGCCACATTTAAGATGTTGTAGCTCGTTATTAGCCACCGATGCTAACAAACACATGAAGGCTGTGGAAGAACTCAAACAGCCTGTAACCCCCTTTGTTAACCACTACTCCAAAGTGCCATCCATCACAGCCTCATGTATGTTCAAGAAGCAGTCAGTATGTTTCACTGCTACCAATAAGAGCAGGATGGTATGGGTGGGGCCTAAGTCTCCTTGCTCTGCTCCATTCTGAAGCATCCACTTGTAGACAAACAGATCCATGAACGTCTTTGTTTTCCTGGTCAGCTGG
>NC_050525.1:8251003-8265388 GCF_002922805.2 Oryzias melastigma
GCTGGAGGGTTTGTGGAGTCATCCACTCCTTATGTGTTTGTAGATTTGGAGAAAGGGTTCACCCACGGTGTCATGTGGACGATGCAGCGTGAGTTTGGGCTTAGGTCCATGTACTACCAGACAGAGGTGGGGACTCGAGTCACATGACTTGGACTCGAGTCATAAATTTGAGCCGACTTGGACTTTCCTACCTCTGACTCGTGACTTGACTCGGACGTTGATATACATAGCTTGTGACGTGACTCAGACTTTAGCCCTCAGACTCAGAAAGACTTGCTATTTTCCCCCAAATCCATAGATTATAAAAACAATGACTTGGTCCCACCTCTGGTAAACAATGATTAAATTGTGACAAATGATGAAAAGAATGAAACTTGTCTCTCACCTTCATCAAACATAATTGTTTTTGTCACATCAGCAGATAGTTTACTCTCAGTTTTTTCCTTTTTCCTCATCTTCCTAATGCTATTAATTTACATGCATCTCTATTATCTACACTTTTATCACAATTTTCTACATACCGTACTCAAGGACTCTTTCATGCATTTGTGTTTGTCTTTTGTCTGTTTTGCTTGGGCACTTTAGACTTATTTTCAATGTGTTTAGAATCAAAATATATTTTGTGGTTTAGTTTTTTTTAATAGAAAAATGGTAACTGAAAAAATTAATAAACCAATATTTATGTAAGTTTTTGGCCTTAATAAAACTTTGTTTTATTACTTGTTTAGCACATGAGAACTAAAAAAAAACAAATAACAAAAAGAAAATATATATTATATATATATATTTTTTTTTAATTAATATGTGAGCTAATCCTCACAAATGACATTATTAAACGAGATTATGTCTGAATTCCTTCACTACTCAATATATAAAGCTCTATTTTGTGCGTTCACCATTTTCTAGTGCTGTCCGAATCTACAATTCCAAAATGAAGAGCACTAAAAATTTCCCAGAAGTCTTTGCAAAAAACTAGCGTGCATTGTCGCTGCATTTTCGGTATGCGGAAGCAAATCGGTTGCACCGCTCTCCCGCATGCGCGAACCAAACGTCACTTCCGCTAAAGCATTTTCCGGTCTTCAGACGGTAACAACAATAATAACCTCGTAGGATGTTAATATAGCACCTAAAATGTTTATCATAGTGAAAACATTCACTTATTGTTGAAAACACAAAAGGAAAAAGACACGTTAAGGATCAGGACCTCACGATCTTGCAGTGACTACAAATGTTTTCTTCTTCTGCTGTTTTACATGACAGCAGTTTACTCCCTAAGCTAACAGGATACAGCGCCACTTCAAAACACTTTATTTGCTCCGGTAATCCGAACACGTTATTAACGGTAACTCTGTGGGGTTTTTTTCGAACTGTAATCTAGTCAGGAGAAGCTCTCGGTTGTTGAGAAAAACATAAATTCTTGTGATCAAGGAGTTTTACTGTTTGGAAATGACTCTGTGGTGTAGTGGGTGAAGAGCGGAAGTGACGTGTGGTTCGCGCATGCGGGGTGAGCGGTGCAACCGTTTTGCTGACTACATTGGCAAATATAGACCATAATGCATTGCGTTTCAACAAAAACAGAAAATTCCACCTGGAAAATTTTATTTAGCTGTAGAAGCCTAATTAATAGTTGATAAACTGTTTTTACAACACAGGGGACTTTAAACCGTAAAAAAACACCAGATTAAAGTTCTACTTTAACATTTATTTCTTTCAAAAGTGACCATCTTGGGAGCATGCTGGTTTCTGTAGGCTCCCTCTAGAGGTTAACCGAAGAGCTGCCGAACGTCGTTATGCTGAGTGTCATGCCTGCCCTGCTCCACCCCTCAAGGTAATCTTCTGATTCCTGTCACCTGTGCCTATTCAAACCAGCTCCTGCATCACAGCCTTGCCAGAACATCTTAGCCTTACAGCTACAACTACCTGCTCCTGAAAAGCTGCAAGCTCTTGTCCATCTAACCTGACCTGTTTCTGCTGCACAACCACCCGTTCAGCCTGTTTTCCATGTACCTTTTGTGAGTACTTTCCACATTTCTCCTGGATTAGATTCCTGTGTACCAGACCCTCTTTCAGCAGAAGACCTCAAATGTGAAAGAGACAGATTGATAGATCGGCAGAAACACAAACAAACACTGGAGTCAGTTTATTATGCTTGTGAAAAATAATAAAACATTTTATTTGGGAGAATTTTGATCTAGCTGGATTTCATGTCGCTCGGCTGGAATCTGCTCACAGGTGGGGGCGTGTCTGTCCATTCTGAACTGCTCGCCTCCTGCAACGTTGGTGGGCGGAGCTTTCGCGGTGAACCGCAGAGTTTCTGCAATTTTTAGACAACGCCGATGTTCGTCTGTTTCCTTGTTGTTGGGTTTCTCATAGCAGACAGCTCCGTTTGGCTCTGCCCCCCATAGCGGGTGAACTGCTCCTGTCAGATTGACTTTCGTTCTCCGCCTTATTAATTAAAATAAAAGATCTATTTTGTCCAAAAACTACAAATAAATGCCATATTATCTCTTTAATTTAATAAAATCTTAATATTAGGATGTAAAAAAAAATTTTAAGTTATTTTAGACAGTTTCATTACGCTGATCTCACAGCTGTACAGCAGGACGCCTGAGGTCGTTCATACATATTAACAAATGAATTATGTTAACGATATTCACAGCCCTAAAATAAATAAAAACAAAGTTCAACTCTTCAAACAGGGAGTTAATATACCTCCTAACCAGTAAGTAAACCGCTAGCTTTTCATTTGAACCTTTTGTGCATCATCTTTGATGATCTATCGTCTGTGCGCTCGTGCTCGCCCTCTCCCGTCTCTTATCAAAGAGTCATTCCTCAGAGCTTCATCAGGAGGAAGCCCTTCATGTGACAGCACAACACACAAACACCTCGTGTTAATGTCAAGTCCCCGTCCAAACAGCTGATCGACCCCACGGCTCGCTTTCATTTTGGATTTTGCTGCTCAGAGATTGATTTTATCACAAACAAATCATTAATCAACAATTTACGAGCAGAGTGAGATTTCTCACAGAGATGAGGCAGCAGGACGAGGATTGTGTGCATTTATGTGCATGCGCCCTAAATGTTTTTTCAACCTGTATAATAGCTTACAAACTAAAATAGTCGTTACTTGGTTTTAATGATAGACTTAAGGGAATTGTTGAAAACTGCATTGATTAAATAGATAATAACGCATGATCTTAACACAAGTTTAAATCAGAACGAGCATCAATTAAATTAAAATACTGACACATAACTCAAAACATTTAAAAAAAATATGAAAAAAATCAAATCAAATCAAATGTCTCTTAGCTTAAACCCAATCTCTAAAGTGTCTTGAGATCTTATTTTTATGCATTAAGTGACTTTGCCGCATGCAGAGAAAGAGGCAGAAACATTTTACTACAACATTATTATAACCGACTCTCAACTGGTCTGCAAACAGTGCAGTAATGATAAATCTTTTATTTTATTCTCAGTGTTGTTGCTGCAGCTTTCTCATCCCACCATAATGATGCTTATGACCACATTTGTCTCTGTAGTGATTTAAAATACAATCCAACCCAATAAAACCTCCTGCTAACGTCTTTTTATAACTTCCATCGATGCTGATCCTTCTGTTCAGTGAAAAAAAAAAAATCTATTTGTCAAGTCTCTTTTTAAACAATTTTTACTCCTAAATTTGTGGGAAAACTCATAAATTGGCTGCTACGACAGAAACTTTTACTTTATTTGTCAGTCACTGATTCTTAAAGTTAGTCTGTAATGTTCATCATAGATAAACTTCAAAGACAGAATGTAGAATCCCAAAAATCACAATGCAGGATTTTTGAAGAATGTATTTTTAATTGTGCAGAAAACCAGAATCTAACTTTAATTCTGTCCCTTACAGACCTGCTACTTCTTCTTTAGGAAACTCTTCTGTCCTCCACTTGGATTCATCTCACCTGTTTGAAGTGGTTACCTGTACAAAAGACACCCGTCCACACCCTTGAAAAGACTGCAACCTCTCCACCATGAACAAGACCAAAGAGCTGTCAAAGGACACCAGAGACAAGATTGTAGACCTGAACAAGAACCAATCTATAATAAACAAGCAGAGAAAAATCTCCCTCCACCTGGAGCTCCATGAAAGATCTCACCTGGTGGGAACACAGATCCAGAGAACAGTGAGGAACCAACATGAGATAACTGGTCAATGACCTGAAGAGAGCTGGAACCACATTAACAAAGGTTACTATAGCAGGAGTCGGCAACTTTTAACAGATAAAATAGCATTTGGGCTCGTTTTCTACTGATCCAAACCTAGAAGGAACTTCATAGTCTTACTTTAGCCTTTAAGAAATTTGGATATGCATTCATGAACTTCTTTTTTAAATGATAAATAAGAATGATGTCTTTTTTTGGCACGAACAAAAGCAAAAATGTAAAAGAACCTAATATCTCTCAAATGTGCGTTTTTTTTTAAACTTATTTTCAAAGTAAAAGATGCTCCGTGCCAAACAGGATCATCTCAGTGCAGCTCTGGGCAACTAGTAACCATTGTTGTGCAGCATAAGATAATATGTGATTTTTAACTCATAAAAGATTCAAAGTTTTGCTTTGCATATAAAATCTGTTCATTCTGGAGGTGGAGTTGAGCAAACAAGACGTCTTCAGGTCAACAGGATGTAAAAACCTACATAGTTTATCATCTATGTTCACCTCCAAACATTCTCTTCTTTAAATCAGTACATAACCTGCCAAAATTTCCCCAGAGACCGTCTGGATGACCCAGAGAAGGATCGGGGGGAGGTCATGTAGTCAAATGGGACCATAATGGAACTCTTTGGTATAGCCACTCAAGAACACCAGATCCACTATAAAGCATGGTGATGGAAGCATCATGGTTTTCTGCAAAGAGGACAGTATAAAAGGTGTGACTGGAAAAGATAAATAGATTCACGTATGGTAAGACTGTGTACAAAAACTTCCTTGCAACATAGTAGTGGTGATGTGAAAGCATTTTAGTTCATCTCTGGACCTCAATCCAATAGGGACTCAGTGAGGGGAGTCTAAAGACCGTGTTGCCCAGCGACAGCCACAAAACATCACAGCTCAAGCATCTATGATGACCATTACAAAAGCAAACTTCATCTTTGTAACGGAAACAGAGTCACTTACCAACAAATAGTTCTGTATTGCTCCACTGTTAGATCATTTATGCCAGAGATCTGCAACCTGACGCTCCAAAGAAAAGTATAATAAGAAGCAAGGTGAAAAAAAAGTAAAATAAACTAAATCAAACTTTATTTTACTCATTTAAAGACACTTTGATACATTTGTGGGTACATATACCACAGAAAATCAAAAGAAATCCCACTGAAGGCAAACCAGATTATAAAAGTGGATTTAATATTTTATTCTACGTGTGCCTTTATTGTTCAATAAAGTCATTGAATTATCTCTGATTTGATTTAATTTTGAATTTCTGTCTGAGATGTACCACAAAGTTTAAATAGTTTTAATCACTGCTGACATCTCACTATTACTACTGTGTTGAGATGGTCGTATTGGTCCAGACTGTCTTTTATTTTGAAAGGGAGCCATATGAACCTCTGCCAAAAGTTAAAAATATTTTATATTTTTAAAAAAATGCTATTTTATCTTCATGTTTAGCTTTTATTTATGCGGATAAACCAACAATTTATTTATATTTATCATAACAGTATCTACAACGTTAATACAAATCAGTATTTTATTTTTTTAAAGATAAGACTTTCTGGTCGAATGGCTCTTTAGGATTTGAAGGTTGCAGACCACTGATTTAGGCCACGCTTTCATTCACATGGAACCTGTTCCGTTTTTTTTAAATATATATCGTCTTCAAATTAGGTTTTTGTAATTATGGAAATCTTTTATTTTCTGTCTCTTTCAAACAGAAATTTTCAAGAACCATTTAACCATCGTGGATCTGTGTCTTTGGGACTGGATTGAAGCTTCATTTGTTGTTGATTTCTTAATGTTTCTTCTTAATATTGTTTTATTAGTCATCCCCTGTTTTTCTGCAGGTAATACTCTGTTCAGTTTTTCGGCTTCCCTCGTGTCCACAGAGATTTCACTTGTCATCTTAGCTGTTTGGTGTTAATTAGTTGCCCTCAGTGCATGTAAGAGCTTCGGTTTTCAGTTTGTCGGACACGCTTGTGTCATGTTCTTGTTTTTAACCCTGCTTTTCCCAATACTCGTGAGCCACATCTTTTGGATTTGGGTCCAAAGGATGTGGCTCACCTCCTAGATTTGGGTCCACCATCACCTCCGTTTTCTTCTTGGTATGTAGTTGTGTGTTTTTTTTTCTTCATTTGTTTGTTTGTCTATTGAACCCATTTTTAAATCAGTTTATCACTGACACCAAAAAAATGGAATCTGTAGTTTAAATCATTTATTTCCATGGCCTAATTTATGGAATATGAATTGAAGTCATCCATAAATGAATACTCTATATTTAGGGTTGATAATGAGAGGGGTGTTTTCCCCTTCTCTACATGTATCCCTGAAGAGCAGGGTGGACTCCAGCCTCTGGGAGCTGGCGCATCCCCCGCGTCCTCATCCAGAGACATTCTCAGCATAGGATCCCTTCATTCATGCTGGACTCCTGATGCGCAGTCAGGAGGACCAGCCGTGCGTACGGCGCTGCTCCTGAACGTCTCCTCCCCTGTTTCTGCAGTGTTACTGTTTTTTTCCCTCCCGCTCACTCATCGCGCCTTGTGCCAACGCTGCCCACACCGCAGGAGCAGGACGGGGCTCACGTTTGCGCAGCAGCACGCTCCTTTTTTCCGCCTCATTCCTGCGCTTGATGTCCATCTTGGTCCTGATCCGCGCACTGCCTGCTCTCCATCCATTCCCGCCTACTCTCATTTGCAGTCCTTGCTTCTTCTGTGCGTTCTCCAGCTCAAACTGAGGAGCAGTGGCATTTCTGCGCGCATCTTTTTCTTTGTTTTTTTTTCCCTGCCACTAAAGGAGCATCTTCAGTTATTGTGTTGATTTTTAGATGTGAGGAATTTCTGCGAGTCGAATCAGGAGAGAAACAGACAATTATTTGATTATTTTACGCATCCACAGCCGCACGGATCTGGAGCTGTAGAGGCTTTGGGGTGGGGGTAAAAAACCTGCTCTGCTTTGCGGGGAGGCGTCGCGCTGATGCCACAGAGGAGGTTCAGTCAAAAGAAGTGACCGGACTGAGTTTGGCTCTGCGCGGTCAGGGAACATACGCGTCATTTCGCGCAACAAGCCGGGAGCACGGCGCCAGCCTGCTGTGTGGATGGCACAGGGGGTGTCTTCCTCTGTTGATCTGGTGCAAGGGGGGGCACGCTGTGACCACCATCCAGCTGAGGCTCCGGGCTTTCTGTGAGTATCTGTGTGCGCACCGAACGCACCAGGAACCAGCATCTGTAGATGGATGAGTTCTTTGTCTGATTCGTGTTTGCTGCTTCACGGTGTTCAAAAACACTTGAATAAGTTGCTAAAACTACACGCCTGGTAATTAGTGATCTTTCCACAGAGCAATATGAGAGTGAAGTTGGTCTCCTGAGGTCACAACATCCACAGCGGGCTGACTCACACACAGCTGCACACAGGTGAGTAATGCAGGATCCCGATATTAAAATAGAATGCATCATTCTTGGAATTTCATCCAAATATCTTGGCTGCACATTTCAAAAAACTAAATTTCATCGTATTTTTACATTTATTACTAATGATTAATCATCTTTCCGACCAGATCGATTTGTCTGAGGCAGAATCGAATCGACCATTAAAAATCCTTTCAAAATAAGATACATCGATTTTGGAAAATTCCATTTGGATTGAAGCATGCTAGATTTATTTACTATAGCATGAAAACAACCATCACAGCAGACATGACGGCAAGAAAAACTGATCAACCATCGCCGCAGTCCACAATGGGAAAAACAGAACTTTATTAAACTAAAATGTGACATTTATTCTTGTTTACTTGTTTGTTTGTACACAAATTTTCAAGAAGGTCAGTGAATTGGATGATTATAAATGAACAAATATCGACTGTGAACCACAACCTACGATTAAAATCTAATTGTTGTTAAAACCAGACGTCACAAGCTCGTTTTATAAAATCATAGTGTGACTCACTGGAGACAAGAGTTTATTTGCTCACCTTTGACCTCTGCTCAGCAAACAGGAACCCGCTTTATAAGTACATCATCATCTCTTTATGTAGGTCAACTGAACTCCTGCTTAGAGGTTACGTTTCGAGAGGTGTCTTGCTGAGCTTGTAGACTTAATGTCGACATTATGAAAGAACTAACAGTGGAGAATATGATTGTCCTTACAGGAACCGAAACATGCTTCAAATGTCTGCTGCTGCTGGTGATTTCACCGAGCAGAGCGAAGGAGATGTTTCGCTCCTGCTTCTCCAGCACTTGGAGAGCCCACTTTTGCCATAGAAACATCACCCACTCACACATTTGTGCAGGGCTGTGTGCCAAATGAAAGCGCTTGGGTTTTATTTTTCTCACTTTATAGCAGAGTAATTCACAGCGGGATGCATCCATACACTGGATTGGGACGTTTGTGTCGCTGTCCGTGGTGCTGATGTTAGGCTGTTGAGCCAATCTCTTCATTAATAATTTATTCATGGGGCGGCACAAACACAGAAGTTGATTTCTTCATCTGTTGGACGTTAATGGCAGTGAAACAAAGCGGCAGCAGAAAGCGTGCGGTCTCATTTATGCAGGTCAGATGCAGCTCTGCTCTGCCGCATGTCAATGAGAGCTGGACATGGAGCATTATCACATCTTCCCTGCTGTTTACACTGAGCCTTTTTGTCAGATGTGGATTTGTCCTGCCATTTCAACAACTAAGTGTTTGGATTTATTACCTGTTTGAGTTGTTTGCTCCAGCAAGCAAAGCTTGAGTGCAGGGGAACACGGAGGAATTCATTTAAAATCAAAGTCAAGGCCGGGGGGCCGGATCCGGCCCTCCGAGTAATTCTATCCGGCCCTCCAGATCATTTTATTTTATTGTTATTAATGACCTGATGTTATCTTGTGCTAATTTCTAACTTGTATAAATTTGACAAAATAGATGTTTTATGTAGATTAAGATATTGAAAGTTATTTAATGTATAAGTTGATTAATTCTGGAATAATATTCCTGCCTTTTTATCTTAAAAAGTTACTGTTTTAAAGTTTTTAAAAAATTGGCATTCTGCTAGCTTTCTGGACTATTTTGGCATGTACTAACATGTTTTAGGCTATTTTGTAGTCTAGCTGATATTTCAGCTTCATGCTAGCTGTTTTGGCTAATTTAGGCTATGTTTTGTTTTGTTTTTTAGGCTCTTCTGGAGTTTTGCTAATATTTTAGCTACATGCTAGCTGTTTTGGCTAATTTAAGCTATTTTATATTTTGTTTTTTTAGGCTTTATGGAGTTTAGCTAATACTTAAACGTAGCTGTTTTGGCTAATTTAGGCTTTTTTTGTTTGTCTTTTAGGTTGTTTCTGAGTTTAGCTAATATTTAAGCTACATACTAGCTGTTTTGGCTAATTTAGGACTTTTTCAAGTTCTTTTAGGCTGTTCTGGAGTTAGGCTAATACCTACACGCTAGCTGTTTGGGCTAATTTTGGATATCTTTTGTTTGTTTTTTTATTTAGGCTGTTTTGGTGTTTAGCTAATATTTCAGTTACATACTAGCTGTTTTGGATAATTTAGGCATTTTTCTGTTGTTTAGGATGTTTTGAAGTTAAGCCATTTTTTAAGCTAGCTGCTTTGGCTAACCAACTTTTTGTTTGTTTTTTAGGCTAATTTATTATTTAGCTAATATTTTAGCTGGCTATCAGCTTTAGCATTTTCAGCTATCAGCACTGGTATCTTCAGCGGTCAAATTCAGCTTACATCATTCACACTAACATTATCACAGTTAATGCTATGTATCTAGTTTTTAATTTTGTTAAAAAGATATGGTTTTAAAGTTTTAAACATTTAGCTTTAAAGTGTTCAATGAATGTTTATGGTGTTCGGCCCGCGACCTAAGGTGTGTGTTGGAATTTGGTCCCCTGTGTGATTGAGTTTGACACCCCTGATTTAAATTGTCCCTTGAAGAGGCTTATTTGGAGAGCCAAAACAAAAGTTTTTAGGAGTGGGCATTGTAGTTTTCCTTGTTGAATTTGGCATTATTTCTCTCTGAAATCGTAATAAAAATCTCTCTTTTCTTGGTTTTTACAATTCTGGAGGAAAATAGTTTTCTATTCCACAGGTGCAGAGGTAACATTTTTAGCGCTGCGTAGCACACAATGACCACATGTGTGGGAGTTGAACCACATTGTTCAACGGCTGTGACTCAACCATACGTAGGTGCCAATATTTCTGGCTCCTCTAACTCAAATCAACCGAAACTCTCAGATCCCACATCATTTGCATGTATAACAGCATGACTCTTTCCACTTTTTGTGCTGTTTTGAAACCATCTGATCTTCTTTCTCTTCTGCGTTTCAGAGGTGACCCTTCAAATGCAACACGGTTTAATCTCCAGACCCAACATCGTCACTCAGCCATGATTCCGCTCAAGCGCATCTTAAAATACCCTCAACCCGTCAACCCGTATTTGCTCATCTCCCTTTTGCTGGTCCTTCTCCCGGGAGTCACTAGATTTTCCCACGCCGGCGGCACGCATGACGGCAACAGCAGCGCCCCGAGCAACTGCTCCAGCGAGGACAACTGCTCTGAGGGTGTGGTGCTGCCCATGTGGAACCCCCAGAACCCCGCCGTGGGGGATAAGGTGGCGCGTGCCATTGTTTACTTTGCAGCCCTAATATACATGTTCCTGGGCATGTCCATCATCGCTGATCGTTTCATGTCATCGATTGAAGTCATCACCTCTCAGGAAAAGGAGATCACCATCAAGAAGCCAAACGGCGAGACGACAACCACGACTGTGAGAATCTGGAACGAGACGGTGTCCAACCTGACCCTGATGGCTCTGGGCTCATCCGCACCAGAGATCCTGCTGTCTGTCATCGAAGTGGTGGGCCACAACTTCGAGGCTGGAGCTCTGGGGCCCAGCACCATCGTGGGCAGCGCTGCCTTCAACATGTTCATCATCATTGCTATCTGCGTCTACGTGGTGCCAGAAAGTGAAACCCGAAAGATAAAGCACCTGCGGGTGTTTTTCGTCACTGCCGCCTGGAGCATATTCGCCTACATCTGGCTGTACCTCATCCTATCCGTGTTCTCTCCCGGAGAGGTGGAGGTCTGGGAGGCGGTCCTCACCTTCCTCTTCTTCCCCCTCTGTGTGGTGCAAGCTTGGATCGCAGATCGCCGCCTGCTCTTTTACAAGTACGTCAACAGGAGGTACCGCGCCGACAAGACCCGCGGCATCATCATCGAGTCAGAAGGAGACGCCATGTTCACCAAGATGGACTTGGAGATGGATGGGCAGGGCACAAACTCCCACGTCCACCCCAAGGAGGCTCTGGATGGGATGTTGGAAGGGGTGGAGGAGGGTGGAGGGATGAGCCCGGAGCAAGATCAAGAGGAGGAGGCCCGCCGGGAGATGGCCCGCACCTTGAAGGAGTTGAAACAGAAACACCCGGAGAAAGACATGGAGCAGCTGATCGAGATGGCCAACTACCAAGTGCTAGTCCAGCAGCAGAAGAGCCGCGCCTTCTACCGCATTCAGGCCACGCGCATGATGATCGGGGCCGGGAACATCCTGAAGAAGCACGCCGCCGACCAGGCCAGAAAGGTGGTGAGCTGTCACGAAGCCAGCGGGCAGGAGGAGGACCCCAACACCATCTACCTGCAGTTTGACCCCTCTCACTATCAGTGCTTTGAGAACTGCGGATCCTTGAAGCTGTCAGTGAGCCGGCATGGAGGAGAGAGCGGCTGCACCGTTAAGGTGAGAGAAAAAGTCATAGAAGCGTTTTAAGCATGAAATATTAACAGCTCTGCGTTTTATCATGACTCCACTCTGAATATTTGATGAAGTTTGTCTCCCTGTGCCGCACAGGTGGATTACCGGACGGAGGATGCAACTGCCAACGCAGGCTCCGACTATGAGTTTGCTGAGGGCACCCTGGTCTTCAAGCCAGGCGAAACAACCAAAGAGTTCACAGTGGGGGTCATCGACGACGACATTTTCGAAGAGGACGAGCATTTCTACGTCCGCCTGAGCAACCCGCGCATCGTTCACCGAGCTGAGGTGTCCATCCTGGAGCCGAGCTCCATCACCTCCAGCAACAGCATGGTGGGCATCTCCTCCCACGTCCCTCCGAAGGCCGCCCTGGGGAAAGACCCCGTCGCCACGGTGACCATCTACGACGACGACCACGCCGGCATATTCACCTTCGAGAGCAAGTCCATGAGGGTCAGCGAGAGCGTGGGCAACATGCAGGTGAAGGTTCACCGGACGTCCGGGGCGAGGGGGAAGGTGGCCGTGCCGTACCACACCGTGGAGGGCACGGCCAAAGCCGGGGAGGACTACGAAGACGTGTCGGGGAAGCTGGAGTTTCAGAACGACGAGACCATGTAAGATCTCTTCTTTAACTGGCTTAAACACCACAACCCACACACCTGCCAGATTACTGTGCATGCTCTATTCTGGTAATGGATGAAAAGACTATTTTTATGAGTCACCTTTGCTCAAAGAAGTTTAGATCTTCCAGGAGATGACAGGATATAATTGTGCAGAAGACGGTGATACTTGATGCAAAAGAATGAACTGGAGCTGAAAGTTTAGCTGAGGTTGTTGTTATGTGAGGCTGCAGAAAACAAAGAAGGTGCATGTAAGGAGGACGGATCAAACGGGGTTGTGGAACAGGCGCATGAGATGCAGCTGGTGCGATTGTTCTAACCCAACCTTCAACAGTAAAAGAGCCATTTGGGCTCGTTTTCTTCTGATCCAAACCTTAAAGGAGTCGTACAGTCTTACTTTAGCCTTTAAGTAATTTGGATTTGAATTCATGAGCTTCTTTTTTAATAATAAACAGGATTATGTCTATTTTTTGGCATGAACAAAAGCAAAAATATAAAAAGAACCTAGAATCTCTCAAAATGTGATTTTTTTTAACTTATTTTCAAAATAAAAGATGCTTTTTCTAAAACAGGATAATCTCAGTGCAGCTAGTAACCAGTGTTGTGCAGTATAAGCTAATAATTGCTTTTAACTCATAAAAGATCAAACTTTGTACCTAAGTTCTGCTTTTCATATATAATCTGTTCATTCTGGAGATAGAGTTGAGCAAACAAAACGTCTTCAGGTCAACAGGGATGGAAAAACCTACAAAGTTTATAATCCATGTGAACCTCAGCCATCAATATATAAATTTAACTGATCTAAATTTAATAAATGCTAATTAAGCACTTTAAAAATTTGCTGTTATTTGTATTCATTAATTTTTTGTTGTTGTTATTTTCCCTCTTTGTCCTCAGCAGTCTTAAACTGCTGGGTTTTGTTATTTTAGATTGGGGTTGGTAGTCTTAGTTTGCAGGCTTTATTTGTTTTAGTTAGGGGATCTGCTGACTCAGACGGTCGACTTGACTGGGTCATTAGTCTCTCTGACTTATTTTATGCTTGTCCGAGGAGCCACCGTGGACAGATAAAAGACCCACATGTGGATCTGGAGCTGCAGGTTGCAGACCTCTGATCCAACCAAAGGGTTCATGGATGCACCAGCAGAGAGGCAGATGGATGAAATGATCGAGGAGGAGCTCAGAGATGTTTTCCAGCTTTTCTCTTGCTCTTTCGTGGCGGGGTTGACTCGGTGATAAGGACGTGTTTGCCATCTGTTTGCTCTAAGAAAAGACCCCAACAGTTACCCTCCGCCGAGTGAAAAATGCCCTCAAATGCTGGTCAGAGACGGATCCACTGGAACGATAATCTGCTCACAAAAGGGAAGACAAAGGACGAAGCGTGTCAGATGGATCTGTCTGCTGCAGGAGTATTTCAGGGGCTGTGTGTAGGTGTTTTGTGCGGGCTGGCTGAGTGGGAGGGAAGGCAGGTGAATACATGGTGTCAGAGTGAAATCAGCTCTCCGGGTTTCTCGATTTGTCTTGTAGTGGTGTTGAGATTTAAAAACACGTGTTTGTCTGTTTAGCAGTTTTGATTTGAGCATTTTGTTGCTTTTCACACGTTTAAATTTAAGGCTGTTTCTATTTGCTGAAAAGGTTCAAACAGATAAGGGCCTTTTTGTACATTTAAGAGCTGTGAGAAGCACTGAAGCTGAGGATAATTAGTCACCAGTTATGAGCATGTTAGATGAGAAGAAGGAACTAATATCTGCACTCAAGAGAAAAAAAGTCCTTTAAATGCTGAGCCAAAATCTGAATGATCAGACTGAAGCAAGCCCACAGCGACACAAACATCTGCACTCTTGATGT
>NC_050525.1:8265572-8269037 GCF_002922805.2 Oryzias melastigma
CCAGGCAGAAAAACACCAGAGCCAGAGAAAATCTTTTAGACCCACCCCAACCAAAAATTCTTGTGATGAGGGGCATTTTTAAAGAAAATTCAGATTAAAACTACATTTATGAGTATGTATTTATTCAAACTGTTTGATTTAGGAGCAGGCAAAAAATGAAGGTTGAAAAAGATTGTAGTTGTGACGTAGAACCCAGACCACAAGGTCCCTGCTCTGCTTCATTCATAGATCCATTAACGTCTTTATTTTCCTCAAATCTGGATCGCTCTAATACTGCTCGGCATTTTTGTTGCACCGGGGTTGGCTCTGTAAGCTTGTGGGAGAGCATGTAAAACAGATGGATGATGGGAAATGGGGGCAGGCTTACACCACACCAACAGTCCAACCCACAACTCAGAGGCAAATTTCCACTGAACCACTGCTACTCTGCAGAAAAAGGCTTTTTTAAAATTCATATTTTGACTAAAAACGGCATATTTTAAATAAAAATTATAATAATAGGAACTGCATGGTGGTTGATTTGGTTTACAGCTACTATGTTTCTCTCTTTATTGCATTGGTTTCTGAAAAAGACTAAAACATTAGTGATAAAATCTTGTTCAAAGCTTTCATAATCAGTTTTTTTAAACAATATTCATTTTAATAAATCTGTTCTAAATTTGAGGGTAAAAAAATCAAATCAGTTGAAAGTAAAAAACAAGCAATTGAGTCTCACAACCCATAGATTCATTTTTAAGAGCAATTTCTTGTACTTTCTTGAGTCAAAAAACTGCTTTTTCTTCTGCTTATAAATTATAAATGCACTAATATTGTTTTTCTTTTTTTACTTAACCTCTTGATGACTGAATTTATTTCCAGGTATGGAAAACAAAATCACTTATGTTTGTTTTTGCTTTCAAGGAGATGCTAAATTAAGATCATTTTGGTGCCAAAGTGGTTTGATGCATATTCGCATCAATAGGTGTCGAGGGGTTATAGTGATGGTAAAAAAGGTTTTCTATAACAAAACATAATTGAAATTTGATAAAGAAATCAGAAAATGTTAACGATTTTTGACTAAATCCATCTGGATTCAAACGCTGTCTTCCCCTTTACTCAGATCCTGAAGTGAGGATTCATTTTCAGTGGTGTTAGTGAATTTAAATTGCTTCTAAGAGCCCTGTGGAAGGACTCTGGTGAAGTCCAGCATTGCTTTCCAGCTCTGAGCCTATGAACTTTCAAAGACTCAAAGTCCTGTCTGTGCTCCTGGCTGCTCAGCGGGCTGCCAAAGTTCATCCTTCACACAGTGTTGGCTTTCCTTATCCAAGTGCTTTCCTGGGTAAACAAGACAAAGAGCTGACACTTGGCAGCAGGCCTCCAGGCACCCCCGCCTGCATGTGTGTTAGTTCCAGTGTCTGCTGCTGCTTTGAGTGTCTTTTGTGTCCGTTTGCATATCGCCTTTTGCTGCTCCTCACTCTGAAGAGACGTTTAGGAGGAAGTCTGACACAGAGCCAACAGGAACGGTTTCAAATCTCCGTGTGCAGATGAGTAATCACTTACTTTCTAAATTTGGTGCTGCGGTAAATCGGTGATGATGTACAGAACCTCCCAGCCAAAATAAACAGGCTGACATAGAAAACCATTTTGCAATTTGTGTTCATAGATTAGAGGAAGATCTGCTCAGAGTCTTTGTCGTGTAGCATAAGCCTGTTTTTGTCAGCGCCTCAAAATGTGTGGCCGTGTACACTAGTTGAGCCTAAAATGGATACGAGTGACTTACCGAGGACCTGGGGATGTTAGGCAGGAAAGAGAAACCTGGATTCTGTCGTCACACCTGAAGCTGGATCTCTTCTGCTCAATGAGAAGAAAGAGCCTTAACCCAAAGCAGCAGTTTCAACTCACTAATCAAACGGCTCTTTCAGGTTCATGAAGGGAAACGGGAAGGTTTGTTCCATTCAAGCAGTTCCAGTGTGAGGCACTCAGTCTTTCAGATTATCCTTACAAAAATGCAGCTTTAGAATTTGATTATTCTGCACTTGCTTGAAGAATAACAAAGGCTGTGATTTGTGTCAGAGCCTGAAATGTTTTAAGGAGTGCAGTTTTCTCTGCCTGATGCAGCAAACAAACAGGATCCAAGAAGATGAATGTAAATTATTACATTTGCTTGCAGTACATTACATGACAATTTTCCCCCTCAGGGAGCCCATGGCATGCTGTGTTAAAGCTGTCAAATTCTTTATTTCTATTTTTTTAAATAAACAAATTCTTAGGGTTTTTTAATCCTCTTCAGTATCCTCTATGTTACAAGGAGTTTGGGTGATGTCCCGCCTTTGTTGAGGCTGGGTCTCTTCCGATTGGCTAAAGCCTTTATTGAACACTCTAAAGTAAATTTTTAATACTTTAAAATGTAACTGTTTAACATAATTATGAATTAGATATACAGCATTACCTGTGATAATGCTAGTGTGAATGCTGTAAGCTGAATTTGGCCGCTGAAGATGCTAGTGTTGATAGCTGAAGATGCTGAAATTGATAGACACGCTGAAGCTGAGAACACCGAAGCTGATAGCCAGGTAGATTATTAACTAAATGCCAAATCAGCCTAAAAAACGAAAAAAAAAAACTTTAAAATAAAAACTTAGGTTAGCCCAAACAGATAGCATGGACTTAAGAAAATAGCTAAATTTAAAAATATCCTAAAAAAAAAAAAAAAAAAACCTAAATTAGCCTAGCATATCGCTGAAATATTAGCTTAACTCCAAAATAGGCTAAAAAATCTTGGTAGATACCAAAATAGTCAAAAAAGGTAGTAGCATGCTATTTTTTTAAATGTAAAAACATAATTTTTTAACAAAATTATGACTAATACAATAGCGGGAATATTATTCCAGAATAAATCAACTTGAACCTGAAATAACTTTCAATGTTTTATTCTATAGAAAAATATGTTTTGTCAAAGTAATGCAAGTTAAATGAGCGCAAGATAACATCAGGCCATTAATAACAATAAAATAAAATGATGTGGAGGGCCGGATATGATTACTCTGAGGGCCGGATCCGGCCCCCGGGTCTTGACTTTGACACATGTGGCCTACGGCTTCTCCCTACCTCTACATTTAGCCCTCCAAACGGAGTGTTATGGAAATAAAAGGTCTTCAAATTCAGATGTTATTGCCCCTCAATGACATCATTAATAGTTGCAGATCATCTACGTTAGCATGTAGATGCTAGCACTTGGAAAATACCCAACAACACTGGTATATATCTTTAAAAAGTCATGCTAAAACAAAAACTTACATTCAAATGTAAACTTCTCTGCTTCAGAGCACACCCATGTGAAGAAATGAGTTTCTCCTTTGAATCACCCTACTAGCAGAAGGATATGCAGTTCTAAGTCCCTACTACTATGCCTTAAAGAACAAGTTCAGACACCACTATCCTTTTCAAATGCCCCTATGGTCGAAGGGGTAGAGGAAGAATTCAGAT
>NC_050525.1:8269132-8288619 GCF_002922805.2 Oryzias melastigma
TCATGTTGGCATAACATGATTTTTTTTCGTGCGACCGATGTCCATGATATTTTCATGTAGATCCAACAGACCTTTTTTTTCAGTGTAGGGATAAAGTAAGGTACTAGTGACATATGGGTGACGCTGTCACATGGTGTTCCTATGCCACACTCTAGTCCTTGATAATGGAACACGGATTGTCCAATTATTGAGCGCATGCAAACGCCGGATGCACAGTATGTGCATGTGATACGTAAATCCCTGTAGGGTGGCCACAAGAACTACTCCTTGGTTGTCCAATTTCCCAGTTTCTAACAGTCAGGGTAGACACAAGGATCACATAAAGAGCGCACACTTAAAACATAAGACTGTACATGGACATTTTCACTCTACAAGCTCACAGAGTGGTCTATGACCTCGATATTTCACACCTCCTGACGTTTGCGCTTTTTCACCCGCAGACATTCCATATCTACCTGTAAAGGCGTTTGTGACTAAGGCTTAAATCTAGTACTCCGACAGCTTATCTTCTTCATTTTCTGTTGTCTTTTAACTAACTGTTAGGATGTAGTAGCTAGCATCTCATGTAAACCCAACGCATTCTCACTCCTAACTCGTCATATATGGAGTTATGGTTCGGGCCCCATACCGCGTCACTTTTTGATGTTTTGTGTTTCCCCAACTCGTCATTTTTTGACATGTTGGCTGTTCCCATTAAATCAAGGGTCTCCCACTTCCGGGCTGCAAACCAGTACCGGTTCAAGAGCTGCTCTCTAACGGGCCACAGACGCTAATCAGGGGTCCTCAATCCTCGGGATGCAGGCCAGTACCGGCACCATAACCCGGTACCCTGTCCCGAGAGTTGGGGAGCCATGATTTAATGGGAACAGCTAGCTGCTACCATGTCAAAAAACGACGAGTTGGGGACACACAAAACATCCGAAAGTGACAGAAAGTGGTTGGGAAGGGGACCGAACCATACGTCCATAGATGGAGAGTTGAGAGTGAGAACGTGTTGGCAAAAACACAGAGTGGTGCTTTTAATTAGTTCTTCGTTTCATCCAATACATACTTTTGTTATTATTTGAACTAAAATATATTGAGATACATCATTTATTGAAGAACACTGTTCCTCCATACCTCACTTTTACTCCATTAGTTACAAGTGCAGATAATATACATCCAGACTTGTTTTTTCAGCAGACTCCTGGCAAATAAAAACCTGTCCTAATTGAAGAAGCACATTTATTTAAAATCCTCTTTCAAAGTGAGTTTTATTGATGAGGATGTCCTCCATGAAGTAGCACAAGAACCTTTGCATATGGGATTCTGTGTGTGGAAAAATAAGCTGCATCCACTGCTGTCTGATTGAAGAATTCTTTAAGAGTGAGTAATGACTTCCTAAACTTCCTTTTATGCACAGAAAGTCAACACACACATTTAACTTGTTGAAAATTGAAACAATCGACTTTTCTGGGTACTGCTGAACCACCCTCCTGGTTTTTGAACATTGTGAGATATGCTAAAATCAAGGTTATTGGCCAGAACAAAGGATGGTGATGTCACAGAGCCACAAAAACAATGACAGGCTTGTAGGAGAGGGTGCAAACAAAGGGCTGATGGGAAATTAGCAGACTTAACTTCTGTGCCAGCAGTCCCGCCTACAACCCAGAATCATATTTCTAATGAACTGCAGAAAATATGTATATATAAAAACAAAAGAGGCTTTTTGATTTTGGCGGAAAACTACATAATCATTATTAAAAGACCATTGGGAGCAATTTAAAGATAAAATAAAGTTGGAGTGGGACTTTAAACGCCTCCAGTTAAAACAATGTATACGTTTTATATATATATATATATATATATATATATATATATATATATATGCATACATATTCTGTACGTTGCTCCTGGATAATAGAAAGAAATCAGCTGTAAAGATCTTTACTTCAGTGCGTTTCATTTATTTATAACAGCTTTCAAGCAATAAAAACAAATATTAAAGCTTTCCATTTTACTTGTTTCTGAAGGACTGCATTTATTACTCACGCTGGACCGCTTCTCCTTTTTTAAGGGTGAATTCGTGGCATTCAAAGCTGGGCTTTGTGCGTTTGCTTGGTGCTGCGCAGAGTGGGTGGTGCACATGTGCATGTAGGTGCACTCCAGCACTTTCAAACAGCACTACACCTCTGGGCATGACTGTTACGCATACATGCACCACACTCATATGACATTTATGGGATCGTTGTACGAGAACACTACTCACGTGTGGAACTTAAGAACTCCAGCTAACGGTTCAGGAAGGACTTCCTCATAAATGCTGTCTTCAGAGATGTTCAGCCCATTGGGATTCAGTATTAACCCTTTTTGGACCCATTAAGAATGAACATCTGAGAACATTTTTAGCATAGATAAACTAAAACTAATTTAAAAAAAATATGTTTTTGAAGTTTTATGTTATTTCTTTATCACCAAGCATTGCAGTTGCAATAATTATTGCTTTTTATTATTTTTTTATTTGTCTTATCATCTAAATGAATTTGCTTGGCTGTCCTGCAGACTTCAGTGTTTCTGCTGCACAAGTCAGTTTTTTATGTCCCCAACTACCACCACAGGCTATGATGAAGAAATGTTTTTTTTTTCTTGTTTTTGTTTGTAAAAAAAAAAAAAAAAAATGAAACGTAATAAAAATGTTCATAAAGTCCCACTCTGATCATCTTTTGATCTTTTGATCTGTCATAAAAGTGTCCCCATGTGGACTTTTAATTATGATTATTCCAAAAACGAAACAGCTGTGTTGTTTTGTAGGACGTAGTTTCTGCAGAGCGGCAGTAGTTCATTAAAAAATTTGGCTTTGAGTTCTACGCCGAGTGCAGAGCAACCCCGCCCCCACTCACCCTCCCCAATTGACTAGACGTCTCTGTGTCCAAATTCCCCCCTAATCACTATGTAGTGTGTTCGCCATTCTCTAGTGCTGTCCGAATCTACTAATTCAAAAATCGAGTACACCTGAAATTTCCTAGAAGTCTTTGCGAAGAACTAGCGTGCATCGATGCTCAATAGATTAGCGAATATAGACCACAATGATCAACTCAACAACACGGCAATATTTTTCCTGCCCTTGTTTCACCCCTGAAGAAGTTAGAAGCACATTTCTGTGCAGTGAAGCTGTCTTTGTGTTCCTGCTGCACTACCACAGCCTCCCTGGAGCTGACGGAGATTCGATGCCAGGCTCAGGGACACTTCAGCACAGTAGATAAACGCTTACAGACTGACTCGATGGCCCTCTAACGAAACAGCATTTCAGGGTTAAGTCATAAAACTTTGACTAACCTCTGTGCATTCGTCTTATTCTCGATTCGCTCTCATGCAGGGAGCTGAATTTCATGTCTCCCAGCATAAATAAGTGGAGGCTTCAGAATCAGTCATTCTCAGACTTGTGTGAAGCTTGAAGGTTTTCAGACTCAAACTGAAAAGTGAGGCTTATTTTTTACCAGATAAATGCTCTTTGAGGAGGAGAGCAGAATTCCGATAGCAGGCCTACTGAGAGCATTCAGAGCAGCTGCTCTAGCAACAGATGTTAAACAGCTTCTGCCTCAAGATGTGTGTTCATATAAGGTTTAGATACAGCTCTTATTTAAATGAGTTTTGCAGTAAAAATGATTTTCAAAAACTTCTATTCAGAAACAAAATATTTCAGAAAGCGTGGCTTTTTTAGTCCGTAGAGAGGTAGTTGCCCTCTCTGGGAGGGTGGAGGGCTCCTGCTCCAGGCGCACAAGCTCAAATATATTTTTGTTTCAATAATATTGTTATTAATAGCCAGATGTTATTTTGCACTTTTTAAAACTTGTATAATTTTGACAAAAAAAAATTTATGAATGTTTTAAGTTGATTTATTCTGGAATAATATTTCTGCCTTTTTATTATTCATAGTTTTCTTAAAAAGTAAATGTTTTCAAGTTTTAAAAATGGGCGTTCTGATAGCTTTTTGGACTATTTTGTCATTTACAAAGATTTTTTTAGGCTATTTTGGAGTTTGGCTAATATTTCAGCTACATGCTAGCTCTTTTACCTAATTTACGTATTTTTTGTTTTTAGGCTGTTTTGAAGATCAGCTATTTTTTTCAGCTGCATGCTAGCTGTTTTGACTAGCTTACATTTCTTTTTTTTCTAGGCTAATTTTGCATTTAGCTAATATTTTAGCTGGCTATCAACTTCAGCATTTTCCGCTATTGGCTAAAGCATTTTTAGCCATTAACTTCAGTGATTTCAGCTATCAGCTTCAGTGTTTTTAGCTATCAATTTCAGCATCTTCAGCTGCTAACTTCAGCTTACAGCATTCACACTAGCATTATCGCAGGTAATGCTATATATCTAGTTCATAATTATTTTAAAAAGTTACGGTTAAAAATGTCATTCATTGTTCGATAAGTGTGCTCAATAATGTTTATCGTGTTTTGCCCCCGACCTAAGGTGTGTTTTAGATTTTGGCTACTTGTGTGGTTGAGTTTGACACCCCTGATGTACGTCTTTATTTTCCTCGTCTGAACTGGTATCTGGCTCAATGGGGCTGGGCAATATGGAATCTTTTATATCCTGATATACATTTTTTCACATAAGGCAATAACGATATATATCCTAATATAAACCAAATAGTTATATTGTAAAATTTGAAGCTCTGTAGCTCAAAAAAGAAATGTATAATCATCCACAGGTTGTTTAGATTTAATTGATAATGCAACTAGATTAAATAATTCTACTAGTTTTTTTTTAAATGACTAACAAAAGGTATATATATATATGTATATATATGTGCATATTTATATATATATGTGTGTGTGTGTATATATATGTATGTATATGTACATACCTTATCCAAAAAAGGTACCAAAATGAGAGCTAATAATCATAAAAAGATGCAAATATTGACTCTTCATTTGGTGAACAACTCTAACTTTTACTCGCCAAAGAGGAGAAAATACTTTCAACTGGCAAGTCTCTTTTTCGAGCCCTTCACAATAAAAGTCTATTGCAATAGACTCATTCCTCCATTTAGAAAATGTCATATCGTGATATATATATTGTTATCGTTTAATCGCCCAGCCCTACTCAAAACTGTACAGATGGAAAGCTCTGATATTGCTCACCACTTTTGTTGCCCTGGTAATTGGGGGTGTGAGAGTCTAAACAAAGGGATGTCGGGAAATGAAAGGAGGCTTACTTTGTGCCAACAGTCCCACCCACAACTCAGAAGCAAATTGCTACTGAAATATCGCTGCTCTGCAGAAACTGTCTCAGAGAACAACAACTTTAATTTGGGCTAAAAACGGCATAATCAAGAAACACTGGGAACACTTTTAGAATAGATCAAAAATAGATTGGAGTGGGGCTTTACCGGTCATTAGCTACACTCAACTAACCTCACAAGTAGAAACGGTTAAAGAAACAGTTTTTTTTTTTATATAAAAGGTTATGAAAATCACAAGAATAAAGAGCTCCAAAGAAATAAACTAAAGCAAACCATCCATGCAGGTGCCTCTTTCATCTCCAACAAACCCCAACTACAAGCTACAACCATAAAACAAGATTGCCAGCGTCTGAACAACACGGTGAAAAACAAGAGTTCCAAATGCTGTTAGAGCTCTGATTACTGCCTCAAAAACTGAGAGACAGACTAAAGGGATGCAGCCGTTTGGGGAAAAAAGCAAACCAGTGCAGCAGGTGTGAAAGAATGAGTGTGCTGCTGAATGAAAGACGTGGTTTGCATGAGCAAAAACGGATTAGAAAAGAGCTTGATCCCAGTGACCTCTGATTAACTTCCAAATGTATTTATTATAAATCAAACAAACACAAAATACATATCTGACCCCAGGGTTGTTTTTAATAAATGTCATATTTTGATATGATAATAATGTTGGAAGAAATGTTATTTTAATCACAAAATATGTTAATGTAATAGGTTTTCTTTTTCTTATGGGTTCCTGTTGAATAAAAATGTGCTGCATTTAAAACTGAACTCTTTAAAAACCCACTACAACAATGAAAATGTTGTTTTTAACATGTTTTGTGGTATTCTTCTGGTGATGGAGGATATTAACAAAGAAAATTGAGCTTAAAATTGTATTTCTGAGCATTTCTTTTGTCAATTTGTCGTGAATCAGGAGCAGACAAACAAAAATTGTAATGGATACTATTTGTGATGTAGAAAAAATGCGGGCGTACCACAAACTTCCTGCTCTGCTCCATTCTGATACATCCACTTGTAGACGACTAGATTCAATAACATCTTAAAATTCCTCGTCTGAGTTGGTATCTGGCTCAAAACTGAACAGTTGGATCGCTACAACACTACTTACTATTTATGTTGCACCATTAATGTAAGGTTGTGGGGGGCTGTAAGCTAGCAGTAGAGGTGTAAACAGAAAGCTCTCAGAAATTTCAAATGAACTTTAGCTGATCTGCAGAAAATATGTCCAACAAAACAACTTTTTTTTTAATTTTGGTTAAAAACGGCACAATCATAATTAAAAGACCACTAGAAACACTTGAATTTGTTATTTGTTTTTGTCATTATTTTAGAGCTTCTGATTGTTGGAGTTAGAAGTCAGAGGAACATTACTGGTGCAACAGTGCATCTTTGAGCCAGATGCCATCTCAGACGTACATGGATCTATTTGACTACAAGTGGATGCATCAGAATGGAGCAGAGCACGAGCTCATGACTTGCCGTAGTAACTTAATTAACACACTTAATTCAACTCAAACTCTGTTTTTTCAATAAGACAAAACTCCTAAAAAAAATCAATTCTGGGGCAATAATAAGAAGAAACCTCAGGGATGTCCACATGAAGGAGACATCCTCTCCCAGGACGGACAGTCAGTGTTCCAGGACTGTTAAAGATTAAATTAGCTTATCTAACTCTACAACTACCTTTATGAATTGTGTTCATCCAGATAGAACTGGGGGACAGCTGGGGGTGCGAGATGAGCCAGAGGCAAGGTCCACTGCCAGAACAGATGAGCCATCTAGAATCTGGAATCTCTCTTGCTCCCCCAGAGGGGAGAGGGAAATATGAACAACACATGAATGACACTGCACCAAATAGAGACACATAGGAGCAAATGAAAAATAGATGATAAAGCATAACAAGAATGAAAATAGAGGACAGAACCCCAGTGCACCAAACTCCCCAGCTTCTAACTTCTAGCAGCCTTCTATGTAAATATCTACATATTTTAGCGTATCAAACATATATTGGAGACATATGTAAATTATTATTATAATTATTCACCCAAACTTCCTTACAGTAATGGAGCAGTATGTTAAATATTCTGATTACTCACTTGCCTGGCATTAGGCCTGTCCAAAGAGGAAAGTTTTCAGCCTAACTTTGAATGTAGAAACCATGTTGGTGTGTCTTACATGAGCTGGGAGCTTATTCCATAACATAGGAGCATTGTGGAAGAACACTCTACCTGCAACTGTACTTTTAGAAATTCTAGGAACCACAAGCAGTCCTGCACTTTGTGAGTGAAGCGATTTGATTGGTCGGTAAGGCACTTGAGATCTTTGATATTGGGTGGAGTCGTACCATTTACCACAAACAAGTTTTTTTAAACAACACTTTTTTTGACTGCTCCTGATTCACAATGATTTGAATAAAGAAACACTTCATTCATACTTCAATGAGCTTCATTTAAGTCTATATGTCCTCCATCATCAGAAAAGTGTGACAAGAACTATTTAAAACCCCAAGAGTGCATCCAGGTGAGGTTAAAATAATTTTCAGTGACATATTTATCCCCAAAAAAACATAAATATATAGACACTAAATCTTCACATCAAATCAGAAGAGGAGTGGTGAAAGAACCCAAGTGCCTCAAGTTAACCATTACCACCTCTGTTCATGAGTTTCATTTGGATGAGTCAAAATTAAGCCGTTTTCACACCAGGAATAAAGTTTGTGTTCAGAGTCCAGACTCAACTCAAGGGACATTAAAACATGAAGGTCACTAAGGTAAAGCCGCATAATGTGCAGAAAATTGACTCAAAATGAAATTACAACAAGACGAGAGACTGATATCACAGTTTATGAATGATCTCAAACTGCACTTAATTAACACACACTGCTTCTGCATTTGAAGGAATCATTTCTCAGAATGAGTCCAATTGTTCTGTTGTCATTCATCCTGGTACAGACCTGGCACAGATCAAGTGTTCCAGTTCTCCTGCAGACATCATGACCACATCTGATGTGACCACAGCCTGTTTCACGCTTGATCTTTCAGAGACATCATCCCAGTTACAGTAATTCAATCAAAATTCAAAATTAATGCAAATTTACATCTTATTGTCAGGTCATATAATATAATATTTGCACCAAAATGCTTTTCTAATCTTTTATTTATCAATTTATTTATTTAGTTGGTCTGTCCTGTTCTCAATCTCAAAGGTATTAATAGAAGTCAAGAAATGTCAACAAAATACAATGAAAAATGATTCTACTTAATCTGAAATGAGTCCAGAGAGGAGTGGAATTTATGAAACATTGCATTTAAATGTAAATGTGCTTTCACACTGAGCTACAGAATTTGTTTTTTCAGAGTTCACTTCATTAGACAGGCGCACAGCTCACTTTAAGTTTTGTTCAGATACAATCGAACCGCGTACAGACAGCCTCTGGTCCGTTTTGAAGACTTGATTTTAGTAAACAAACTATTCCAGCCACTGACTGTATATGAGAACTGGATCGAGTAAGTGTGATGTCATCTATAAAAAATCCTCAACCAAAGGAAGTCGATTCAGTCGCCATTTTGTTGGACCCAGATGTGGTTTCCATGGCAACGACTTTCACCAATCAGGAGTGAGCAAAGAGAGAAACATCAATTTGAATAATTTGCACGGTAAAATATATATTTTTAAAATTATGATTAGTAAGAAAAAAAGGTATCAGAGCAAGAACGCTTATTCTGATGGGACTTTGGCTCATTGGAACCAAAAATAATTGGAACACCAGGGGGGGTGCTCACTCAGTCCAGTTCTCCTATGCAATCAATGAATCAAACTGTATACGGCTTTCAACTTGAGTTGACTAAGAAAGGGGCACGTTTCTCTGCATTACGCTCCCGTTTGAAGAACTGATTTGTTAGTGGGACAATCCCAGTGTGAAAGTGACTTCAGCGCTTTACGCTCACAGTAAAAAACAAAACAAACTGCAGCACACAGTGTGAATCTTAAGAACACAAATCAGGAAAACATCTTGGCCATAATTGAAAGGTAGAGAGGATGTGAAAGCACTCGTCAGTCCATGAAATCAGTGGAACCAGACAGGTTTTCTCCTTCATGCTGTTTTTCTTAATAGTAGGTGTTTTTCCCCAAACTAGCAGGTGTTATAACTGTGACTTGTTTCCAGCTCAGTCTGAGAACAGTGGACCGCTGCCTGGTGACTGGTTAAAAACTGGACTGAGTGACCCCTCCACATTTGTGTTCCAAGAGGCCAAAATGACTTCTATTTGTAAAAATAACCATTCCTTTAACGTGTTTTTGATCTTTTTCTTAAGTTATTCAAGTTATAAACTGACCTATCAGATGCCTCAATAAAAGAATGTAGTCTAACATTCAACAGCCAGAACTTTTGATTGACAGATTTCGTGCATCCTGCTTTCAAGGGGAAGGGGCGTGGCCTTCTAACAAGCTCACCCCAGATTGGTGAGAGTGGTTGCCATAGAAACAATACCTCAGCCCGACTGGAACCATTCACTACTTACTAAAGCCGTCTGGCTCCTATAGTTCTATATTTCAATGTGTGACATCACACTCACTCAGTCCAGTTCTCATATACAGTCAATTATTACACCGTGAGAATATATGTGATGATTTTCAAATTAGTTTTTGGTTTGTTAGCTTGTGCTACATAATGAGTGTTAGCATTTTTCTGTTATTTTTTTTTAGGAAATTCAGGAATCTTCTTCATCTGCAAGATTTTTTAAATATTTTTTTATTCAAGCAGCACTTTCCTTCTCCATAAATATCCAACAAATGTAACATTTTGAAAATTATCCAAATTTTACATATGAGTCAAATTCCTTGAATGCCTTTCCTTTTGACGAAGTTGAACATCTTCTGTTCATCTTTGAAGGCTGCAGCTGCACTAACAACTCCATCTTCACTTTTTTTTATTTAAAGAAGCTACCAGAAAGCTTCAAAGTCAGCAAAGCTAAAGCACAAACTCCTTTGTTTCCAAACTCCATTGCGAGGACTCTAGGCTGTGCTGCGATTCACTTTGCTCCCACTGGTATGACTCCTCCTGACATTAGACACAGAATGACGTACCATCGGCGTTTAAAATACATTCCTGCTCTTCTGCAAGCAAACGCTCTCCCTGCGTGTTGTCGGATCCTGAGAGTATACGTGTAGACGGAAATAGACAGCCACCCACATATCATTAGGGAGATGGAGGAAGGGGAGGGGGGCAGAGAGGATGATTGTGGCAGTGGAGGAGAGCTGAAGGAAATCTGCCGTTCACAGTTTGACGCTGCAGCCTGATGCGGCGATCTCACTGCAAAACTCAAACGAGAGTTCAGAGTTTGACTGAACCTGCATAGATGCCCAGAGGTTCATTTCTGAGCTGGATATTGATTCAGTTTTTAAATTGAAGGGTGGAGAAGGCCGCCCTCTAGTGGACTGGTGTGGAAAAATAGATTATATAATTTGTTTTCTTCATTTTTATTAATTAAGCTAATCATCTTACTTAACAAGATGGATTTATTTAAAGAAATAAGTTCCTTATTTTGTGTTTTTCTTGTTGCCGTGTTCTGTTTTATTCATATTTTCCCTCCTCTGCCATCAGGAAGCTGCTAAATGTGAAGATCATTGATGATGAGGAGTATGAGAAAAACAAGACCTTCACTATAGTGCTGGAGGAACCCATTCTGCTGGAAGTGGGACAGAGACATGGTGAGCTACTATTTTTCTAAAAATTAAGTTTTTCATCATAGCTTTTGCCTTTTTCCTAGTTTAGGTGATTGTTACATTTTTTTACGTTTCTCTTTAAAAATGTCCAAACAAGCAGTTTTCTGACTGAACTTTTTCTGCTATAATTCATTTTCCTTTCAGTTTAATTGTATCTTTTAAAAAGAGTTTGGTAATGACTATCAATGATGCTTAACTCATGCTACCAGCCAAGGTTGTCAGCTGAATCTCTAGGGGAGAACTTGCAATTATAGGAGGCTGCCATGCCACTCAAAAGAGATTAATTCAAAACGAAATCAAGTGAGACCAGCAGATTGCATCACGCCTGGAAGGCTGGTTTACATTGTAATTCAATTCTCGGTCCTATTAGGCGGCAGCTGTCTTCCTCTGTATTGTGGTGGAGGGCCTGACAGTTTTTCCATCTGTTCCGCTGTGCAGGAGACACCAATGACAACAAGACGGCGGTGGGGCCGGAGGACGTGTCAAAGATGGGCTGCCCTATCCTGGGGGAGCACACCAAACTGGAGGTGGTCATTGAGGAGTCCTATGAGTTCAAGGTAACAGAGACAGAAGCTTCTTTTCTTAGAGGCAAACAAAAAACTACTTTTTTCTTGTCTGAGCATTGGAAAATACAAAGCAGATATCATGTGTTTTCTCTTTAACAGCTCTATGTCACTTTTAGACTCCTCCAACTTCCTAATTGTTCTGGTGTTCCACAGGGATGATCTCTGGGTTTGTTTAGCTTGTATAAGGCTCCACTCAGGGTGCTGGGTACTTCACAACAAAAAAGCTGTGGTTCAAACCCAGCTGGGACTTTTCTGTGTGGAAATTGCTCGTTCTCTTCAGTTCCCTCCCAAAAACACAAATCATAGGTTAATTAGTGTCTCTAAACTACGGCCGGTCCGGCCCTCCTCCACATTTTCATTTTCAAAAAATGTGGAGGATGCAATCGAGACAAACATAGTGTGACTTTCATTCCACTCTTCTGCAGTCTTTGCTCCTATCTGGTTATGTGTGGCTTCTGGGAAACCTTAATTATTGAGCTTCGACTCGTCCTGCGATTTTTACACTTCTTTTGTTAGCCTACAAACCGACCCCGCCCCACAGGAGAGAAGAAAACAGCTTTGTGGCCCTCACAAGACATTGTTTGGGGACCCCTGCTCTAAATTAAATAAATTCAATATTTGTGTTACAAAATCGAGCAATAAGAATCATCACTGGGAGTAAGTAACTGGATCCATCTACACCTCTGTTTATAAAGCTAAAACTATTAAAATTTAAAGACTTAGTAAATCATTCCATATTAAAACTTATTTACAGAGCACATCATAGAAGTTTACCACATAACATACAAAATAAGTTTGAAAAAAGAAAGAGCAATTATAACCTAAAAGGGCATGAAATTTTTAAAACCAATACATTTAGAACCAAAATGAAGGAAAAAAGTGTTTCAGTGCAGGGTATTAGATTATGGAACACTCTAGAAAAATCTATAAAAGAATCTCACTCAATTATTACTTTTAAAAAAACTGTGAAAAAACAAATGCTCACATCATACGAATCAAACAGTCATTAAAAAAGGGCTTAATGGGAAAGGAAGGAAAAAGAGAAAAAGGAAAAAAAAGGTGGGGGGGGTTTATGAGGTATTTACTTTATTTGGTTATTTTATTTTATTTTTTTCATTTATTTATTTATTAATTTTTTTATTTATTATAATTACTACTTTTTTCCTTACTATTTTTGGTGTTGTTTCTTTTACCACTTGTCTATTATGTTGCCTAATTTTGTTGTTGACTAAAATTATTTACTGACTTGGTTAAATGGGGCAGAGACAATAAGTTTTCTTCTTTCTGTCCCTTTTCATTTTCATTTCTCAAAAAACAAGATTATTGTAAAACTCCTTTTGTGTGCTTTGAAAATGAAATAAAAATAAAAAACAAAACAAACAAACAATTACCCCTGTGGGTGTGCATGTGAGTGTGTGTGTGGTAACCTGTTCAGGGTATCTGGGATAGGCCCCAGCAACCCCGTGACCCCATAAGGGAGGCAGCAGGTTCTGAAGAATGAATGTGACTTCCTGGACACATCTTACGGCTCTTACCATTTACAGGTATAACTACAACCACATAATCTGTTTGATCATCTGGTACATAGGTTTTTGGAGAAAACTTCATAGCAGAACTGCAGGGTATGAACCCACTGAACCGTTAACTGCATTACAGATGCAAGTAGACTTGTGGGCCATAAAGACTTCTAAAATTTGACCTTACATAGATGAGTTTTTGTAATCCATTTCACAAGTGAAAGAAGCAACATGGATTTCGGATTAAATTAATTAATTTAATTGAAATTTACTTCACTTTTCTGGGTTTGTATTTCACAATGTGTGGCTTTTGTTTTTTATCTTAGACCCAGTTGCACTGATGGGTTGATGTCCGTCGGGGAATGATCGGAAAATCCCCGACCCACTCGAAAAACACACAGAAATGTTGGAAAAACAACAACAAGCAGAATAACTTTCTGCACCTAAAGACGAAGGTGTTTGTTATTTACCACTTAGGACACACCAGAATTACAGGAAAAAGAAAACATTATTAGGGATTTTATATATATAATTTATTCCAGTTTGGCAGACCTGATGAATAGCTAAATGGGCCGCAAATGGCCCCAGGGCCGTATTTTGTCCACACCTGTCCTACACATGCTTCACATTTTTTATTAAACTTTCATCATTATTTTTTATGCATTTACATTTTCCCACTTCAAAAAATGTATAGGTGAGTTACATAACATGTCATGCATAAGACTTGGATGCTGGTGTTTCAGACGGTCTGGAGTAATCCTCTCTGTATGTAGGGTTTAATGTGGAGTTCTGATCACTTTTGGCTGATGAAGATTAGATGTAGATGCAGTTTTTTGGTCTCACTCCACAGTCTGTTAGAACAGCTTTGCAGTAATCAAGCGTAGAGATGTCATTTTATGCTGATGATATCAAACTGTTTGACCTTTTCTGATCTGAAGGCTTCTTTAATTGCAATCAGTCTCTTATTGTTGATCCAGATAATTCCATCCTGCAAATTAAAGATACTGATAGAAATGTCAGTGTTTTTATCAAAATAAACTTCAATACTTTGTTATTAAACTTAATTATATGAGCTAAAAAAAAGTTTGGAAATTTTATTTTTAGCATTATTAGGGGGAAATTATTATTTTTCATGTTATTTTATTTAAACTTTTTTTGTTTGAACGAGACAAACTTAAATAGGGTGCAGTATGTTAAAAACACAATGATTTGTTTATTAAAAGACAGATCAGGGTGACAAAAAATATCAGTTTATGTTTCTTTTTAACATATTTTGCACATATATTTATTAATTGATGTATATTTTTAGGCTCTGATTGCTAAGACAGATCACCACATCTCTGAACTTTTACTGAGATTCCTCTAGTTCTTGGAATCTTGGCAGCAGAGATTAAAAGTTGGTGTTTTATAATCTGTTTTTTATTGATTTTCATGACTCCTTGAGACATTTTTTAAGAAGAAAAGAACTCATTCCATTATTGTCAATCTTTTTTTGTCATTTGCTTTTCACTCTATCTAGTGTTTTGCATTTATATTTTAAGCCACAACGTTTATAATAGTGTTTTAATTAAATATTTCTTACTATCTGATACACACAGAATTACTCACAGAACCTCAGTCACTCCAGGAGTAAAAGCAAAGTCTTGACCCAGTTTTAGTTACGTCACAGTCATTTCTCTTTGAGTGTTCAACATAAATATTTAACTTTTCCAGAGATGTTTGATAAATTATGTGTTAGAGTAAGTGTTAGGCGTGTTAAACTAAAGCCTCTGTCAATATAGTTCACAGTTCAGCTTTCATCCAAACTAAATATTCAAACATGTTATGAAATTTACAAAATTAAAGCAAAGCTGGAAGTTTCCGTTGAAATAAATGAATAAAAATGCATGAAATTTCTGCAGAACAAGCAAAAGAATATGAACTGAGGAAAGTCAGACGGCATAGTGAAAACTATTTTATTTTTGAATGTGCAAGTGTAATTAAAGTCTCAATTCAATCATTTGATCTTCCATTGTTTTTTTAAGTATGATTATACCGTTTTAGGCTAAATAAAAAAAAAAAACTTGTGTTGTTTTCTAGGACAGTTTCTGAGGAGCGGCAGGAGTTTTGCAACCCCGCCCCGACTTCCCATTACTTCCCTTTTTATGATCTTTCCCACTAGCTTATAGTTCTTCACACCCTTAATATAACATTAGCGGTAAAACAAAAATGGCAAGCAATAATGGAGCTATCTGCTGTTAGTTTGGAACCAGATACCAGCTCAGACGAGGAAAACAAAGACATTCATGGATCTATTTGTCTACAAGTGGATGCATCAGAATGGAGTTTGGGACCTGTCACATGTATTTTCTACATCCCAACTATGTTTGCTTCTGATTCACAATAAACTGAAAAAAGAAATATTCAGAAATTCAAATTTAAACTTCATTTTCTTTATGTATGTCTTTCATCATTATAATCATCCGACAAGAACATGTTAAAATCACCAAAAGCACAGCTTTCACTAGGGAAATTATATGAAAAAAAATGGGTCACATATCTCTTTAAGTCAGTAGGGTTGCCGCAAACAATTCTTTTAATACTTGACTAATCACTAATTATTTTTACCGAGTAGTTGACTAATCGCGTCATGCACAAACTGGATTTAAAGCACACATCTTAACCATCATTAGCTTTAAGCTAACTAAATACTATATATATTGCATTACCTGTGGTAATACTAGTGTGAATGCTGTAAGCTGAATTTGACCGAAGATGCTAGTGCTGATAGTTGAAGATGCTTAAAATTAATATTTAATTAATAGCTGAAAGTGCTAAAGCTGATAGCAAAAAATGCAAAAGTTGATAGCTGAAAACATTGAAGCTGATAGCCAGCGAAAATGTTAGTTAAGTGCCAAATTAGCCTAACACAAAGCCTAAGTTAGCCAAAACAACAAGGTTGCAGCTGAAATATTAGCTGAAACCACAATTTAGCCTAAAAAACAAAAAGGCCCTAGTTAGGCAAAACAGCTAGCTTGCAGTTGAAACATTAGCTATACTTCAGAGTAACCAAAAAACAAAAACAAACAAAAAGAAATCCTAAATTAGCCAAAATAGCTAGCATGCAGCTGAAATATTACCTGAACTTCAAAGTAGTCTAAAAAACTGAAAATATGCACAAATTAGCCAAAATGGCTAGCATGCAGTTGAAATGTTAGCAAAACTCCAAAATTAGCTTAAAAAAAAATTAAAAAAATCCTAAATTAGCCAAAATAGCTTGCATGTAGCTGAAATATTAGCTAAACTCCAAAATAGCCTAAAAAACAAAAAATCCTAAATTAGCCAAAACAGCTAGCATGTAGCTGAAATATTAGATGAACTCCAAAAATAGCCTTAAAAGCATTAAAAAATGCCCAAATAGTACAAAAAGCTAGCAGAATGCTATTATAACTTTTAACTTCACTACAATCTGACTCCATATAATATAAAGTAACAACTAATCGATTATTAAATTAGTCGTCGACTATTTTAATAGTCAATTGGTCTTGATTATTCGACTAACTGTGGCAGCCCTTTAAGTCAGCTTAACAACTTTAAGGTGTAAAACGATTCTACAACATCAGCTTCCTGCCCTGATTGTTGTAAACCAGCTTGAAGGTGGTGGGATAAAAAGCTACATACCTGAGGGATAACAGTGGTTCAAGCTGCCTCCCATCTGTTTTGGGGACTCTCTTTGCCCCACAGTGGGAGAAGATTAAGTTGCTATATTGAATCTGCAGTTCCAGCATCCGTCTCCACAGTAACTGCATCCGCCCTCTGCTTCTCCTGTCTTTTGTCTGCAGAGCACAGTGGACAAGCTGATCAAGAAGACCAACCTGGCTCTGGTGGTGGGCAGCAGCAGCTGGAGGGAGCAGTTTGTTAGCGCTGTCACTGTCAGTGCAGGTGAGCTGCAGCATGCACTGATGTCTCGTCTGTGCAAGGGAATTTCCGGCAACAGCAAAATAACACTTCGAACTACACGATTAACACAATTCCAGTGGATTCTGAAGCTAACAAAAGGGAATTTAAGCACAAATAATTCAAATGTCAACATGTTCTATGGAGGCGTTTTGTAAGTAGGGCCTAAAAAGATTGTCTTAAAAATGGGTGTAATGATGGACGAACATGAGTTTTGAACGCATTTTCATTTGAAATAGTCGCTTAAATGCAAGCTAGCCTTCAATTAACCCATTAACACTGAAGCTCCAGTGTTTATGTTCTTTGATTTGCTGTAATTTATCAACCGTTAACACGATCAACGTAATTCTAGCAGATTCTGAAGGAGAAAAGTGGCGCAACCGCAAGCGCCGCTTTTCTCCTTCAGAATCTGCTAGAATTACGTTGATCGTGAAAGCAGTTAAAAAGTTGCACTATGTTAAATACACCTGGACCTGCTCCTACTTTCATTTTTAACTGTGTTTCAACAAATGTTCCAAATTTATTTGTCCCTAATTATGAAAAAAGCCCCGTTTTAATCATGTTTGGTAGTTCTGTGCTTATGTGCTGCATCTGTTTCCTACAGACAGCCCATAAAAAATGCATGAGGTGGTGAATCCCTCTTGAGGCTCTCCATAAAAACGAAACTGGCCTAAACAATTAAAGCTCCTAAAGAACTGATGCGGGTGTCATGTCCTGCTCTGACCTTTCTGTTTTGCCCTTTCCAGGCTAATTTGCTCAGCTGTTAGATCTGCAGCGGAGCATGAAGCAGCACAGACAAAAACACTACCGTCCACCAAACGCTCGCTTTGTTTCACCGTCAATCTGCTCAATGTTCCTGTCATTTGCATGCAGATGTACACATTAGTAGAAAGTGGGGCATTTTCCGCTGATGTGATCATTTTAAAAGGTTATTTGTTTACAATCTGTGCAGTAAAAGCTGACCGCAGCCCTGTATGTCTGTGTATAAAAGGGCCTGTTTGGCTTGTTCTGCCACCATGTTCTCAGTTTCTAATGAGATTAACTCCCGCTCAAGTATATGGGTCAGGTTTTTAGTGGTCACTCATGTCAAAACAGTCACCATTTAACCGTCACTGAGCAAAATGTAGCTATGGAGAAGCGTATAAAAGCTTCTTTTAACAGAACAGTTTGTTGCTGTTTCCTTAAGGGTTTTTTTTTTCCTCTTCCTCAGTTTTATCGAACTCAGAGGAAAAAAAATCTCAAATTTGTCCTGGAGCAAACCTCTGTATCTTGTTAAAAATACATGCATTACCTCTCTTTTGCAGGTTTTTGAGGAAGGTTTCTTAAAAAATAAATTATAATCACTCTTAGAAATGGAGACATGATGAATTCCTGCCTTTTCAAGTCTTAAATGATGCAAAGTTTAAGAAGAAAGGAGATTTTGAGCTTTCACATTTATTTGATGAAGAAATAAAGGGAAAACTCTGAAGAAACATGTACGGTGGCCCTAAAGTGCCAATCAAGTCAACAAATTACTCAACCCCAAAAATGTTAAAGATTCAAACAATTGAAAAACCAAAACAAATATAAAAAAATATCAGCATTATATTTTAGAAAACAAAATTCCAGAAACCAAAACAAAAAAACAAACGTTTAAAGAAACATAACCAAATGCTTTCTGCTCATCAGGTGACGATGATGAGGAGGAGAGCGGTGAAGAACGCCTGCCGTCCTGCTTTGATTACATCATGCACTTCCTGACAGTTTTCTGGAAGGTTCTCTTCGCGTTTGTCCCTCCGACCGAGTACTGGAACGGCTGGGCCTGCTTCTTTGTCTCCATCTCCCTCATCGGCGCTCTCACCGCTGTGACCGGAGACCTGGCCTCACACTTCGGCTGCACCGTCGGTCTCAAAGACTCCGTCACCGCCGTGGTGTTCGTGGCTCTGGGCACCTCCGTTCCAGGTGGGCGTTTTGCAGCAGATCGCTTCAAACAGCAGACTTTCCCCAGTTTCCCTGTGAGGTTTGCTTTTGCTGCAGAAGCAGCTGAATTTTGAGGCTTTTCTGACCTCTTTTGTCCTCCTGGGATGTCAGGAAAATTATCCCCACAGCTCTTGTCTCGCAGAATAACAAGTCCCCACCAGAACCTCGTATTCCCATTTCACTGCAGCCCTACAACTAGCAGAGACAGAATATAAATTAAGTCTTGACAGGTTTAAGCTTGGTTAAAGACTCTTTAAAGCCTCTGCATGATCCTTAAATACATTATGAAGAATCACATGCCTGCAGAAGCCACAGATCATATGTCTTATTTCACAAAACATTTTAAGGGAAGACTTTAAAGTCTCATTCTGATCATCTTTTGATTTATTGTAAAACTGTCCCCAGTTTATTATTTTTGGTAGGGCTGGGTTAATAAAATCAATTAATTAAATCCGCTAGCTTGATGCTAAAGTTTAATGGGATTTCCCATAGGACAGCTAATGCTAACGCTCAGTCGACCTAAACATACATAAACTCACATTTGCCAAACTCTTT
>NC_050525.1:8288686-8312172 GCF_002922805.2 Oryzias melastigma
TCCCGGATGAAGCGGAAGAAGATGGATGGATGGAGTTGTGGTCTCAAACATCATTTTGTCTTCTTCTGGAATAAGTTGTAATGCTATAGTGTGATCGCCACCTAAAATGTTATTTAGAAATTCACCTTTGAGTTGTGGGTGGGACCATTAGGGCAGAGCAACCCCACCCCCACTTCCCATCATCCATCTGTTTACACTCTCTCTCACTTACAGCCTCTCACACTTTCAACATAAACTTACCAATGCAACAAAAATAACGAGTAGTATCAGAAACAATAAAGTTTGGAGCCAGATGCAGCGGCTGCATCAGAATGGAGCTTGTGGCCCGCCCAGCGTGTTTTCTACATCACAAATAAGCTGTTTTTAAAGCAGAATTTTTAGTCTGCTCCTGATTCACAAAGATTTGAGTAAATAAATACTCAGAAATGCCATTTTCTTTATAAATGTCCTCCATAACGAGAGAAATGGCACAAGAACAAACACTAAGAACTTTTTTTTTTTTTTTTATCAGAGAAGGTTTTTATTTAATTCTACTCCATAATTTGTTAAATCACCTGCAGAAACTTCCACTACACTCTTAGTTTTGAGATTTTTTCCAAAACTGAATGACATTTCTTAAAATAGAAGAAAAGCTCGGCCAAAGCTAATGATGCATTGAACACTTTTAACACGAGAATAATGAGTTTCTCTTGACTCATTTCTCAGTTCACTGCTACTCAAACACTGTCCTGTCAACAGTAAGAGAGTTCCAGACTAGAAACAGTTGTTCATTCACGCAGAGAGGTCAATCTTGTAGACTGTCAGTGCAGACACTGTTTTGTTTTTAATGGGAAATTAGTTCTAAACCTTTGATCCTGTGTGAGATTACTCATTCGTGGTTTTATTGGGGTAATCGTGGTTTACAAGAGGAAATGTAGCAGGGTGTATTGTTTTTTTTTAGGTGGAAGTAATTAATAAAAGTCTGAAGCTACGTTTACTCTGAGCATTTGATGCGTCTTCACACTGGATAAGCAGGGAGGGGCTTCTTCTGTTATTTCTACTATTTACTTGCGCATGTATGCTACTTACAGTTGGAAGAGTCTTGGTGCGAAATGTCAAAGTGATGCAAATCTCGTGAATCTTGCTCCAGCCTTTTTTTCTTTCACGGCTCAATTCCGATACAGGAAAGACTTGGACCCAATCCGAATTCTTCCCTTCCTCTTCATATAGCCCTCCAAATGGAGACTGATGAAAAAAATTGTCTCATATTTTGGACGTCACTTTTGTCGTAATTACTTCTCACCAATCAACGGGTTTCATCATTAGCTCCGCCTTACCAGTCTTCCGGTTACGGTTTAATGGGTCCATTTTATAATGAAACACGATCACTCAATGGAAACGAGGCATAAAAATTACGCGTCATTGGCATTTGGAATGATATTGTGTTAATACTGATGTAAATGTCTATTGTTGAGTATTTCAGGATCTCAAGATTATAATAGTTTGTAACCAACATGTATTACAGTACAGGTGATGTAGTGATTGATGCTATCACCTCACAGTGAGAAGGTTCTAGTTCAAATCCCGACTGGGACCTTTCTCTGTGGAGTTTCCCTGTTCTCCTGTGCATGTGTGGGAATTCTCCAAGCACTCCAGTTTCCTCCTACAGTCCAAAATTATAGGTTAATTATAGGTTAATTGGTTATTCTAAATTGTCCATTAGGTGTGGGTGTGTGTATAGTTCTACCAATGACTAACAACCTGTTCAGTGTGTACCCGTCTTCACGGGATAGGCTCCAGCAACCTCACAACCTGGAAAGGGATACGGCAGGTTCCAAAGATGGGTGGATGGATATATAGAGATGTTTTGCTTTGTTTTCACTAGAGTAAGAGACATTTTCACACATTTAATTTTGATTTTATAAGTGTCTCATAATTGTGTAATAATTGTTCCTGATTTCTGTTCCGTCAATCAAAGATAGCAATTATATAAAACCAGCAGAAGAGGAGCTCGTGAAACAGTATTATTCATGCAATACTTCTGTGTGACATCATAGAAGTTAGCATTTTACTCTGGTGTGTTGCATGGTTTGTATAAACTAAACCAACCAATTTAGTCCTGTTGGAAGTGCATCATCAGCTGGCTGTACCTGATCCACTTGTAAAGTAACTACATAAACATTGATTTAGCAAACTACTCAAACACAGCAGTGTTTGCTGAAATGGAATATTAGAAATATACCACATCATGTTGGCTATTACAGTTGAATTTTTATCAAACCTAATTAATCAGAAATCCGTTTTTCGGTCACCTCAGAATGTTTGTTTTCTACTTTAAATGTGCTGCTCTATTTAAAATCTATCAAAAACCAACACTTTTGTCACTAGAAGTAGTACGGACCGGTTTTCAATTGAACTGGAACAGTAAATAAACACATAAAAGACATTAAATTGAATCGACATAGTGTCTTCATGAATAGACTTGTGGCAACCTTCAGACTTTGTGCAAGTCAGTAGCTGTTCTGAGCGACCTCCGACCATACTAATGAGGCCTTTCCATCACGATGAAAGTGATCGTTCCCCGGATGACGGTGCGCCCATCAGTATGCCGCCACAGTCTGATGAATGCTTTGAAGAGTTTGAGAGTACTTTGAACTTAACGCTGTGGCCTTCACAGTCTACAACTCCCAACCCAGTTAAAACTGTGAGAAACTGTGAGGAGAAGTGAAAACACCATGTAAGAAAATAATCTCATAGAAGATAGATAGTCCTTGAAATGGTTCTGATGATCCAGTATAGTTAAAGGACCACTTAGCCTAAAAAATAAAAAAAATGTCTAAAGACTTTATGTTTATTCCTAGAGTTCATTCATATCAATAATAATAATCACAGGTAGGATTGATTTTTATTTATTTATTTTTTTATTTAACCTGTATTTAACCAGGTGGAAAACTGGCTGATTCAAATTTCTCATCAATAATTGAGTTTGAATTATTTTTGAAATATCAGTTAAAGCTTCAATTAAGAATTCATTTTTTTAATTTGGCTAAACTGCATAATCATAATTAAAAGACCACTGGGAATGATTTTACAATGAATAATATAAAGTTGGAGTTTATTTCTCACTGGTTACAGGAGCTAGACTGGACCAGATGCTTACCATCATTACAAAGCTGGTTCTGGTTCACTTAAATGTAAAGTGGGCCTAAACAAAACCAAGACCAGTTTGGTCCTGGATGGAACTTTATCATCACTAATGACAGTTAAAACAGCAGGCCTGGAGCTTTGTCTCAAGTGGGAGCATGGATGGATGGATGTTTTCACCTTCTTGATTGTTGATTTTAACTGCATCTGTTACAGACACATTTGCGAGTAAAGTGGCCGCCATCCAGGACCAATATGCCGACGCCTCGATCGGGAACGTGACGGGCAGCAACGCCGTGAACGTGTTCCTGGGCATCGGGGTGGCGTGGACCATTGCAGCCGTTTACTGGCACACCAAAGGAAAGTCATTCAAAGTGAACCCCGGCTCCCTGGCCTTCTCGGTCACCCTCTTCACTATCATGGCTCTGGTGTGTGTGCTGGTCCTGCTCTACCGCAGACGTACCAGCGTGTCGGGCGGAGAGCTCGGGGGCCCGCGGACAGCCAAGCTCCTCACCTTCTTCATGTTCCTCTCCCTCTGGTTCATCTACATCCTGCTGGCCTCCCTGGAGGCGTACTGCCATGTGCCTGGCTTCTGAGACCAAGAGAAAAGCACTGACGCGACTTTTCTCCTTGTTTTTACACTCTGTTGAACATGTTTTTCTCTGTTTTTGTCTATTTTCACAAAAGTTTATAACTATTTGTATCATTACTTACTACTGATACTGCACAATATCTTATTGACTATGAATCCAAGGACTTGCAATTTTGTTACCACTGTTTATGCTGTGAAACGCTAGCTTCAGCCATTTCAGTTTGTGACTTTTTGGCTTTGTTTTCACGTTTCTTAAACAGACATGGATTTTTATCGCATCAAATCCATTTTTCACTTTTTTGAGCTTTTTTTTTTTTTTGCTCAAAGTGCAATATTGATGTTTTTATTTAAACAATCTTTGCATTTGGTGGATGTTTTTAAAGTGGAAAAAATTAAAGACGGTGCATGGTGTGACCCTATGTATTTACATACACGAGAAGATGAAAGGTTACAAAAAATGTGATATTTCGTGTTAAATTGAAACAATTATTCATTGTGGTCATGTACATGATGAACTTTGTGCGTGGGAGTTTTGTGAAAGATGTTTTTTTATTTATTGTTTTGCACGGATGAACAGCTTTTTGGTGAATTATTTTTTTAGTGCTGTAATATTTTGACGAGGCTGTTGAAGTGTAGATGTATTCAGCTGTATCATACTTTCTTCACTGCCTGGCTCCACTCTCAAAGCCTTCTTCATCAGTTTCAGACAAGAGAACTTTTTTTTTTTTAAGAAATGTTCCTGAATCAGAGTTCAAGCTGTACAAAATTCTTTGATTACAAGATAATGAAGTGAATGTGTGTGTGTGTAAAGTGAGCGTGCACATTTCATCTGTGAAGCACAACTTTGATTTCACTGAAGTGGTAAAGAGTCTGTATCGGTATGAATAAGAAGTTTACTCCTCTATGCTAACCAACTGTTAACATTTTTCAACATTTTTAATATTTACAATTTCCAACATTAGAGCAGGGAGATTCTTTATCTGCACAATCACATCATTTGACCTGCAAAAGCGAAACAGAGGATTTGTTATTCATTTTTCTCAGTGTCTACTTGTGTCACACAGTGGTTGATACTGACGTTGTTTTTGTAATGACGCTGGAGTCTGTATAGCCATATTAATTGTAACTGTATTACAGTAGAGTAATTTCTATGATCTATTTTACTTTATTGGTATGCACGTTTAATGTATAAATAGTGGAAATAAATGTTTCTGATTTATAATACCAGAAAATGTCTTGATCAATCTCTTCTCTTTCATTAGTTTGCTTGTGGAAACGTCAACGTATCATTTAAACCTGTACTCTAAGAAAATCTATTAAATACTTAAATATGGAAACAGAAGTGACAGCATGTTGTGCCTTAGTCACAACTGACTTTACAGATTAAAACTGTGCAAACTAAGCAAAAATGTAAGATAACGAACCATTTGTTGAACCTGTAGAACAGAGGTGTCGAACTCAAACACCTTAGGTCGCGGGCTGAACAGGATAAACATTTATTGAACACTCTAAAACTACATTTTTTTAAAACTTTAAAATGTGACTTTTTTAATTATGAAGTAAATATATAGCATTACCTGCGATAATGCTAGTGTGAATGCTGTAAGCTAAATTTGGCGTCTGATATCAGATGCTAGTGCTGATAGCTGAAGATGCTGAAATTGATAGCTAAAAACACTGAAGCTGATAGCTGAAAATGCTGAAGCTGATAGCCAGCTAAAAAATAGCTAAATGCCAAATTAGCCTAAAAACTTTTAAAAAAGCAGTAAACAGTTAGCATGTAGCTGAAAAAACAGCTAAACTTCAAAATAGGCTAACAAACTGAAATAAAGCCTAAATTAGCTCCAAACAGCCTAAAAAAAACCTTCAAAAAAGCCTAAATTGGCCAAAACAGTTAACATGTAGCTGAAATATAAGCTAAACTCAAAAACAGCCTAAAAAATGGAATTAGCTAAAACAGCTAGCATGTAAATCATAGCGTAACTCCTAAATAGCTTAAAAATGTTTTTGCCAAAACAGCTAGCATGTATTTGAAATATTAGCTAAACTCCAAAATAGCCTAAAAAATCTTAGTAAATGCCAAAATTGTCCAAAAAGCTATCAGAATGACCATTTTTATAACTTTAAAACATAATTTTAACATAATTATGAATATTATTCCAGAATAAACCAACTTAAGCTTAACTTTCAATAATTTACTCTATAGAAAAATATTTTTTCTAAATTACATAAGCTAGAAATAAGTGCAAGATGGGATCAGGCCATTAATAACAATAAAGATCCGGCCCGTCAGGTAATTCTATCTGGTCCAGGTTGACTTTTACACGTGCTGTAGAGCGAACATTTTTTCCTATGGGTATGCTGCAGGCAACAGGTCAAAGTGACCACTTAAACATGGGGGTGAAATAGGTGAGACGCAGGCACACTGTGCAGATTTTTCATTTTTTCAGTCTCCCCGAAACCTTTGTACTGTGCAAAGGGTCTGTTATGCCCCGCTTCCACTGAGCGGTCCTGTTTGATCCGGTCCAGTACTTTGAGCGTTTCCATTTCAAAATGGACCTATTAAGCCAGACCAAACCGTACCATTTTTGAACCCCTATTCGGTTAGCTCTATGCTAACGGTCTGGTTAGCATAGAGCTAACATTGAAATTGGTCATTACAACCAAAGAAAGCACCAAGAAAGCAGCTATATTCCTCTTCTCTGACAGCTATCTTCCCTCTAACAACATTAAATGATTTGTATGTATGAAGTACCAAAAACCAGGAGAAAAAAAATGAGCTGCTGGATTGTTGTTGTTGTTAGCTTGTTGTTAGAGTGGGAACACTCACCTGAATTGCGTGGTTCATTCTAAACTGGGCCACACTGTACCGTAACGCTCAGTGGAAACCAGGCTTTAGTGTTGCCCTGTGCATGCAACCTGACTGTTAGAAATGTGGGAATCAGATAATCAGAGTGTAGTTTGTGGGCTATCACGTATCACCTGTACACCCCACACGTGCAATATTTGGATGCAGCCGGTAAGATGCCAGGATGTACACCAGAGTGCTGCGTAAGGATACCATACGACAGCCTCACCCGGAGGTCACAGGTGCGTGTAACTTACATTATCCTTACAAATACTTCATGACCCAGTTACTACATGCATGACAATGGCACAGTGGGGCAAGAAAGTTTTTAGTCAGCCACCAATTGTGCAAGTTTTCACACTTAAAAAGATGAGAGAGGTCTGTAAATTTGATCAAATGTAAGAGACAAAATGAAGGAAAAAAAAATTAAAAAATCCCAACGTCTGATTAAAAAAAAATCTTTGTAAATCATGGTGGAAAATTAGTATTTGGGTAATTACAAAAGTTCAACTGAATACTTATTTGCCCTTTGTTGGCGATGAGAGCGGTCAAACGTTTCCTGTGAGTCTTCACAAACTGTTGCTGGTATTTTGGTCCATTCCTCCATGCAGATCTCCTCTAGTGCAGTGATGTTTTGGGGCTGTCGCTAGGCAACACAGACTTTTAACTTCCTCCAAAGATTTTCTATGGGGTTGAAATCTGGGGACTGGCTAGGCCACTCCAGGACCTTGAAATGCTTCTTATGAAGCCACTGTTTCACTACCTGGGCAATGTGTTTGAGAATTTTGATAATAAATTTTCTTAATGGAAACACCACAATTTTGAAAAAAAAAACTCACATTTTTCGAAATAAAAGCTCTTCTTTGTATGAAGTGTCTGTCCTGAGCGCTGCAGAGCGGGCACCTCGAGAGATTCCTCGCCGTTCACAGCTCATAAGTTGCGTATCATAGGGAATGGTACAGCTCCTCCGTAAAATCACCAACCAAAGGTTCATCTTCGCCGCACTTTTCAAGCTCGCAGCCTGAATGGATGCGGAAGTCACCTTAGAGAATGAGCGCGAGAGCCGTGACAAACTTAAATGGATCTTGTCATATTTTCAAACAGAAAAAAACATCCAGCTGCTCACTTGTTAGAATAGTTTGTTTTGTTTTTTTTTGTTTTTTTTTTAAATCCGCTGAACGGGCTTCTCACGTGCATCTGAGACTGTAAATGGACTAGGTGTGCCATATTTCAATGATGTCAAATAAAAAAAAAAAACTGAAATATTTTTACAAGCTAAATTGGGATGAAGACAAACTCTTTGAAATGATCTAGTATTTATTACCTAACAAGCTGTCCTTCCTCATGTCCTGCCAGAACCCATCCTGCCAACTCTTCGTCAACCTTTTGGCTTCTCTTTTAATTGTTAAAAGAACAATCTCCTTCAAAGATATGTAACAGTTTTTGCCCAAAAGAGTCAAATTTGATCAGATTCATCAAAAAAGAAAGTTGTGACGTGAAGATTTATAGAATAGGTTGTATCAGACCATTTGTATCCAGTAGAAATCATCCTCATAACAGATGTGCGGTGAAAAAATAAACCAAACCAATATTTTAAACCATGTCGTAAGTGTAGTTCAGCTCTCTGCAGAGCACAGCAAGAGGGGAAAAAACAACAGAAAATGCATAAAAGAGAAGGGAAAATGGTTTCGTATATAAAACCAATCTCATCACATTCCCTGCTGCAGAGCCGTCTATGTCTTAATAACTGTCTTTTTTATTGCAGGCATAAGATACACTAATTGCAAACACATTAACTGGGAGAATGAACCCCTGGTGGAGCAAGAAAGATTATTACTTTTTGAGAGAACTTTCTGTTTGGGGGGTGATAACTTTCTGTGTTGATGACTTTTTTTTGTTTTACTTTTTAGACTTTTCAGATAGCGTATTGTTTGTACAACGAAGGCCTAAGGACCATGTTGGAGAATACAAAAAGGAGAAGTTCTTGGCTATTTAAAATATGCAAGTTTTTTAAAAAGTATTGCAGAGCCTTTCAAACTTCTTATAGAAATAATTTAACAAGATTTGTAAAAAGAAAAAAAAACTCAGTTTCCTTGTTCTTAACCTTATTTTATCTTTGCAAAAGTTCATTTGGAAGAGAATTTTATACCTGAAAGCTCACAAATATTGCATTAATTGTTAGCTTCCATATTTTCCAGCTCTGCCGTTTTGCTGAATTAGGCAGGAAATGAAGCATAAGCTTAATACACAGAGACAAATGGAAGCTAAATGGGTTCAGCTCTTGCTGCCAAAACCATCTTTCAGCCCTTTAAGAAGCAATAAGTTAAAAAGAAAGCATGAGAATGAATAGTCACAGAATAACTCACTGTTTAATAACTGAGGCAGAACATTTTTTGTGGAGCTTGAAGGACATCAGGCGGCAAAAACATGACCGTGAAATAAACATTTCACTTTCTCCTCAATATTACAATTCTAGTCATTCTGCTTTGAATTCCTGTTTTGGCAAAAAAGGTGTGATAAATATGAAAAAAGGTCAAAACTACTCATGATGGTGTCTCATTATTTAATGGTAATGTCATTTACCTCTTTCTGTAGTTCAATCAATCAATCAAGAGAACCCAAAGTGCAGGACAGAAAATAAAATATGAATAAAATCATGAAATAACTAAATACAAAAAAGTAACAATAAAATCACTGCAACAATAAAAACAGTTAAACAATCAAAGCAATAAAACAAAAAAATAACATTAACAAGCTGGTCCACTAGATCTGCTCACTGGAGTAAAAAGATGAGTTTTTAAAAGTGACTTAAAATCACTAAGCCAGGGGTGTCAAACTCAATCGCACAGGGGCCAAAATCCAAAACACACCTTAAGTTGCGGGCCGAACAGGATAAACATTTATTGAACATACTAAAACTAAATTTTTTAAACTTTGAAAGTATAATTTTTTGACGTTACAATGAATAAAAATAAGCAGGAATATTATTCCAGAATAAATCAACTCAAACCTTAAATAACTTTCCATATTTTGCTCTCCATAAAAATATATTTTGTCAAAATTATACAAGTTAGAAATGAGATAACATCGGGTCGTTTATAACAATAAAGGAAAATGATCCGGCCCCCGGGCCTCAACTTTGACACATGTAGTAAGGGATCTGGCAGACCTCACAGAAAAGAGGAGAGCATTCATGAGATTAGGAGCTATTGCAATTCATCCTAAGACTCGACGTGGACAAAAATGTAAAAGTTCTGAAAGATATTGAACATTTAAAAACCAGAGGTAAAATCTTAAAAGACACAGGCAGCCAATCAACAGGCAGATCTGGACGTCATCTGCATAGCAGTGGAACGAAACATTACATTTCCTAAAAACGGACCCCAATGGCAGCAGGTAAAGCAAGAATAAAAGTGGGCCTAAAATTGATCCCTGGGGTACACCATGTTCGAGTAGAGCCTCTGAAGAAGAAAACTGTCCCAGTTGGACAGAAAAACTCCAGCTACATAAATCAGGTCTGAACCAACTGAGCTTTGTACCCTTCACACTGATAGACTGCTCTAGTCAGGACAGTAAAACTCTGTGATCCACTGTATCAAAGGCAGCAGTGAGATGTAAAATAATTGAAACAGTGTTGTGTTATGAGTTGTGTTGTCTTTTATCATCACACTAGACTAAAATCTTTACCAGAAGCTTTATTTTATTGAGAATGACCTCTCTTGAAATAATCATTACTATGCTGTTCATATATTCTAACTAGATTTTTTTTATTATTCTTTATTATTAATTGAATATTTCTTTTTAATCATTTGAATATTATTAAAATGCTGGACTGCTTGTAGTTCCTAGAATTTCTAAAAGTACAGTTGGAGGTAGAACCTTCAGCCATCAAGCCCCTGTTCTATGGAACAAGCTCCCAGCTCATGTCAGAGAGGCCAGCACAGTTTCTACCTTCAAAACTAGCCTTAAAACATTCCTATTTGGACAGGCGTTCTGCCAGGCTAGCTAGTAATCAGAGAATATTCCCTCTCCTGTGGTCCTTGTGAGGCTAGATTAATAAATTAATATTGATGCGTTTAAATATAAATTTAGATTTTCCATCAGCGTTATTTTTCAGATCAGCTGTGGGGTTCTGTTCTCTATTCTCATCTACTTCTCCTCTCTTCTATTCTTTATTATTTATTGTATTTAGTTCTCCATGCTTTTGTTGGTGCAGTTCCATTCACATGTTGTTCTTCTTTCCCACTCTCCTCTGGGGAGCGGGAGAGATTTCAGATGCCCGGTGGATCGCCCACGCTCCCACTCTTGGCCGTGGACCACGCCCCCGACACCATCCTGCATCTCTGAGTGAGAGTGATTCCTGCTGGGTCATCTTTCCTCCTGCTCGTGGACTGCACTTCTGCTTCATCTTGACTATGGACTTCATCATCACTCGTCCCTCAGCTTTATCTGAATGAACTCTTAGATTCGTAGTTGTAGAAGCTAATTTTTCTTTAACTTTTCTGGTATCGCCTGTCCGTCCTGGGATAGGATCTCTCCTTCATGTGGGAATCCCTAAGGTTTCTTCTTTTTTCCTGACTCAGGTTTTTTTAGGAGTTTTTCCTTACCGGGAGGGAGGGTCTAAGGGCAGGGATAACCAGTTTATGTAGTCTGTTTAGTTTTTAACAATTGTTTATATTTTGAAGCCCAATGAGGCAAATCTCTTTGTGATTTTGGGCTATATAAATAAAATTGAATTGAATTGAAATTGAATTGAATTGAATTAAACACATTTTTTGCAAACAAATGACAAACTACATGGAAATTTCAAATCTTCTACGGATTAATATCCACTTTAAACTGTTTTTTTTTTACTAGACAAATATTGCTAATCATTATCATTTGTACAAAATGTTTGTTAAAAAGCTGTACCATTCTAAGCAGGAAAAATTGTAACACTGCAGACTATTTGATACTTTCAAAGATTTAAAACCCCGTTTTTGGACATTAAAGATATTTTAGCAGGTTTGAAGTTGTTTTAATTTTCTTTGTTTACGTCTTTCCGAGCTTTTATCAAAATCAATAGTCAATAATTAAGTTCTATTGATATAATTAGGGGGCATAAAAGTTTTATAATTGAGTTTTAGGTTAAATAAAAATTTGACATTTTATTGGAAGATTTATTTTAACGAAAATAGGCATACAGACGTGGACAAAAGTGTTGTTACCCCTCACTTAAAGAAGGACAAACCCACAATTCTCACTGAAATCACTCAAAACTTACAAAAGTAACAATAAATAAAACACCTGTGATGTCAATTAAAGGACACACCTGAGTTAATCATGTCACTCTGGTCAAATAGTTTTCAATCTTTTATTGAGGTACCATCATTTTTGTCCAGGCCTGTTTCATTAGTTTTTTTTTTAATAATTATGTTAATCAACAAGTCAAAATTGATGGCTGATTTTGATTTTTTTATTTTCAAAAAAATTTATTTATTGTTACTTTTGTAAGTTTCAAGTGATTTCAGTGAGAATTGTGGGTTTGTCCTTCTTTAACTGAGGGGTACCAACACTTTTGTCCACCACTGTAGATGCAGAAATGTCATTCCAAAGGCACTATGGGTCGGAGGAGGTCAAGAATGAAGAGAAAAGCAGGCAACCGTCAGCTTATTCTGACAGCTTAACTCCTGTTTAAGCTGTCAGACATTCAAAGTGAGAATGAAGAATGAAACTGCATTAACAGCTGAAATGATGGTGGAACTGGCTGCTTTATTCTTCTGTGTGATTTCACAGCATGAGTTGATGATTTCCTCTGCGGATGTGGAAGGATCAATCAGACTGTTTTGTGCTCTGGATTCATGTAAATTACCGGTTGGAATTATCTCAAAAACAGGTTACTATGCAACATGAATATATGAAGTATGCACTGCAGTTATTTATATTTCTCTTTTTTTATTTCAACTAAAGGAAGGTATTTAATGAAAAACAAATTTGATGACTTCTCTTGAGAAGAATTTTAAAATCTTCGGTCAAACTTCCAGAATGATAAATTCATTTTCAAGAGTGAATGTTTGTCAAACGAGATTTCAGATATAAAAGGTTAAAAACATTAGTAGCATGTTATTTTTTGGTTTCAGATACTCCCTGTGAGCTTAGAGAGCAGATGACAAACAAAAATGGAGTTTTGATAGAGAACAGAGAAATACACTGTTGTGAACATCTTCTGCTGCAGTTGTGTAAGTCTGAAAGTAATAATGGGAATTTGTTATGCAATAAAATGCAGTTTATTAACTGTGTCTGAATAGGAGGAAAAGCAGCCTGAAAGTTGCTTGAATTAAGGCTTTATTTTCAACAGAGTGAATTTCTAATTGAACAAGGTTGTCGTTCCTTCTTCTTCTTTGATATTCAGCTGCTGCCTTTAGGGGGCGCCACAGAGAGTCATTGACCTCCATGTAACCCTAACCTCTACATCCTCATCACTCACATTAACTACCGTATTTTCCAGACTATAAGTCACACTTAAATGAAAAAAAAGTCCAAAATTTAAGGACAAATTCAATCAGTTCGATGTAATGTTACATTTGACACTGAACTTGCATGTGTAGAAGCTATCTTTTAGCCTCATGATGGAGGCTTTGACTGTATATCTCGCGTAAAATGTACGGAAGATGTGGATGATGTTGAGAGGTTAAGTTATTTATTTTAAAGAGCTCCACAAAGCATCTATAATCATGTCTCCATTCTTGGTTCAGGAGATCAGTCTTTTTCTTTTTCTTATGATTGCTACCTTCTCGCCTGCAGTAGCTGCATCTGAATGACGGTGTTTTTAGCTGCTCTTCTGTCTGTTTGTAACCCAGTTTGACGGCTTGCTGTCCTGAGGAGAAAAAAATTAAAACAATAATAAAAATGGCTCAATGTAAATGAGAAAAACATTGTAACGTCCATGAGGAGAATGATTGATTCTCAGCCATGTTTGTTTTGGACGGCACTTCTTCTTCTGCGTTTCTGTCAGCACCAAATACTGATACACAAACCTACAGTTCCCTCTAGTGGTTGTTAGTGGGAAATAACCGCTAGTAGGCAACCAGTTAGCAGAAAATAACGAATATATGAGCCTATTTGTGTTTAAAAAAAATGTACGATTAAGTCGCTCCTGAGTATAAGTCGCACCCCTGGCCAATCTATAAAAAAAACGTGACTTATGGTCCGGAAAATACTGTATTCTAATGTCCTCCTTCACTACATCCATGGACCTCCTCTTTGGTCATCATCTCCAACCTCAGCATCCTTTAACCAACATACTCCCTCCTCTAAATGGGACCCTGAAGCCCAATCCAAACTCTTCCCTCCTCCCTAACCCTCCATTTGGCCCTCCAAATGGAGGGTTAAGAAAAAATTGTGTCCACTAAGTGTGGAGCTTCCAGCGCTTGAATAAACATAACAACATCGGTTTTATAACTTTATAAAGGTCACGCTACAAAAAAAAGTCATTACTTACATTTAAACGTAAACGTCTGTGGTTCAGAACGTACCCACGTGATTAAAAGCGCTTCTCAGCTTTTATGCTTTTGAATGTGAATAAACTGTAACTGTCTAGCAGTTTAGTGTACAAAATGAACTTCAAATGGGACAGAGAACATTAATTGTATAATTTATTTCAAGTCAATATTACCAAGTGTTCAAATATGAACAAATACACCCGTTTATCTCCAGAGAAAAAGCTGGCAAAAGGCCATTTTTTTCTCCGTGAATCAGTTGATCAGAGTCGTGACAGAGAGTGTCACAGATAAGGAAAAACGGCAAAAGGGGTCAATAGAAGAGAGAAGAAATGGGGAAAAAAGGTCAAAAGCTTAAAACAAGGATTTTATTTTATTTTTATTTACTCTGGCAGGGGGAGGGACTTCCGGTAATTAATTTTGGGGCTGTTTATTTCTCAACAGAAGTCTATGAGATTTTGGCTTCTTGGAGAAACAGCAACTTCCTGTAAGGCGGGGGTCCAGTTCTCATATTCCAGGGTCTGCCACCTGCGGCTTCAGAGCCACATGTGGCTCTTTTATCCAAGAGAATCTGGCTACAGAGAAAAAATATGGCGCCCGAAAATTAATAGCCGGAAGTCCCTCCCCCTGCCGGAGCCGGCCACAACAAATTATAGTTTAAGCTTTCGACCTTTTTCACTTTTATCGACCCTTTTTGCCGATTTTTTTTTCTCTGTGACACTCTCTCTCACAAAAAAAATGCCATTTCGAGGGTCCGATCAGCTGATTCGGAGAAAAAAACAGTTACAGTTTATTCATTTTCAAAGGCGTAAAAGCTGATAGTTTTGAAAAGGTTTTAAAATATCATTTTGAAAGGATTTTCTAAAGTTTAGGAAATTTCTGCCTATGCAACTAGCGGAAGTTTTGATTTCTGCTTCCAGCTATAAACTGACGCCATCTTGCGTGTGGCCAGAAGCCCCTCCTTTTATCTCTCCATGGCGGCTCATAAGCCAAACATAAAATAAGTCAGGGAGACTGCTGACCTGCTGCCCAGTCATGTCAACCGTCTGAGTCAGCAGCTCCCTACTAATGGCTGACTAACCAAAACTACCTAAAGAAAACAAATAAACAAAGCCCACAAACTAAGACTACCAAGGTCCAACCCCAAACTAAAATAACAAAACCGAGCAGTGTAAGAAAAAAGTAAAAAAAAAAAAGAAAAAAATTATTTTGAGAGATGCTAGGTTATTTTTATATTTTTGATTTTGTTCACCCAAAAATTGACACAATTCATATTTATTATTTAAAAAAAGGAAGGTCATGATTGCAAATCCAAATTTACTAAAGGTTAAAGTAAGACTATGTAGCTCTTTCTAGGTTTTGATCAGTAGAAAACGAGTCTTTTACTGTTAAAGGTTGCTGACCCCAGTCATATAGGGTTCTAACTTAAACAGTATTTTTGTGTTTTTTTTCTCCAGTTCCTATGTGAGTCATTTTTTTAATTAACTTTTCCTTTGAATGAATACAGCCTCTGGTGGAGGGTATTTTGGGGGTTCTGCACCCACCACTAGCTTTGTTCTGATGTTTATGTTGCTGATTATTTTTCCCACCTCCCCCACCAGCTCGCACGTGCTGCGTGCTCGCGCCTGAGATCTGTCTCGTGCGTGTAGCCATTGGTCTGTGATGATGTCACCGTCGGAGTGAAGACAATAGAGCCCGCCTCCTCGGAGTGACACACACTTGTGACGGCAGCGCTCCTGATGACATCCGTCCGTGTGTCCGTCCGCTGAGAGCTGAGGCTCCTCTCTTTCCTCCCAGTGTTTTGTTTTTGTTTTTCTTCTTTTTTTAGCCAGTAGCAGACGCGGAAGCCGCTTCACTCCCGGACCAGCACGTCGGTTCGGGTCACCACACTCGTCCGTCCGTCCGTCCGCGCAGGAATGGTGAACGCGCCTCGGAACTGCCTGCCTTGATGTAAGTGTTTCTGTTCGTCCACCCGCAGCGCGTGACGGTCAGTTGGAGCGGACCTGCCGGGATGTGCGGCGCTAACCCGCTGCCGCATGGATGCGTGCGCCTCTCGCTGACCGTGCGGGAGGTAAACACGCAGCCATGTGACGCCGCTTCATCCTCCTCATGGGTCGAGGTTCTAACACTGTTATGAAGATGCTTTAAATGAGCTGAGATGTTAGACAGAGCGCCACCTAGCGACGCTAAAAATAGGACCTCATTGGATTTTCCATGGCTGGCTTCAACAAAGCAGAAAGGCATTCTTTCTGTCTGATTTATTCATCTTGAGATGCAGCAATCAGAACTCCAAATGTGTCTTCATCACTGCTTTCTCCACAGCACAACCCCTGCAGCCCTGAGGTCAAGTGATGCAGGCTCCAAGCATGCACTTCCTGCTGGCACTATTTTATTTTGCTAATATGAGTCTTTAATGGGAGTGGATCGGTTGTATTGATCACCCCGCTGAGAGCCATCATTCTGCCGTCTGAATCTGCCTATAGGGTTGGCTTACATAAAACCACAGGCGGTCATTTCCGGCGCTGATGGCAGGTTCAGGATCCGACTCCCCGAGCTGTGAGCAAACGTCAGGCAGGAGCGTCGCAGAAAAGGATAAGATCCTGAAATAAAGGTCTAAACTTGGAGCTCGCAGTCAAAACGAAGTTACTCATCAAAGCATCACTTCAGAAGGAATCAGGGAATCAAGCCAAAAAAATAATCATGCATAAGTTGCACTTTGGGAGGAATTTATTTAAGAAAATAAAGGAACAAAAACAGATATTTCCTCTCAGAGGGGAGAATACAATCAATCTGAATCAATAACAATAACAGACTGAATATTTGCACACTTCACTACCATAACACATTGATGCTTATTTAACTTCATGAAACATATGAGGAATTCAATATATTAAATCAACACTTATTACAACCAGTATAACAGGTCAGCTAAACACTAGATCATTTAAAATCAATGAATCCATTGAAATCTTCATTGTTTGTGTTACTTTAGAACCACTGACGTAGAGGCGTGTTAACTAGGGTATTGGCAAGAGTCTGCCAATACGATACATATCACAACATATCCAAAGACTGAACCTGAACAATTTAAAGAGACTTAGAAAACAGTTGTGAATATGAATTCATTGCAATAAAATGGTCAAATTAATTTTATCTAATGTTAACAACATCAAGAACTGCAACTGTATCTAATAAACGAGTTGCTTTTACCCACAAATTCATAATGCTTTTCTTTTGGTAAGTTAAGAAATATTTGTTATTAAAGGGATCAACAAATATTTTCTGTTTCCACAATAAAATATTTAAAACTTTAAAAACGTAACTTTTTTAAGATAATTATGAACCAGATGTATAGCATTACCTGCAATAATGCTAGTGTGAAGCTGAAATTAGCCTCTGAAGATGCTAGTGTTGATAGCTGAAATGCTGAAATTGGTAGCTAAAAACACTGAAGCTGATAGCTACTGAAATATTAGCTAAATCCCAAATTAGCCTAAAAAATAAAAACTTAGGTTAGCCATAACCGTTAGCATGTAGCTGAAAAAAATGGTTAAACTCCAAATTAGCCTTGAAAAAAATTAGTAAACGCCAAAATAGTCCAAAAAACTAGAATAATGCCAATTTTTAAAACTTTAAAACCGTAACTTTTTAGCATAATTATGAATAATAAAAAAGCAGGGATATTATTTCAGAATAAATCAACTTAAACCTGAAATAACTGCCAATATTTTACTCTTCAAAGAATATATATTTTGTCAAATTTATACTAGTTAGAAATAAACACAAGATAACATTGAGGCATAAATAACAATAAAATAAAATGATCTGGAGGGCCGGATAGAATAACCCGGTGGGCCGAATCCGACCCTCCAGGTAATTCTATCCGATTGATTCTGGAGACAATCAAACACTAAAGCAAGCAGGTAGACAGCTTTCCACTCATACTATCAGCCCCACATTCAACTGATGGAATTAACATATTTGATGAAGGAAATCCCTCAAACACTCTTCATTTCCTTTAGATCAGGGACAAACAACTCCAGGCCTCGATTTCCAAATACCCAAGCCCTACTCATGACCTGCTTCAGGTGTGTCCAGCCAGTTAGAACATGCCAGAGTAGGGGATGTTGGAAAACATGCGGCCCTCGAGGTCTGGAGTTACCTATCCCTGCTTTAGATTGAAATTACATTTATGCTGGTGCTTTCTTAATGTGTGCGTGACACACCTTGAATGCTGACTCTGGTTTTCAACGATAAAAGTGAGCTCTTAGACTACAAACTTTAAAAAAAACGGCCGCTCCAGAGTCCCACCCTCCGTGAATAATGATGAAGTCATTAAGTTGTTGTAAGTGTTGATGCTGCAGGCCTGCTCGGATGCTGACAGAGGCTCTGCGGGGCGTCCGGCTCTTGTTGTCACACATACTCCTTTGTTGTCTTCCAGGGAAAAGATGAGCCGGCAAAAACGACCCAGAGGGAAACACAAACACACTGTTGTTCTACGATGATGATCAGATGCTGTTTTTGACTCAGCTTTCTGTCAAAAAGTCTTTTTTTTTTGTGGTTCTTTTCTAAGGTCAAAGGCCAGCTGAACACCAAATTCCCATGAGATCTTGGGGGGTTTCGGATCTCCTGAATATAAACACACATAAGTAATTGAAGTGGTTCTGACTGCAGCTTCAAAGCCATCAATTCAGAGTGCCTTTAAGGAGATTTCATTTAAATATATTCACAGCAGATTACGGCGTTTCTTTCATCTGTACCTGACAGAAAGCTCAAATCTCAACCAGGCACAAATCCTTTTCCGAGCTGCTTTAGTCTCCTTCTATTCTACCTTTCCAATTTAAGGTTGTTTTCCCCGCTTACTGATGAAACTTCAAAGATGAAATCTCTTGTTTTTCCGTTCTGGTTAAAAGGTTATTCTGCTAACTCATAACCACGTCCAGTTTTCAGTCTTGTGAGCTTGAAACGCTGGTTCCTCTTGGTGGCAATTATAGTCTGTTCTTTCTTCGTCTGTAGTCAGATTGACTGAAGGGTGAATGGGAGCAGAAACGGCGCCGCTCTCTGATTGGACAGTTTGTGCAGAAGTTTTCCTCCGTCTCTGCTGACTGGGGAGGTTGAGTGATGTGATGATCCTGACGTAGGCTGGGGTGTGAGCTCTGATGAGACGTTTCTAGTGAAGAGCACATTTCAACAGAAGGCTTAGACGGACAAAAATATGATATTAGTTCAGTTTCTGTAGAAACACTTCACAAATTCATTTGAATTAGTAAAACCGTGTCACATTTCAAGCTTAGGATCTATCTTCCAAAAACTAGAATTTATTTGTATTTTTTTTACATCAAACCTGTGTGAGGGAGGACAGTTGATGACCTCTTGGGGAGTAGTAATCATGAATTCTTTAATAAAAAGAGTCGATTTGTCAATAAAAAGACAATTAAAAATGACTCTTGCCGTCTTTCACATGTAAGAAGGACATTTATGCTTTGGTATCAGACCAACGTATAACTAGAGCTGGGTATTCCCAATAATTTCCAGAATCTAATCGATTCACTAGAGTCTGGATCAATTCGGTTCAGATTTTATTTTATTTTTTTCGATTCTTTCAATCCACTCAATACAATTTGATTCAGTTTTGAGTTTACACAGTTTACACATTTAGACACATTTATTTAGAAATACATTAATTATCTTTATATACATTTGGAAGATTTTCATATGAATCTGATACAGTTCACAGACTGTATATTAGTGAAATTATAATGAGATTGTTAATAGAATACAGCTATTGACATGGATTCTCATTGTTCTGCCTCTCCTGGAGGACGTTTCTGTTTGGCCACTAGGTGTCGATAGGGCTTTAGCATTACACCTTATTCCAGAAGAAGAAGAAAGAATGAGCCTGTGTTTTAGACCACAAATGGTTACTTAAAATATATATATACTTCCTAAAAGAGTTTGAAAAATTCCTGCCTGTGAGTTTATAAAAATGTTCATTTAGTTAGTAATGTATGTTTAGGTCGACCAAGTGTTAGCATTAGCCATCCTTGGGGAAATTACATTATACGTTAGCATCAAGCTATCGGATTTTAGCTTTATGTGTTAGATCGATCTCTACTTTTATGGATCAATTATTGATCTATTAAGCTTAGATTGATTTTATCAACCCATTTCTACCTAAACCCTGCAGTTTAATTCACACTGAGACCTCTGGTTGCTTTCAAACCAGGATGGCTGAGTTGGATTAAGTGGAGAGTGCTTTCTTTCTTTTGCTTCATGTTCACACTGCACTCTTCAGAGAGGAAAGTATTGTCTGAAATCATCTGATCACCATCACACACATCACACTGATTCTTCGGTCAAAACTCTCTGAAGTCCAGAAAATTAAGCATCGAATTGGAGAAAACCATCAGCACCCGTAGTAATATTCACCAAAAGAATGTTTTTATTCCCTGTTGAAAATAATTTCTGAGGGGTGATTATCCTACTTTGTCACATGATTTAACACACATCTCTTAATACGTGAGATGATGCTATGTGACGCAGGAAGTCTTTTATTTTGAAAGGAAGTCTTGTGAACCCCTGTTAAAAGTTATAAACTGTTTCATATTTGGGAGAAAAATAATTTTCTATTAAAGTTTGCTTTATTTATGCCAAAAAACAATAGTTTATTTATATTTCTCATAAAAATAATAACATAAATACAAAGTCATATTTTTTTTTTTAAATGTGTGGCTCCTACTGGGTTGTAGTCAGTGAGAAATCGACCAAAATGGATCCTTAGGTGGTAAAGGTTGCAGACCCCTGACCTAGATCATTTTTTCTTTGTGTATTTATTTCCTTTACATCCTTACAATCTTCTATTCCCTTCACTTACACTGCTGGAAAGCCTCTTTATATACAAACTCACACTAAACCACACCAGGGTTCACATGCAAGAGAAACAAAAAAAGAGTTTGTTTTTTTTAGCTTTTTTGAAGGTAAAGATAATCCCTGCTGCGCTCCTCATTGTTGACAGAACACCTCATAAACTGCCAAGTCACCTGGGTCATCACATGCTAAACATCAAATCCCTTTCTTTGTGGGGAGTGTCAAAGTTACCCTGAGTGCATCTGAATTTGACGTCTGGCTGGTGTGATGTCTGTGACAGATTTAACACTTCTCCCTCTGTGCAGATTTATATCGCCTCTAATCAGCTTAGACGCTTTATGTTGATGTATAAACATCCTGCTTGCTAGTAAGTAATGTTTATTACAAGGGCGGGTTCAGGCAGCTGTCATAAAGTTCTGAGCGCAGCTGCCTGAAAAGATGTCTCCTCTAGTCTGGAAGCTCAGGACCATCAGCAGATTTTTATCTAATGAGTGCTGCTAGAGAGGATATTGGGCCGGATCAAACCTGCGATATCAGGAGGAACCTGTCTGTGTTGGGCTGCTAAAGGCAGGACCAGAATGCTAATTGAGTCTTTAACAGAGGCCAGTAAAGAGACCTGTGAACAAGCTGATACAGTAGATTTGTAGCAATAAAACACAGGGTTAATTATCATTTCAAGTTTACCATTGTACTGGGGTTAGAAATGTTTCTCAACCGTCTGCATGTCTAGATTTTAATTAATTTTGACCCCTTTAAGCCTTGTTCTATCCTAGGCACGTTAACGTTGGTAGTGGAGTCGTCTGGAACTAGTGCTTACACAAACCTTTTTTTTATTAGTCGACTAATCACCGATTATTTTTACAGATTAGTCGACTAATCGGGTCATGTGCAAAGTGGATGTAAAACACACATCTTAACTATCATTAGCTTTAAACTAACTAAAAATAAAGACAATTGAGATGATAGTTTCTTGAACGTTCAATGAATTGTGCAGCTTCTGTCCTTCATTAGTTTCACAAGATTAAATCAAATGAGAGAGAGATAAGGAATACACCCTCCATCAAACTCGTTTTGACAGGTGACCTTTGACCCCACACCCTCCATCAAACTCGTTTTGACAGGTGTCCCGCCCCTCAAGATGATGTAATAATTTAATACCACTTTTATATATATATATAAAGGGTTTATAGAGTCAAAGGTCACCTGTCAAAATAAGTTTGATGGAAAGTATATTCCTTATCTCTCTAATGAGGTCGGAGTCTGAAACATGGAAATATTTTTCTCTAAAGATAAAGTTTTAGTCTCACTAACTCAAATAGTGAAAAAAGTGCATTTTTTGGTACAACTTTGTTCAACTTTACTACACTCCGACTCCATGTAATATAAAGTAACGACTAATCGACTATTTTAATAGTCGATTAGTCGTCAATTAGTCGACTAATTGTGGCAGCTCTATCTGAAACCCACAAGACATGGCAGACACACAATCCTGCCCACTTTCGTCATAGGAGGAATAACACTTCAATGTAAGGGTGGGTCATCTGGACCCCAAGAGATAAACGGATCGTTTGGGGTAATAAACAGCTTTGCTATTTTGTTGGTGCTGGCTGGGTTAAAATGAGATAAGGCTTTACGTAACTTTAAAAGTGTGAGAGGAAATCCCACTCCAGGCGTTCACATTCGACCTCTGAGGGATGGCGTCTGTGGCGCTGCAAATCGGTTTCATGGGGTTCAAATTTTTGCTGAACTCCGCACCTGAACCGCAGCAAATAAGAGGGGGATTACTGTACTTCCTATGTAAATGGTGGGTTATGGCGTGAACCTACGTGAGTTTGGAGTTTCGAGAGGTTGGCAGCAGAGCCTGTGGTTTCAGCCATCCAGTAGCCAATGGGAGACATCTGCTGTAGCTAGACCGCTCCCGCATTACACCTGAGCTGTAACGGTCGCTGTGTGAGCCCGGGGTTAGTCACATGCATCTAAAAGGGGGTTAACCCGAACAGGTTCTATAGGTTTTTGGATTGTCCGGGTCGTAGAGATGGAGCCATGGTGTATCTTGCAGTTTCCTTGAGGGATGTCATGAAAACGGGACGTTCAGTTGTTTTGCTTGTGTATAAGTAGGTATTTGTAAGGCTAATGTAAATTGATTGCACTTTTGACGTGAAGGTGATTCCCCCTTATTACGTAAGTGCTAGTGCGGGGGTCGGCAACCTGCGGCTCCGGAGCCGCATGCGGCTCTTCAAGCACTCCTTTGCGGCTCAGTGGCGCTTTTTCAAAAATGTTTTCAGAATTATATAAAATGTCGGAAGGATATATATTGTAGCAATTGGGGAGGGAGCAGAGCCGCAAATTACTGGCAGCTAAAAATCCTGACATCACTTGGGTCCCCTAAAATATACGATCCCTCGTGATTGGAGTAAGAAGCGCACACGCAGGTCATGGAGACCAGCTGGTGTCAATATATTGACTACCATTTCTTTAACAGTTCCGAAACACTGAATAGCCGACACTGTGAGGAGCCTCACTCATACACACACCACTCTCACTCATGGTGCCGGTAAAACACTCAAGTCCCATAATG
>NC_050525.1:8313350-8352257 GCF_002922805.2 Oryzias melastigma
ACAGCCCTTTTCCACCTGTAAGAAGAGTTGTGACTATACCTGTGAAGTCTAAGCTAAATCCAGTGAACCTCAACATCCACTCACTTCTTAGTTAATATTCTACAGTTGAAAAAGTAGTAGTAGTTTTTGGTTTAATCGTCTCCTAAAAGCACTGCCTTCCACCCTAATGTCACCGTGCTTTAGTTACAGCAAGTTACAGCAGTGATGAGAATAATGCCTCCCTCTCAGACACTAAAGTTACCAGTCAGCCTTTATCGTCACTAAAGGAAGGACACAGGAACAACTAGAGGAACAACAGGAGGGGTCTTAGCATTAAGTCTTGAGGTGCTCCTCAAATTCAGTTTGCAGAGGCACTGAAACTGTCCAACCATCCAGACAATCTGTCAACCATAATGTGATGGATGACTGTCTCCGGCTAGAATGAAGTCTAACAGTCTGCTAACATCATAATTGTAGTTTTTTTTTAGTTGGGATGGCATTTTGTGGTCTTTAAGATCTACAGCTGTGCTTGTTTCTTAACTCTTTCTGTCCTAATGATTTCCTGGAGCAGGTTTGTTCAGACTTGGAGTCTCCAAATCCAGGCAGTCAGCTTCAGAGGAAACAGGAAAACCAGCAGATCTGGAAGACGACCAGTAATTCAGTGGAGGGATTTTTGAGATATTTGTATTTCTCAAAAATGTTTCATCTCTTTAAAAACAAATATTGTAACTAACTAGATACCAGATTTACAGAAAATTAGAATATTTAGTGCAAATAAATCCTTGTTTAAACTGGATATAGTGGCCGTTGTTCAGCAATGGACCAACATGGATTTAATGTCTTTTTGATCCGATTTGAGGATTTTTATTCAATCTTTTTCAATTATATTCCATGTACACTGCAGGAGAAGCGTCCCTCCCTGCCGTCTCCGTTTATCTGCGCCACCTCAGCCCCGGTCACAATTAACATTCCCCCCCTAAGGGATGTGACAGGAGTGTCAAGGCTCACTCTGAAGCTGTGCTGAGTTTCTGTTTTCCTCACAAGCAACCCTGAGCTGTGAAGGTCAGCCAACTATGGGCTTTTTTTTTTTTTTTTAGATACAAGTATTTTCAGTTTAAAAGTTGCAAATCTAGCTTTTTTTCTGTTTTCCTGAATTGGTTTTATTTTTAATGTCAACATCTAAACATTTTGCTGTGTTCCTGTCCTATTTATGTAGTTTTTTTGTTGTTTTCCTAACTGTTTTGTGGATTTTTCATCATGTTTTATGTTGCAAAACACTTTGCTACCCTGATGGTATTGATGGTAAAAAATACTAGTCATTATTGTAAAATGTAAAAATAGCAATAAAATTGAACATTGTTTGGAATAAGTGCCAAAAATCCATGAAAATGCATTTTCTTCATGGATTTGAGTGTGTTTGAACTGATCAGCAGATCCATCAGTGGAGGGTTTGATCACTGAGGGTTTTAGTTTATTTGAATGATTTTTTTGTTTATGGCTCTGTCCATCCCGTGAGTCTGAATGAGCACAAAGAGAGCGGACCTCTCACTCAACCTCAAAGCTGAGCACAAATATAAAAGCGAGGAGATGCTGATGATCCATCGGCCGCTGGAAACGAGTGACTCACACGACTAATTTCCCTGCCATCCACTCGCATGGGAACCCTTCCTGCTGCAGGAGGGTTTTTTTTCCCCTGCAGCAGAAGAATAGATTCTCCCCCCTGGAGTCATTTGACGCAGCAGGGGGGTTGAGCATCTCCACGTTATTGCCTGGGCTCGGCTCCGGCGATGTCCACTCTGCTGCGTGGGCGTTCGGCTGTCAGGTGCCTCTTGATGAAGGAGCCGCATAAAAGCGGGCGGAGGGATCGCCATCAATTCTGCGCAGCCGAAAGACAACCACGTGTTTTCAGGAACACCAGCCTGCTCTCAAAAGAGCAGGACCTGATTCCTGCAGGGAAACCAAACTTCCCTCAGCCTCGTTTTTGTGTGTAATCACTTTTGCGACTGTTGAGTGGACAGCAGTGATTTATGATCAGGTGTGTATGGGTAAAATGGTGGGGCGTTTTCTCCCTGCAGCTTGTTGAGGCTGTTATAGTGAGCAGAGAGGAAATCGCCTCTGCAGGCTTCATTTTGTCTCCCAAACCATTAATTTCATCCTCTATTATTCCAAAGAAAGTAACTTACTTTCCAATGATTTTCCTCTCGTTTAGAGTCTTTAAAATGTCATAATTTCACGTTTTCTTTATTTAGCCGCCACCTCAGAGACGATTTGGGATCTGGCAGCTTGTGCTGTTAACAATAAACTGTCAGATAAAACGGAGAAGTCGCCTCTCTGATCATGCGAGCGTCCTCATCTGACACTCTCTGCGGTTTGGCAGACGCCGCAGCATAAAGCGGCGTGATCCAAACACGCCGGCACTCAGGCAGATCAGGTGGCGCACAGCCTGCTGTCAGTTTGTTTTCATGTGTTTCATTGAGATCTGCCAGCAGGAGTGGTTTCCTAAAAGCTCAGTGAACTATTTACACAATTCTAATTCATTTTCTAATCAGACATTTGATTCTTTTAATGAGAATAAAGTTTTCACCTGGGCCGCTTTATTCTTTTTATTTCCAGGTTTACTTATTCTGGAGGAAGTTATATTTTGAAAAACTACTGGATTCTCCCCACCACATCCGACTCATTCTTGACTCATGTCAATTCACTCGATGACGTGTTTAAAATCCATCCGCTACTTTCTTAAGCTGTACCAAACGCTATATTGAAACCCCCAAGCTAGCAAAGTTAACAAAAAACAAAATGTATTTGGCAAGTTTCTGTTCACAGAGTCCGTGAGGAACCAGAAAAAAGGCCTTAGACTTCAAAATAAAAGCTATTTAAGACACCATAATGTCATAGTGAACCGAAATGGAAGTTTTTCCGCAGGTGGCATTTGTAGTTGGGAGGCGGCAATCGCATATTTACACGGCTCGCGACAGCCGCAGAGGTTTTAAGAAAAAGTTCAAATTTTGCTGCGACTGGACCATTTTTTTGACATCGGTCAGTGGACGCTCAACCACATTTGGAGGTTGCGCAGTGGCAGTCCAGTCACAGACAGGCAGCAGCAAGGAAGCAGCACCATAATTGACTGATGGGAGAGTCTCCAATATCCCCAAAATCCTCTGATGATCGGCCGATTTCAGACTGCCACCCCCCTGCCCCTGTGCTGCCGCCCCACTGCCACCATTGTTAGAAACCATACGGTAGCAGCGTGGACATGGGCTGGGGGTCCGGTTATGACCAGACGTCAATCAGGCCACTGTGAGTCAAAATGGGGAGATGGCATTGATGCTGCACAAAACTCATCATGGCGTTGACAGCACCACAAGAATTGAGTAATCCTATCCGCCCCTCCAGATCCTTTTATTTTATTGTTATTAATGGCCCGATGTTATCTTTCGCTTATTTGTAACTTTTTTAATTTTGACGGAGAGTAAAATATTAAAATTTATTTAAGTTTTAAGTTGATTTATTCTGCAATATTATTCCTGCCTTTTATCATTCATAATTATGTTAAAAATGTGGCATTCTGCTAGCTTTTTGGACTATTTTGGCATTTACTAAGATTTTTTAGGCTGTTTTGGAGGTTTACTAATATTTCAGCCACATGCTGTTTTGGCTTTTTTTTGGGCTAATTTGGGATTTAGCTAATATTTTAGCTGGCTATTAACTTCAGCATCTTCAGCTATCAGCACTAGCATCTTCAGCAGCCACATTCAGCTTACAGATATTCACACTAGCATTATTGGTGGTAATGATATATATAGTTCATAATTATGTTAAAAAGTTACAGTTTTACAGTTTAAAAATATAGTTTTCGTGTGTTCAATAAATGTTTATCCTGTTCGGCCCGTGACCTAAGGTGTGTTTTTTATTTTTGCTCCTTGTGCGATTGAGTTTGACATCGCTGGGTTAAGGGAAAATCTATATCACATTGTGATGGTTCCAATGCAAAATATAGAGTATAAATAACGTTTAAACCAGCTGCAATATTTCTACACAGAACAAAAATAAACTTTAACCTTAAAAGTTAAGGGAAACTGGGAGCAAAAAAAGAAAAAAATTGGATACCAACTTCAGCTTTGTACAGGCCGGTCCATGAAAATCGTCGCCTGAAAAAGGGTGAAGGAAAACAAGTTTATAATAAAATGTCGTTTTTCTCAAGTGTGATATTAAGTGTTTGAAAAAGTTTTTTGAATAAATATCGTGTGCATTCGCATTTATCAGAGGAAAACATTTTCTCCTGATTTTGTTCTGAAATGTGAAACATCCTCAGCAGAAACGAGGAGCTTGAACATTATACCCATAATGCACTGTAATGCTGCCTGCTTTCCTTTGTTTTCGTGTTGCATAAATGTCACGTTAAAGTGAACCAGTCTGCAGGATTGTGGAAATGTCTGCATTTTTGTGGCCCACACAGTGTATGAGCGAAAAGTGATCAGAGTGATAGTGACTTCCACCATGATTAAACTGGGTCAATGTAACCCCCACCCCCTCCACCACAGGCAAGGCTGGAAAAGGGAACAAAAAAAAGAGAGCTGAGGACACCATCACCAGAATCTGTGCGCGGATTTAAGCATGGGGACGCTGGAGCGTGCTTTGCTCTCTCCATGGGTTGGTAATCGTGTCGTTGTGGGACTGAAGACATCCCGAGATTGTTTTGACGTGTTCCTCCCTCCTCTGTATGTCTGTGCGTTACACTGCTATAATCTGGATCCCTGTATTCTGCCCACTGTTGTTTCCATGAGCCAGTGTTGTCATGAATATCCGATCTTTCCTGTGCTCCCCCTCACTGACTTTCAAAGTGTAGCTTTGAAAATGTTCCTGCTAAAGGAAAATCCACCCCAGCAGACTGTAAGAAAATATGCCAGCGTAAGAAATGTCCCTTAAAAGTATTGTTAAATGCTGCAAACATCATGTGGATAAAGTATGGAGCTTTAAGACGAGTCTCTTTTTACAGAAATGTGTCTTCATTGTTTACCAGTCGTAAGACTTTCCCTGGATTCCTCTATTTCTCATCTTTTTAGTTTCTGAAGTAGTTTCTAAATAACAATATTGGAAATTAAAAGCATTTAGAACATCCACTGATTTATAAAGAATGTCAAGTCAAAGAGCAAAAATATTTAAAATTGTTGCCAAATTGTCATTCATAGCAGTTTGCTCTGGAGCTCCTGGAGGCAGGTTGGTTTTCTCCAATCACTGCTTGGTGACTTGTAATATAACCAAGTCAGTGCCGGTCCACACCAACAAAAAACTAAAAGTTCCACTCCAATTATCTTTTGATCTATTTTAAAAGACTTCCCAGAGGTTTTTTAATTGTGATTTTACTGTATTTACCCAAAATAAAAATAAAAAAACTTGTTTTCAATGAAGTAGTTTCTGCAGAGCAGCAGGAATTTATTAGAAATTCGTCTCTGAGTCGTGTGCAGGACTGTTCTCGTGGAGTGAGCCTGCTTTCGTTTCCCATCATCCCTTTGTTTACACTCTCTCCCACTAGCTTACAGCCTCTCACACCCCCAACCTAACATTAGCCGTGTAACAAAAATGTTTTATCAGAGCTGTCCAGCTGTACAGTTTTGATCCAGATTCCTGCTCAGATAAGGAAAATTAAAACGTACATGGATCTATTTGTCTCCAAGTGGACCAGGGAGCTTGTGTTCTGCCCGGCGTCACTTTTACATAACGTCTACAATCTTTTTCCAACTACATATTTCCATCTTTTCTTGATTCACAATGATTAGAATAAAGAAATTCTCAGAAATCTTTATGATTTATGTCCTCCATCATAAGAAAAAATGTGAACATGTTAAAAGTTTAGTTTTAAGACCTTTCCTTCTCTGTAGTTAGAATGAATTTCTTCTTTTGCTCTGCTGCTACCAGTCGTTTGAGGAGCCTAGAGTGTGATAACGCCACATCTGGCTAATGATGAAGATTGTGAAGCTAAAACTCTGGTTTCAAATTGGCTAAAAACAAACCAAATCCTCAGATGCACAATCAGTTATCAATCAACACTTGACTGAATCCAATAGTTTTGGTAAATTAGTAAAACATTTTTAGCTTTGTCTGTAAACAAAAAGGCAATTTAAATTTTCACATACAAAACACAATATCAGCAAAAAAGGGTTGCTCCATGCCAGTAGTCCCGCCCCCAACTCAGAGACAAATTTCTAATGAACTCCTGCCGCTCTACAGAAACTATGTCCTAGAAAACAAAAAAAGACAAGTTATTTCAAGAAATTTAGGAATGTTATACAATTTCAAAAGAAAATGTTGACAGTATGGAGACCCAAAGTTTTTGTCAATATACTCTTCCTTAAACCCCAAAACTTAAAGTTAAGTTCTCTTAAACAAAACCTCTATTTGCTGTAAACCTAAAATGCTTTTAGGCTGCATTTCTAGATATAGAAAAGGACATTTAACCCTTATAAAATTACTTTTCACACTTGAAAACAGGTCATTTTGACCAAAACACAATACAAGGATTAAACAGAAACTGTATATTCCAGCATTTGAGGGTGGATTCTTATCAAAAAATCCCCTCTGTGTTTCAGAGTGAACCCTTTATGTAAAGTAACGTGGACTCTTCATGATCAAAAATAGTAACATGCTGTATGTAAAATTACCTGTATATAAATAATTTAAATAAAATACGTTTATGTTTTATTACAGGGCTTGAACTGTTTATATTTCAGTTAAACCTGTGTGATGTCTTTCTGCTGAGTCATGGTGTGAAGATTTCCTCTCCAGCTGAGTTGTGTTGCTGTGTATGTGGTGACCTTCTGTTCATACCATGGCCTGAACCAAGTGTTGGTCTCTAATTAGCCCCGAAGGACCTGGTTAATTTGGATTATATCTGCGGTTTTATTTCAGAGACTCACATGGCTCCTCTGCACTGAAAAGTCTACAAATTGCCATGAGTCACTGTAGCTCTGCAAAGTCAGCAGAGCAAATAGATTTGTTTTTGTAGAAACAAATGCATGGCTGTAGTACTTTATGCTACAGGATTACTTCCTGTGGCTACATCGGTGAGAATAAGAGATTGGTCAGACTAAAGTTCAAAGAGCCCCTCCTGTCATCAGGGTGAGATGGGATGATGCCCTACTGAAAACACTTTGGATTTATTTTTTCCAAATTCCTGTGAATTCAGATGAGTGTTTACGTGTCTGACCCAAGGCCGTGGTGTAAGCAGACACCCGCTGTTGAGTGCATGAGAAAATGGATACTAATCCATTCCAGTGGATCATGCGCCTCCTTGTTTTTAGAGTGTTTGCCTCCCTGTTGCAGCAAATATTCGAGAGAACTATGTGACAACATTGGCTGTAAATGAGAACTGGACCGAGTGAGTGTGATCTCACCCATAGAAAACGACTTACTTCTGGCTCCAATGAAAAGAAGTCAATTCAGTCTCAAATTCAGACTTTCAATGGGTTTGAGTCAACATTTCTATGGCAACCACTCTCACCAATCAGGTGTGAGATTGTTGGAAGACCAAACCAGTACCACGTGAAATTGAGCTGCACACAATCTGTCAATGTAAGACCGCATACTTTTATTGAGGCATCTGATTGGCCAGTAATTTGGGATAAAAAAAATTTTATGGGGGAAAAATTTTGAGTTTGCATGAATGTGCTAAAAACAGTAGAGCAAGAATGAATATTCTCACAAATAAGTTGTCAATTGAAGTGCTTGTTGGAACCAGCGAGTACTTTCTATTTGTGACGCAAGGGGGGAGGGATCATCAAGTCTACTTCTCACATACAGTCAATGTGTGACACATTATCAAAGTTCTAACTTTTCTCTTTGTTAAGTGAAAGACAGCTTTAAAAGTGACTTGTAGAGATATAAAAAAACACAAAAGAATGTCATGAAGAGGTATCTAAAACTGACTAAGTGAGCCTCAAACTTCCAGCATTTGATTCTAATATTTTTCTGACTTTTCTTTTCTTTGTTTTTGTCTCATTGGACAGCTTTGCATAAACCCAGATGCCTCCCCTCCCTCTTGACGAGCGCATAGTGGTCATTCAGCGCCCTAAAAACCTAACTTTCTGTGAAGCGTCCCCTCAAACCGTCTCCCAACACTCGTCCCACATTACCTCCTCTTCTAATGGGCAGAGTTCTCATCATCCTCATGTCCAGCCGCCTCAGTCCCAGTGTTACTTACCGTCCTACAAGCCTCAGAGTGTGGAATGCAAGCGCAGGTCCTCCAGAGTGCAGAAGTTCAAGGGCGAACAGCCCGTCTTCCCACCAGTTGTCAGACACATCCCAAGCCACTGCCACAGCAATGGCACAGTAACGCTGGGCCCACGGCTGCCCTCCCACACACATACCATTGATATCAAGGTGAAAGTGGACAAAGGTGGGCGAGGAGTACCCAGCAACTCGTTAGGGCGTAGTGGAAGTTTAAAGGGTGGCAAAGGGAAATGTGTCTCCAACCAGCTCGAACAAGGACAGTGTGAGAGGAAAACTGGAAGCACCGAGAGGCCAAGTGGAGCCGAGCACAAGTCGCAGCGAATACGTCAGCTGTCGTCCGGCCCCGGAGGGGTCCTTCAGTTTGTTCCCGCCCAGGCGCAGCAGCATAATATCCGAGGTGGAAAAGAGAAGGAGAACGCTAGCTTTCAAAACAGAAGCGAGCAGAAATTTCCCTCTCTGAGTCACAAGAAGACATCCAAGCTGGGAACTGCCCATCAGAGCCATAACAGCCACAGTCTGCCCTTCCAGCACAACACGGTCCCTGTGCCCCATGCTGCCATTGTAAACTTCAACCACCCTCCGTCCTTTTCTGCCCAGTCCTCACATGTCCCACCCTCTACCCAGCAGTTTGGCCAGGCTCAGCAGCCTCGCTCCAGGGATCAGCGCCCTCATATTTTTCAAGGTCTTCCCCTCTCCCCTTGCTCCTCCAACGCCGGAGGGTTCCCCAGCCCTGACCACACTTGCACCATCGACTGTAGGCACCCCTTTATTTGTGGCTGCTTGCGGCTGGTGAGATGTGGGGCGTGTAAAGGGGATTCCTCTAGTTTCCGAGGGCGGGGAGGAAGCACCTCCACCTCATTTTCCTGCGGTCCTCATGTTGGGGCAGTGAAAGGAGGCAGCAAGGAAATGAGCCTAAGAAATCTGGGTGGGTGTCTGTCCACCACATCCACATCCAACACGTCTTCATCCAACAGCACTGTGTCCGACTGTCGAGCGAACCTGTTCAAACCTCTCCGATGTGCCTCCTGCTCAGGTGAGGCCAGAAACTTTGAGAGTCCTGCAATCCTTCGCAAAAAACTAGGAGGATGCTTACCTTGCACTCCTTTGTCCTCCTCAGCCCCACTGCGGGCAATACAGAGCTGTGTCATGGGCTGCAACCCCAAAGCCTCTCAGACGGGTAGTTCCACTTGCAGCTACTGCAGCAGTGACCCCATAGTGGTGACTTACAACCCTCGTCGTGGCAAACCTCCAGGAAGAAGTATTGGAGGGCCTCATCCAATGGCTATGTTCCACCCCAATGGCGATGACTACAGTGCACGCAGTAAATGGCCTGAAGATCTGGCCAACAAGATGACCCAGTCAAAGGGCCAAAAGAGCAACTCAGGTTTAGGAGTAGGACTCGGAAAAAGCTGTGCAGGCCAGAATCAGGGCGGCAACAACAGGACAGGCCCAGTCCTCCTGGACTGTCAGAACCTCCAGGATTATGCCCAGAAGCATTTTATAGACCTGGCTGGCAGGAGGCAGTTTCAACAAGGCAAAATGTCAACAATTGACTTTGTGGGCTCCAGACTGGGATTGAGATACGAGGAAGGGCGCAGTTCACTCAAGAGACTCTTGACTAAAGCGGAAGAAGCAGGTTTCAGCGACGGCCCTGACCAAGACGAAACAACGCCATATCACAGATCCCCATCCCCCCGCTCAGTGTCCTTGCCATCCCCCGTTTCATTTTCTCCCCCACCATCCGCTCCAAGCACACTCATTAAGCCCAAGCCTTGGCAGAGAGACAGGGATGGAGGACACTCACTACCATCGGCTCAGTCCCTTCACCTGGCCCTGAACTCCCTGAACCGGGAGCAAGATGAAGAGAACAATCGGAGTAAGATGTATTTGTTAATGTTAATCACTGATGGAAACATGTGAATAGCTTTTAGCAACAATTTTTGCATGTTTGTTTGATAGTTATCTTGAAAGCTAACTTCTTTTTCGCTAACTGCTAAATAATATAATATTAGAAGTTCAAGTGTTGGGGATTTTTTTTTACAGTTTAAAAAGAACACCTGGTAACTCTTTCCCTCTTTCCTGCAGTGCGCCTCTCCCTTCCCCTTTCCTCGTCTTTGCCAGCGTCGTTGTCCGATGAGACGGTGATGACTCCCGATGCTGAGAACGCCGTCATCAGTGCGATACTGCCCTTCCTGTTCCTGGGAAATGAGAGGGACGCTCAGGACCTGGACCTGCTGTTACGCCTCAACATTGGCTATGTGGTCAACGTGACCACTCACCTGCCGCTCTACCACATCAACTCGGGACTACGCTACAAAAGGCTCCCAGCCACAGACAACAGCAAGCAAAACCTGCGGCAGTACTTTGAGGAGGTTTTTGAGTTCATCGGTAAGATTAATACATACTCTCATGGATGGGTTATTTATTGATATCGGTACTGACTCTGGTCTTTCCTTTGACATCCCATCAAAACTTGTATTCATAGTGTCCTACATGCAAATTAAAACACAATAATATCAATTGTGAAATTTAAAGTTTTGAACATTTTGCTTATTTTTGGATGAAGTTAATCTCCTTATTTTAGAAATATGTCTTTTTGTCCTGGTTGGTTTGAGTCCACAGGGACCTGTCTCTATGAGCTAAGATTTGGTCCAGCTGTGGTTGACCATGACAATGACCTCTTGTCCCGTATGAGAGTTCATGTTTTGCCCAGAGAAGTCCACAACAGAATATTTCTTGACAGCAGTAAAGCTTTCTCGTACAAGGCTAACACCAAAAATGACTGATTTCGATTTTAATTCATTCTCAAATTTAACAACTAATAACGTGTGAACAGGCTCAGGTGTAGTTCACATGAGTGTAAATGGTCCATTGTGTGGACTATTTACACTCAAGTGAACTACAAGGTGTAAATGGAACCAATGCACACAGTTTTCAGATTTGATTTTGCTTGGACTTTTAAACTGCCCTCACCCATTTTTTTTTTAAATCTTAGTCTCAGTACTGCAGTTAAAAATAATACCAGATTCAATATCAGCAAAAACTCCTTATAATAACTCCAAAGCAATAATCACATGATGATAAAATTCAGATTAGAAACCAAAAAGTGATAGATAACAGTTCAGATTGAAAACCATTGATATGATTTTATGGTATAAATTGTGTTTTTGTCTTTTAAAAACTTGAATGGAGATAAAAAGTAACAAAATGTAATTGAAAAAAAACTTGTGATGAAAGTTCTTCCTAAGGATTAAATAAAACAGTACATAGAGAATGAAATGTCATTAGCAGCATGCACCGTTCTCATTCATCATTTATAGCTATTATTTATGGTTACTTTCAGCCAAACAAGCTTAGTAAAAAGAGCTAATCCATCAGCATATAATGTATGACCTCTGCTGGAAAGCTATAACCAGAAAAAACGAAAAAGATTTCATTTGTTCATGTTTACATGAAGTAGTGGGTACCTTATTTTGTGAAAGAGCATTTTTACATTTGCTCAAATGTTAGAAACTGTACTTTCACAAAGAGGTTCGAAAATGTATAAGTCTGGAGGCCCCTACTATACTTGCTCTGAGGCCTCAAACTGCTGAGGCTGCACTTTATTTACATACGTATGTATGTTTTTTTTTCTGAATTTTAAGTCACTCCAGAAAAAGAGAAAAAAATCATTTATAAGTTGCACTGAAGTATAAGTCACTCGTCTCCATGTCTGGGTTCATGACATCATTCAGAATCTGTTTTTTTAACACTGATCTTTAAGTTCTACTGCAGGAGTAGCATCTGAATGGCGGTACTTTCAGCAATACTTCCGTCTCTCAGTAACCGAGTTTGATGACTTGCTGTCTCGCTTTAGTCCAAGGAGCGAAAAAAAATTAAAAGAAGAATAAAAAAATCTTGATGCAATAGAAAAATAAAGTTTCGGAGAAGAATCAGATACTCTTCCATGTTTCTTTTGGACGTCACTTGTTCTTCTTCTACATTTCTGTGAGTAGCAAATACTGATACACACATCTCCAGTGACCTCTAGTGGTTGTTAACGTTAAACAACCACTACAAGGCAAACAATTGTTAGTGGGAAAATAACAAAAATATGAGGCTAAATATTCAAAAATCATATTTAACCCTTGTGCTATCCTAGGCATGTTTACATTAAAAGTGGGGTCATCTGGACCCCATAAGAGAGCACATGGGATAAGTCACTTCTGAGTATAAGTCGCACCCATGACCAAACTATGCAAATAAAACTTTCGGTACCTGTTGATGTCCTTTGTTAACGTATGTTAGTTGCAGGTTTTGCAAAACATGAAGCAAAGTTGATATTGTTTCTCCTCAAAGTGAGAACTGGTCTGATCTGTTTCTTGTATCCACAGAGGAGGCGTATCAGAGTGGACAAGGAGTGCTGGTGCACTGCCAAGCGGGCGTGTCCCGTTCTGCGACCATCGTCATTGCCTACCTTATGAAGCATACCCTCATGACCATGACAGACGCCTACAAATACGTGAGGAGCCGGCGCCCCGTCGTGTCGCCCAACCTTAATTTCATGGGCCAGCTTTTGGAGTTCGAGAGGGACCTCAACTCGGGCTTGACTCCTCGGATCTTGATGCCTAAACTAGATGGTGTAGAGACACAGGTTTGAGAGGGGTCATCGTAGCATAGCTGTAGCATGAAACAAGTGTTTTTAAAAAAATTACAGGATTAGAAACATTCAACGTGGTAAACATTGGTGTGTTGAACATAAAAGAGCACTTTGAATACTGTGAAACATGAAATCGGGGACTGGATGGCCCATTTGTTTAAGCTGTAAGTCTTAGACAGCCTGTTCCCCGTACAGTGTACCGTTTATATTAATATGGTATGTGCCAAACTTTTGTATAGCTCAAACATTGCTCAGATTTTTCTTTTTTTATGTTTTCTCAAATACATCTTCCTTCTAATTCCTTTCGTTTACATTCTCAGACACACACAAAAAGTCTGGATCATGCAGAACATGAACAAAGATCTCTTCATCCACAACAACAGTCATTTTTACCATATGTAGCAGCACACAGATCCTCTCAAAGCACTTTATTCACCACGCTTCCGTTTATTATCACCCGCTCAACTATCAGAAACTAGAAGTTTTTAGCTACTGCTCTGTGTATAAATATATATACAAATAATACACTGTTTTATGATTTAGGGAGTGTGCTGTGCAGCAACATAGACCTACCTATCACCGAAGAAATGGTTTTAATTAACTCATTAACGGTGTTCATATATTCATTTGAATATTTGGAGAAATTACTTAAATATTTATGAAGCACTACTGAGTTAATCATGTTTTTGAAGTAATTTTCAGGATCTTGTGCTTCAAAGTTTGTTCACCATTTCTGCTGATGTTTAGGCTAATAAATATCTTTGGAAGAGCACACAGTCATTTAACAATTAACAACCTGATGAAACTCTTTGCTTCAAAAATTATTTCGTTTTGTTTACCTTAGAAAAGGACAGATTTTGTAATATAATCTTAGATGTATGGTTCTGCGTTCTAGGATGTAAATCAAACCAGAAATTCCCTAATGCTGCAGTTCCTCAACTGACCAGTGTAGGATAGTGGCAAAAAAGGAGCCGTTTCTCATTTTTAATAAAAACATAGCAATACAGTTTTGTAAATCAGACTTTTTTTGTTGCGCCCCTTCTCTCTCTATGCCCCCGCATGGAGAAATGGCATCAGCCAATTCCCCCCAAAAATCCTGATATGCTGAAGAAGGTAATCGCGGAGGATAAATATCATCCCCAGCAGGTGTTTATTATTTGATGAAGGAAAAAACTTGCGTTTATGATTTTAAGGCGCAGACTGACAGAGTGCCACTCCTCATCTGCATCATGAAGTACGCCGTCACCGCGGTACCGTCTTTTGTTCTGAATTTAAAAAAAACTCTTTATGTTGAGGAATACTCCAATACTCTTTAATAAATGTTGTAGAAAGCATGATCCGAAGTGTTTTTGATGAGAATGGACCAGTAACAGACATTCTTTTGCCACGGGGGTGGTTCTCCATATTCGGCATATTTGTAGATTGTTTAACTGTGCTTGGCTCCAGTTTTTTGCATAAAGGCATTACCTCCAATGAAAACAGAATAATAAAGAATTAGAAGAATAAAAATAAGTTGCTGTGAAATCTAGTGTTTTGTAGTGCTATAAAATAAAGACATGCATTTCTATGATGAAGAATATCATCGCTGAACGCAGAACCGTGTATCTAACTTTTTTTCTGATTCGTTCTAGCAGTTCAGAATCATCCTAATATTAAATGTGGTTACTCTTCCAGCACATGACAAACTTAATACAACTGTCTAAACTGACTAAAAAGTTGACTCGTATGTTTACACCTTTGCGAAGCAGAGCAGTTTGAAACCTCTTTTTGGTATTAATGGTAAAACCATTCTCTCTAAACTCCACGATGAGGCCACATGGTTAACTGTGTCTATGCATTATTGCTACATAAGGGTTCTGGTTTATTGGGGTCTGATTCACTGTGAGCCCCTCTTTCTACATTACATTTGAGATGAGGCTGGCCTGCAGTCCTGCCTTTAAAAACAAAAAGTAGCTTAGAACATGATTACAAAACTACTTTCTGATCAAGTGGCTGATCAACCTGCTGCAACATTTGAAGTTCAGATACACTATCAAGACATTGTAGCTGTTTCAAGCAAATATGAAGGGAAGAGTGCTTTATTTTGCACATTTTTCTAAAGCGATGCCACAAAATGCATTTTAGATTACGCCATATTTGTGAGTTAGTTATGAATCTGTTTCATGTGTTTCATGCCTGTAACTATTTGTTTGTCAATAAGATGGAAGTTTGTGTTTTTGTTGGACTTTAAAGACAGAAGAAACTGTACCTTAGAGATCTTATGTCTCTACCTTTTAAATTCCATGTTTGAGTGAAGAAACAGTAAACAGGATTATAATGGAAAATGCAGTAAAACAAAATACAAATTATCTTCCAGTTCCAAGAAAATACGAGGAAGTAAAACATATGTGGGCATTACTAAACCCCTTCAACAGCACTTCTGTGACTTCTCAATCTTCCTCTTAGATTTGCATCACTTCCAGCAGATCTTCTAGATAGATGAGATCTGCTTTGGATGCAATGTTGACTAAACCTCAATTTTAATATTCATGGCTTCACATTTACCTTTAAAACTGAAATAGTAACTTAAGCTACGTACACACTAGGCATTTGAAATGCATTCAAGAACACTGAAAACAGGTTCTTGGACACAATTTTAGCATACAGTGTTGACACTGGACTGTCGCTGCAGTTGGAAGAGGTTTGGTATGTAGAAAATAAACACAATTATTAATTTTTCCTCCACAACCAGTGTTCAAACGGTTGTCACTTCCGGTATTTAAAAGGAACACCACCCATACGTCACTACTGAATCCATGTCCCCGATCGATCGTACTTCCACCTGGTTTAACAATAGTTTTGTATGTAGAGCATGAAAACGGTCTTAAAAGTGTACGTAGCTCCATAGACTGTACATAGAGAGAACTGGACTGATCATCCCCTCTGGTCCCAGAAAGCCAAAATCTCATAGACTTCTATTGAAAAATTAACAAATATTACTCATTCTGTTTGTCAGAATAACCATTCTTGCTCTGGTGTCTTTTCTTAACATGTTCTTGCTAAACCTACTTTTTAGGTCAATATATATTTTCTTATCACTAGTTGTTTAAGTTATAAACTGGCCAATAAGATGCCTCAATAAGACACCTTAAACGTTCAAAGCGTCAAATGCTTGCTAAAGTCGTCTGGTTCCAAAATGGTGAAATTGGGCGACATCCGTATCGTGAAAAAATGGCGACTAAATTGACTTCATTTCGTTGAAAACCAAGGTAACAGCCTTGTTTTGTCCATCTCTAATTGTAACTAGCTACACATGAACACGACAGTTTTGAACGCGGAAGCCCAAAATGCATGATTATTGGCGTTTACATAGACTTTTCCTTGGAAGTGATCACTTGAACGCACATTGACAAGGGCGGTGTGAACGTAGCTTAAGACGGTACTCAGTTCTGGCCACATGCTTTTTCTTTTCTTTTTTCCCTTCATTTTTACAGGATTAATATTTGGTATGGATAAATAGTCTTATAAAATTGTAGCTAAATTAATACAATATTTTTTATTATGATTTTATAGAAGAAGCAGGGATTAACAGAGGATGCCCTAAATGTCCCCATGTCTACATCTCTACAGAGTCCAAGTGTTTTGATCTGACTTCTCTTTTAGAGCTTTTCAAATTTTAAAATTGAAGAAAGAACTTTTCAGTAAACTCTTTTTCTTAGTCTGGAACTAAAAGCTTCAGCTCTTAACTGTCCTAATTGATAACAGAGCCCACGTCAGGTCATAACGGGCTAAACAGAAAACCATCATGAATGAGGTCCAACAAACCCCTGTAATCTGTTTTTGTTGCCCCTTTGTTCACACAAACACAACTTCCTGCTATTTTTCCTCTAAAACCAAAATGCCTTGAGCTTAGCCTTGTGAAGATGCTCCTCTGTTGCTGTCAAGACTTGGTGACCTGACTTTGCTCGTTGGATTTTTGGCTGAAAAAACTTTGATATGGGCTTTATATTTTTATAATTCTTCATTATGTTGGTTATAGAGGTGATTACTGTCTTTTTTTTGTTTTGTTTTAATTATTACATGAGTTTTTCAAGGCTGTCTGATAGAATGGCATGCTCTGCTGGGACATGGTGGATCTTCAGTTAACACCTCCACTTTTATCAGACCTCAGGAAACTGTGGTCCTCATGCCATGAACCCGTTTTTACCTCTCGCCATTCTATCGGCTAAAGAAGAAATGCGGCCACACAAGCTCTACCCCGACCTTCCAGACTGCAGAAGGTGTAGCATTGAACACGTGAAGAAGGCCTGTTGCTTATGGATTTTTATACAGACTTTATATGCAAAAAGACTGCCGGAGCGATTTCTTCAAGGCCACGCTGTGCGGACTCTCATCGCAGTGCAGTCACTGCTGACCTCAGACATTTGTACTGAAAAGACTCCAAAGGGAATTCAGTATTTCCCTTGAAGAAGCGAAGGGCCAGCGTGTTTCATTTGTGTGTGTGTGTCGGTGTGTGTGTACAAGTCTTCTGTTTGTGTGTTGCACTTGAAAAGCAGAAGTCGGTGTTTGTATGATAGTTTTTTTGGAAAACTGTGTATATTTATGCATCGCTTATGAACGAGAACTCATTTGAAAGCACTGGTTGTGTCCGAACTCCCTCATTACACCCTACTGTGTAGGAGGATCAGCAGATTTTTGGAGTGTTCAAATCTACTTGATATTTCTCTAGAGCTGGATATTGGTTATAATTTCCAGAAACTATTCGCTTTGATTCACAAGAGATTTTTTCCAATTCTTTCGATTCTTAAATTCAATTCAATTTTAAGTTTACAAATTTACACACATTTGTTTAGAAATACATTAAAAAATCTACTATTTAATTTGAATATATTTATATGAATCTGATACAGTTCACATATTTTAAAATGTATCAGTAAAATAATAAGATTGTTAATATCATACAATGTTACATAGATTTTCTAAAGGAGAAGTTCTAACAAAAATGTTCAGATCATTAACTTTGTAAACATCGTTCTGCTTCTCGTGTTTCAGTTTGGCCACTAGGTGGCGATTGCGCTATAGAAGTACACTTTATTCACACCAGTATGAGAGGAAAAAGACCACAAATAGTTACTTTAAAAATATTTCCTTTAAAGAGTTTGAAAAATTAATTACTGTAAGTAAATAAACATGTTCATTTAGTCAGCAATGTTTTTTTTTTTTTGGTCAACCGAGCGTTAGCATTAGCCGTCCTATGGGAAATTCTATTGAACGTTAGCATCAAGCTAGCAGACTTTAGCTTTGTATGCTAAATCGATTTATATCTTTTGTGAATCGATTAATGATCTAGTAAACTTAAATCGATTCAAATTGATTAATCGATTTTTTTCAACCCAGCCCTATATTTCCCAGAAGTCTCTGCGAAAAACTAGTGTGCATCGATGCTCACTAGATTAGAGCATTACGTTTGAATGATTAATTGTTTGAAAGAAATATGTTTGTTTACTATCCAGGTTCATTCAAGTTGATTCATAAAGTTTTCATAAAATATTCATATTTATTAGGTTTCTATAAATTTATGATTCCATTGCCAATTTAAAAAAAAAAAAGTAGTGAGCATGTGTTCAGATGACGTTAAAATCTACTATATAGTCTTTTAGAGGTTAGGGAGTAGTGAGGGAATTTGGACACAACCATTGTGTCATTTCCTGCACCAAATGTTGAATTTAGGGATGTTGATTCTTAGAGAATGAGCTAGCTCAAATGAAAAAGACCACCTCCTCTCTTCCTTTACAAAACTCTTCAGGTATGAGGAATTATAGTAATCTGTGCTGTTTTCCTGTCCCCTTCTCCCAGAGACCTAGAAACTAATGTTATTGGACCTGTGATGCCTCGCTGTCGCCCTCTTCCCTTTTCATAACTGACTCTTTCTCAGTTGTAATCTTTTCATATTGTAATATCTATGTATTTAGATGTTTTTACCTTCATGTACTGACTGTACTCTTCAGAAATCTTTGAGGTACACTGTGACAAACACAATGCTGCTATATCACAAAGACTTCTGTCCATCATTTTTGAGCTGAATTAAAGCCTGAGCAAAAGAAAACTGAACTGACTTGAATTCGTCGTTCAACCTTCATTTCAGAGTCTGCAAGCAAGATGAAGAAAAGAGCCTATGATGTCACTTCTGTTATTTATAAAACCAAAAAGCTAAATTAGATCCAAAAAGAGACAAAACTGAAAATCTATCGTTCAGTGGAGGTGAGGTAGAAAAGGGCATTTTCAAAAAATAACTGATTACACATGGTTTTAAAAAAACAGAATTAGAAAACAAGCTAGTTTTCTAACCTAAATGTTGCTGGAAGTCATTTTGACATTTGTATGTACTGCAATAACGCCCCAACTTCCAGCTAAAATCCCACTGTTTTTAACAATGTTTTGTTTAAAATTATTTGTGGAAACATTCATATTTTCTATTTAGTTGCATGGAAATAACTTCATAAAACATTTTTCATTTAATTTAATATCCTTATCCAATTTTGACTAATTTGACATCTATTTCTTTCAGTTATTATGAACAAACTTTGAAAAGACCTTTTCAAAAACTAAGGAGGCTTAAAACCCACCAATATTTTAAGTTTGTTCATATTTTTGTAATCAATATTTAAATGAGAACAATTAGGTAAATACTAAAATCACTGACATTCGTGCTGTCAATTAAAATTGTATTTTTTACTCCAATTTATTCATGCAAAACTTAATTTGTTTGCTAGCTACACTGAGGAAGTTAGCATTTAGCTCTTAGCATCCGCAGGTTTTCACTGCCAACTTGTGCATATCATGTTGGTGTAACGAACAAAAATGTCTTAAAATCCTGCATTTCAATTCATTTCAGATTTATTTAAAGTTTTTTTGTTAATATAAACTCTGTGGGCCAATTATTTTAAGTGGAAGAGCGATTAGCATGTTTGCTTTTTTAGCTAATTCAAGACACAACAAGTAAGTTTAAGCATTTTCCTTCTATAAATGTGATGAAGCTGATTGTTTTAGTGACTTTTGATAAAAGTTTATACATAAAACTTCAAATATTAAAATCTAGACGTTAACAGTTTAAAATACCAAGACTTTTCTAGTTTGTTTGTTTTATTAAATCCCACGGAAAGGTTTGACTTTGAGTGAAAACTCTGACATTTCTTTTGATATATCTACACAGGTTACCTTTAAAATATATTGTTAAACAATAAGACTAAATGATTAAAACGGACTGATTTGACTTGATTAACGTATATAAGGGTTCTTACAGTGGGATTCCTACACAAAAGAAAAATATTTTGCAATATACTGGAGAAATATGTCATATCTATTTAGAATATTTTCCAATATATCAGCAACTTAATCATAATTTTAAAAAAGATTTAGCAAAATATGGATACACCAACTATTTCTTTTTATTGATTCATTTGGTGTGCAAAAACTTTATTTCCTAATTTCTTGTGTCCTTGTTAAAATGGCCCATTTTTTTATTTCTTATTTCTTTCTTTGGGCAGGAACTCCATATCAGACCTACATTTCTTATTATAAAGAGATAGATGAACCACATATGGCTATGTAATAATTTATATAGTTGAAATGTTGCTGACTGTAATTATGTTTAATTGTTTACATCATGAAAAAAAGAAAAAAAAAATATTTGAGTCATCATAAATTTAGGGTATATGTTTTATGTTAAGGTATTTTATATGAAATAAATATATTTATAATGCCTCTTTAAAAATTTGACATGTGACATGATATTATGGGATGTCGTTTATCAGCTTAAATATTGTGTAAATCACAATATATTGCATAGTATATTATATTTATGAAAATGGCAACAATTGCATTTGCATTTTAAAATACAGAAAAATACATTACTTTCATATATAGAATATATTGTCAATACATTGTTGATCAATATATTATAATATTGTATTATTATACTATCATATATAGTCTTGTAAGAGATCTAATCATGTTAGAAACATACAAACACTATTTTATCATCCCATTTCCAAAAGCTTAGGATAAATTATTGAAAGGTCTTTTGATACTATATTACTGGGATTTTTTTTTTAATTAAAGCTTGCAATTTTTTGCACTTAAACATTCTGACATCCATTGCATCCTTGTGCAAAATGTGTAAAGAATTATGACCTCCAAATAAATGTAACACAAAATCTGTTCCCAAAAAAGATCTATATAGACAAACATGTCATTTCAATATAAATAACTAAAATAAAGATTGAAATCAATTCTCTTTCAAGTTTATAACATGTGGATGTGAAAGGCCATTTTAAGGACAAAAAAGGAACAAAGACATTGATATTTCTAGTTGTTCCTGGAATTTTTTTTCCTATCACCCACACTTTTAATGAAGGGAATGTTTGGAAAGTTTCGAGCTGTTGGACTATACTGTTGATAAAAAAGAACAATTACAATCAATGGTTCAGATACCTCTGCTTTGCTCATCCTCACTATTACATAATCGGGATTCACAGCAAAGTGATGCTGTGCTCGGGGGGCCGATTGATCCGAGGGAGAGAAAGGTTAAGCAATCTCAGCATCTTCCTGGAGTTAGTACCACAATTCAGAGAATCTGCTGAACAGTATTTTTATTTAAATTGTTTTTAGATTAATTTACATCATAAATCCTCCTATGATATGACCAACATGTTTTACTACACTGGTTTTACCAAAAATAACGACATGTATTTAAACTCCTCCTGTCAATATGCCGGATGCATTTTGCTTTTCAATATTAACACTTATTTGTGAGTTGAGCCTGAAACGCAGCTGCTCTGTCGGCCATTGAGTCCCATCATGGAATCAATGACCCAAATGGCTTGAAACGAAACTCTTTCATCCAACGACATTTCAATATTTATTGACATCAACCACAAGGCTCAGGACGGCTCTGGTGTCTGAACATTTTATTTGAAACAGTTTACCGTCGTTCAAGCAATAAATCCAATTTTATTTTGAATTATATTAAATGAATGATTTCTCCACGTTGGTGTTCCAGAACTAGTCTGCCCCGATGGGCCAGGTTTGTAATTAACTTCAGCTTAATTAAAATCTAATTAGGTCTGGGGGGGGGGCAAGAAAATGTAGTTAATTATACATTTATGGGTTCAAGTCTCAGTGGAAATTTAAATGTATTTTTTTCTGATATAATAAAAAACTTTTTGTATGACGAATCTGTGCATTTTTATTGATTGGATGTATTATACAACTTCCAGCAAAAAGTGTTTTGTAAGCAACTTGTATCTATGGACAGCAACAACGGCTCCCTTTAAAATTTAAATAAAAAGTTTGCCTCAAACCAATTTGAGCTTCTTATGCGGTATCAAGTAGTTTAATTTAAGAGGAGAAAAACACCTCAAAATATATATAAACATATTACTTGATACTGATTTAGTTCTATCAATGACATACAGTACAAATACCAAAATGTGATTTGGTTGTTGTCTTTAAAAATGGCCAAACTTAACCTGTGATTAAATAATCATCTTAAAATATTCTTTTTTTTTTAATTGAAACCCTTATTATTCGACTTTGAACTGTTGTAGAAATTAAGCAGGAATCCTGAATGGTTTGTTGCTATAGATCTGCAGTAAAACATCCAGCAGAGGGAGTCCTAGAGCTGCATCTTCTGAAGGGAATTCAGACAAATACTCTCTAAGGATTCCACCTAATCCTTTACACACAATTAAATAAACTCTTTTTGAGTATTTAATGGATTAAATGTGTCATGTATTGTAGGTATAAGTACAAAATTGTATATTTATGACTAAAAGTAATTATATTTTACATCTTTTATACGTATGTGGGTTTATAAATGAATATGAATATGTCTTTTGCTTTTCATTTTTTTTATTTCTAAAACATTAATATTAATCTTAAGTTTAATATAACTATGTTTACATCAGAAAGAAAATACGAGCGGCTGCATTCAAAAACATATTTAAAGATGGGATAATGGATAAATACGAGAGGAAAAATTGACTGGGACAAAACACAAATGTAAAATTATGAAAGATTTGTTGTTTCTGTTGTTAATAGTGTTAGCTTTTGCTTAAGTAAAAAGGAACAGATTATATATGATTTTTTTTATTCTGTTCTACTTGTTCAAGCCTAAAAAAGGAGCTAATGTAAGTTTCCTTGTAGGGAACGGCATGAACAATAAACTATTCATTCATTCAAATCAGGGATCTACAACCCTGGACTCAGGAGTCACGCTTGATCGCTGCATAGTGCTACCTTTAAAATAAAACTAAGTCAGTAAAGTAAACAAACTCAAAAGTTTTTCAATTAATTCACAAACAGTTGCAGGACAGGACGTTTCACATGGGAAACTAAAACATTTCGCCAGTTTTTTGTTTTTTTTTTTCATTTTTATTCATTAATAGGAAAAACGTACAATATAAACTTGAGTTGTAAACTCAAACATGATGGAAAAAGAAAAAAATGAAAAGGGGGCGGAAAAAAAGAAAAACTTATTTCGTCTGTCCCTTTTAACATTCAATAAATCAATCAGTAAATCAATCAATAAAAAAGGAAAAATACAAAGCATTCAGCGATTTAGTATATGAGAAGATTGAGAAAGAAAAAAACAAAATCTTATAATTACAACATCAACCAGTGTGAAACGAACCCCATACCTCGGAGATGAGTAATAGTTATTTGTACTAGATGGTTTTGTAGTCATTGATTAGACTGTTTTTATTGTAGTTTTTAAAACTAGCATTTTTAATTTCTATGCTCAATTTATTCCATTTATTAACTCCATATACTGATACACATCGCTCTTTTAGCAGTATTCTGTGTTTTGGTTTAATAAACATTTCATGTCTTTTTAGATTAAATTTGCTTTTTCTTTTCATGTATATTTTCATTCAATTAGGAGGAAGGCATTTTGTATTTACTCTATGACGTTTTTGTGCCATGCCACAGAAAAGATTTTAAGTGCACGTTGCGGTTCATAAAATACGGTACGGGTCAATTGATTACATCTGATTTACAGCTCTGCTCACATGACAATACTCATCACTACTTTTGCTGCATTGAGAGAATGACAAGAGTGTTTTTTTATTTATTTTAAGAGGAATTCAAATGAACCTCTGTCAAAATGTAAAACATGTTCATATTTTGAAAAATATTTTCCTTTATCTTCATGTTTATATTGTTTATGCAAAAAAGCAACAGTTCATTCATATTCTTCATAATAGTCACAATAACAAAAACTAAAATCAGTGTCTTATTTTTCTAAAGGGAGGTAAGACTTTGTGCTTTCTGTGAGAAATCAACCTGAATAGCTCTTTAGGTGTTGAATATTTATATTTATCTTTTTGTATTTTTTTTTTTTATTATTATTGTTGTTTAAAATTAAAACAAATTCTTCAATCTCGTGATCCCAGAAAATCTTGTTGCGCATCACTGGCAGGAATTTTAACTAAGTCACTTATTATGAGTTGTTGTTTTTTTGTTTTTGTTTTTTTTAGTTAATTTTTTTATAGCATTTCCGTTTGCTTAAGCTAAAAAAAATGCTATCGTTCCTCTGAAATTAGCAGACAAAAATAGACTTCATATTTAGAGGATTTTCGGGTAATTAAATAGTACGGAAAGCAAGATGGACAAACTGCTAAAACGCGAAGCGTCCCTTAACGGGAGCTACATAACGCCATTAGAGCCGAGAAAGGGCTAGCTTAGCATGTATGGCGTCGCGCGCGCTTTAGTTTTTCTGCCTTTTTTTCGAAGCGTCAGACGTCATACTCTCTTTTACCCTCATAAATGCTCAAATGTGTGATCATATTTAAACGAATCCTTCATTAAATATTCCCGAAAAATACGTCAAGATGAGAAGCAGCTAATAAAAGCAAAGCAACATGTCTGAGCTGCCCTTTTCCTCCATAGCGTGTTTGGTCTGACAGCAGCACCGATGCAGCTCGATAAATATGATACGATTTTGGGGGTGTTTTTGCCACTTTAATATCTCCAGACTTGCATATACTGTGAACATTTAAAGGTGAGGGTTAAATCTCAACATGATGAGGGTGATGTAAAGCACTAAACCAGGCTGCAGCAGTCCCCATAGCAACAGAGGAGAGGATGTTCATCTCAGCCATCACATTATTCAGACCCATGGAGCTCATTTCCTCGGGTCTAAACAACATTTCAAGCTTGAACATTAAACCTGTTCAAAGTATTCTAGTTTATGTCAGATTATGAAACCTGAAACTGTCAAGATGGCCCTAATTTCCCAAATCCAGTTATGGTATAACCCACCCACATAGGAAAGCCTTCTCTCCCTCCCTTCAACTGGCATGTACCATGTGCTGTCAAAGGGGTGATCCCATCCATCCACCACAAATCTAGTGCTCATTGTGGTAGAATTTCAGTACACTGGACTGTACAGAACAGGGTACCATCCAGGCTGTCAGTGAGGGGTGGGGTCCGGCTGCTGATACCACCAAACATAAGCTCAAAGAGGGACACGGAGAGGTGGAAAAAGACGGGGAAAGAGTGAAGAGGGGGGAAGACAGCACCTGAAGAGGAATATAATACGGGTAAGGAGAAAAGGGGGTGGATGGATGGAGAGAGACGGAGGAAGACAATGGGGAAAGGTCCAGAATGGTAGAAATAGATCTGCTTAGCTGCTCCGCTTTTCTTCCTCCTCGTCTTGATAGTTGAATTATTTCAGTTTGTGGCAGATTTGTTTTTGATTACATCATGTGAACATTGAGTCATGGCTCCATGGATGTCTGGATGGCTGCAGTGGTTCAGTCTAAATGAGAGATTTCTGTTGCTTTTCTAGCTCATCGTGGGCCTTGCTGAACAGAACCGACCCTGTTTCTTCAGCTTTTTCCAAAAATGCACCGCATGTTTCCCCACATTATATAACATTATTAGGTCTGTGCTGATCCGCTGACACATATTCATTTTTTATAACCAGATAATGAAACTCGAGCTTGCTTTGCAGCTTCAGTATAGATAAACAGCTAAATACAATTGGCTTTAACGTTAGCTTTTGACAGACGAGTTGATTTATTTTGCAAAAAAATTTAAAGGAAACTTATTTTATTTAAAAAATATCTAATTTTCCTGCTATAAATGTGGGAATGTTGGATCAAGTATTTGGTGCATGTTTATTTTTAAAGGGATGGATTTCAAACGTGTAAGTGTCCTTCATGATGGTGATTGCTGATGTCTTTGTGGCCAGGATGAAAGGAGACACCCCAGTGAACAGCACCATGAGTGTGGGCCAAGCCAGGAAGCTGGTGGAGCAGCTGAAGATCGAGGCCAGTTTCTGCAGGATAAAAGTAAGACAAGCAGTTTTTATTGTTAAAATTAGGCTTTTCATTCAGTTCAGTGGAACAGTTTCCACCTGGTTTGGTTTTGTCACCTCACATTCTTTGCCAAATTAACACAAGAACAATCTTCAAATGGTCTAATTACACCTTATTACATTTTTATTTTATTTTAATTATTATTACTTGGAGATGATGAATTAAGTTTCTCAGAAAGCTTAAAAATGTTTGACTGTTGGAGACTTCTGGCGTCACTCCAGTTAGATAATTAACCTAAAACTCCTGTAAATGTGTTCTGGTTCTTTAATTATTCCGTTGCTCAGCATCAGTGGGTCACACGGCCATGAGGAAGACTGCAGACTTGAGAGTTATTATCCAGAGAACGATCTCAGACATTCTGAAGAGGTAAAAGGTTAGTGTTGAGAAAGCTGGTCGTGCTGTCACCGAGCACATGAATGGAAAGTGGTAGAAAAATGTGCTGAAGCAGCAGAAATTCCAGGAAATTTGAGAGGAAATAGAGATTAAGCCCAGACAAGAACAGAAAAGAATGTAGACCTCATCAGCTGGATTATTTGTGTCAGAAAGCTTTTAGGTGTAAAGGAAGAGAGGAGACACACAATACAAATTTCTTAAGGTCAAAGGTGAAATTTCTTCCGTTTCTGATGGTTAAAGAAGCTTCCATCTGAGCGACAGAACCTTCACTGCAGTGATTTGGGTTTAATGCTGTAGTTTGGGGATTTATTTAACCCTGGAGAGTCTAATTTTGGCCATGGTTTTGTTTTTTTTTGGCTAACATTAATTGCTAAATGAAAAAAAATAATAATAATTTTAAAATTCCAAAAGAAAATGTTCCTGGCTTCTTCGGGATTTTTGCAACATTTGACCAAAATAAAACAATTCTTAAAATATGGATGTAATAAATTGTTACCTACAGCAGATGAATAATAAAAGTATTATTTGTTCTCAATTTTGGATGATTGAGTTATTTAAGTTTGTTCTGAGCTGATACTCAGTTAAACTACAAAACCCAATGTGACTTTAAAGAAGACTCGAGATTTACCAACAGATGATTGATACAACCCTTCAGGTCATTCAAAAACATTTGCTATGTTCACTTGATTAACCCCTTTGTGCACGATGTTTATCTAAATTATATAAAAACAAATTCTACAACGGTTTTTCCATTGAAGGTAGTGCTAATTAAGTGGATTAAATGGTAGCAACATATGACATGAATGGGTTAACTTGAAATCAACAATAGTAATAAACAATTAGATAAATGTTTTTTTTAATACCTTGAAAATACTTTAATTGATTTAACGTTGGCCGATCAGTGATCAGTGGGTTTATTTAAAGCAGGGGTCCCCAAACTACGGCCCGCGGGGCAGATCCGGCCCTCCTCCACATCTGGCCTGACCCCACAAACTGTTTTAGCTAAATTAGACTTTTTTTTTTCTTTTTTAGGGCTAATTTGTAATTTAGCCAGTATTTTAGTTATATGCTAGTTGTTTTGGCTAATTTACTCTTTTTGTGTAGTTTTATAGGCTAATTGGGAGTTTAACTAATATTTCAACTACATGCTAGCTGTTTTGGCTAATTTCCGCTTTTTTCAGTTTTGTAGGCTAATATGGAGTTCAGCTAATATTTCAACTACATGCTAGATGTTTTGGCTAATTTAATCTTTTAGCTAATATTTTAGCTTTATGCTAGCTGTTTTGGCTAAATTAAGCTTTTTCAGTTTTGTAGGCTAATTTGGAATTTAACTATCATTTAGCTTTATGCCAGCTACTTTTGCTAAATTAGACATGTTCCCGTGTTTTAGGCTAATTTGGAGTTTAGCTTATACTTCAGCTACATGCTAGCTGCTTTAGCTAATTTAGGCTTTTTCCGCTTTTTTAGGCAAATTTGTCATTTAGCCAGTATTCCAGTTATATGCTAGTTGTTTTGGCTAATTTACTCTTTTTGTGTAGTTTTATAGACTAATTGGGAATTTAACTAATATTTCAGCTACATGCTAGCTGTTTTGGCTAATTTACGCTTTTTCCAGTTAAGGCTAATTTGGAATTTAGCTATCATTTAGCTTTATGCCAGCTACTTTTGCTAAATTAGACATGTTCCCGTGTTTTAGGCTAATTTTGAGTTTAGCTTATACTTCAGCTACATGCTAGCTGTTTTGGCTAATTTAGGCTTTTTTCTGGTTTTTTTTGCTAATATAGCATTTAGATAATATTTCAGCTGTATGCTAGCTGCTTTAGCTAATTTAAGCATTTTCAGTTTTTTAGGCTAATTTGTCATTTAGCTAATATTTCAGCTACATGCTAGCTGTTTTGGGTTGTAATTTTGGCTTTTTTTCAAATTTTTAAGCTAATTTGGCACTTCAGTAATATTTTAATGGCCATCAGCTTCAGCAATTTCAGCTATCAACTTGAGCATTTTCAGCTATCAGCTCCAGTGTTTTCAGCTATCAATTTAAATGTCTTCAGCTATTAATCTATCACAAGTAATGCTACATATGTAGTTTTTAAAATGTTTCACCATTATTTTTTCTGTGAAAATTACCAAAATGAATTATTTTAAATTTGGCTATGTTCTTTACACAGATATGTTTTTTTTTTTAAGCCTGATGTTTACAGGTGCTCAGCTTTCTGGTGAAATCGGGATTAAACCATTACAGTTATGAAAGACATTTCCTCTTCAGTTTGGAATGTGGACAGCAGGAAGAAACTAATAGACCTCAAGATGAAACGAACGATTAAATGCAACTAAATCAAGATTAAATTAAAATGTAAACAATTTTAGCACTTTTTATGTCAGCTTATGTTCCAGCAGAGGTAAAGAAAGTGGAGGACTTTAAGGACTTAGGGTCAACAGGTCAGAGCAACAGAGAAAGAGGTGAAGAAAAGAGGCTGGAGGAAGATTTTAGGTGTGATGTCTGACCAAAGACTGTAAACAAGAGTGAAAGTGAAGGTGTGGTGAGAACAGCCATGTTGGTGGTTCAGAGACAAAGAAAGAACCGGAGCTGCTGGGGGTAGATGAGCAGAGGAGCAGATCATAGTGGATGGAGATAAATGGAGGGAAGCAGATTGAGATGGTTTGGATGATGTTGGTAACAGGATGCTGAGGTTGGAGCTTCCAGGAAAGGGGAATGGTGTAGTGAAGGAGGACATTAGAGCTGCTGTTGTGAAGTAGGGCTGGGTTGATCAACTCAATCTGAATTGATCTAAGTTTAGTAGATCAATAATTGATCCATAAAAATAGAGATCGATCAAACAGGTGTAGCTAAAGTCCGCTAGCTTGATTCTATTATGGGATTTCCCATAGGATGGCTAATGCTAACGCTAGGTCGACCTAAACATACATGGCTGACTAAATGAACATTTTATAAACTCACAGGCAGGAATTTTCCCAAATCTTTTAGGAAAAAAAATAAAAGTAACAATTTATAGTCTAAAACATAATTTTGCCTCATACTTTCTTCTTCTTCTGGAATAAGGTGTGATGCTATAGCACAATCGCCACCTAGTGGTCAAACTAAAACGCCCTCCAGGAGAGGAAGGACAATTTGAGAATCCATGAACACTGTATGCTATTAACAATCTCATTATTGTTCCACTAATACATTTTACAGTATGTGAACTGATTAATATGAACATCTTCAAAATGTATATATAAATTATTAATGTATTACCATGTAAATTTGTATCATGCTTTTAACACGTAATTTAACATTTTTTCTCCAATTTAGTTTTTAATAATCACACAAACATTTATCAATTTTCTTAACCAGCTGTATCCATTTTGAGGTCACAGGGTTTGAATTTAGGTTTTTAAAACTACAATTAACCTACATTTTAATCAGATTACCACTTTAATTCTTTACTTTTACATATTTTTTACATTTTGCCCTCTCAGCTACAAGATCAATATTTGGATCTATTATAACTGGTATGTGAAGTTCATCGACCTCGTGAACGAACATCCTCGACTCTGACCGTCTCCTCCTCAGGTGTCAAAGGCCGCGGCCGATCTGATGGCGTACTGCGACGCCCACGCCTGTGACGACCCCTTGATCACGCCCGTGCCCACCTCAGAGAACCCCTTCAGGGAGAAGAAGTTCTTCTGCGCTCTGCTTTGAGACACATCAGGGATTGTTGGGATTAAGAGTACAGCTGTACAGTATGTACAATGTATGTACAGTGTGTACATGTACTTCCAATCGAGATAAGATATCAATGTACTATAGTAACCTTGCATAAAAGCTGCCGATGTACAGTACACCACATACATCGTCTTGAGCTGTGAACATTTAGGTGAAAGAGAACAAAATTAATAATCTTCAAATTTGACTAAATTGAAAACACATTTGGGGGATTAATTAACTTTTCTGTGGCTAAAATACATCTCATTTTCCAGGATCATAGTCATTATTCTAGCAGTATTAAGACGCTTCATGTTTCCATATGGGGTCAGTGAGTAACGGAGGTGCTACCCAGCTCAGCTGCTGACGGGTCAGGAAGTCCGGCTCTCATGAAGCACCCGAACATGTGAGACCTGATCAATGAGAGGCACAAATAAGGTCATTTAATGTGAAATTTAAGGTTTTTTTTTGTATTTTTTCTTTTAAAATCCAGTCGACTGTCACTGCATTTCATATTTTCAGTTCCTGTACGTAGAGGAATGGCTGATTTCTTTCAAGGCTTAACTAAGACGTCTGCTTTTTGCCCACTTTCTTTACTCGTGTGGATGTAATGTGTGCGCGTCCAGGTGCTACAGGTTAAGCAAAAAGCACCCAACCACTGTTAAAAAGAAGAAAAATTAAGATTTTATAGTTCAAGCACATGGTAACCCATTCATTATTAGCAGTCTCTTGAGTGGCTAATTTTCTAATTTCCCTTCAGAGTTTGAGGTATTTTACAGACTGTATTAGCGTTTTAACTGTTCAGATGTGAGATTTCTCCACAGGCTAACTCTATTACCTTCCATTCAGATGAATAAGGACGTGTATGTGGACGTATGACTTTGTGAACCCTCGTTCTGGACTGTTTAAGAAATAAAACCATGTACTCTGCAGACACCATAGAAGCAGAAAGAGTAAAAACCTGACATCCAAGGGTGTCCCGCCTCATGTCCCATCATTTCATTCGAAACAAACCAAGAAAATCACGCAGAAGGACACAAACTCGCTTTTTATTGTTTCATAATAAAAGCAATATAAAAGCATTTCCTGTTAAATGACAGAACAGTCGTTTGAACACACAGCTGGTTGCTGGCAGGTCAGCAGACATGAATGGAAGATTGTATAACAGCTATTTAAAAATTCATCGACCTTAAGCGATCACACCAGCACACATTAAGGCCACTCCTGTTTAGAAGATAACATCAACTTCAGCAATGAAGACATAAATAAAAACAGTCTGTGATCATTTATCTTCATTTAAAGCCTCTGCACTCGAGTGTTGAGGTTTGTTGCATCGGCACTCCCCGTTTGCTTCAGGGTCAAACGAACTTGTGACGTTTCTTCACCAGCTGCTTACAAATCACTCCGGTTTTAGCTTGTATGACTACCTAGCTGCTACATTTCCAAACACCTTCACACAAGAAAACAAAAACGTGGAATTTACAGTACAGAGAACAGGTTTGAACTCAAATCCTTTCATGGCCTTACTGTAGATCGAGCCTCTCCACACAAACATGCGTTATTCTAAAAAATCTTAAAAAGGAAATTTCAGTGATTTAATATCAGGTGAGCCACCGCAATAAAAAGCTCCACCCTGACCAGAACAAGATAAAATATCGAAAGTGAAACAGTTATCAAGTCAAACAAGTGTAAATACATGAATGAAGCTATACGTTCACAGTCGTGCTCGTGCACATGATTGCAAACTGAACTTTGGCTGCAAATTTCACGGAGGTTACATGGGAAATTTCTGAAGGAGCAAAAGAATTGGCAGCCATGAGACCGAATGACTGTTTAGAGTGTAAATGACGCTCGAAGAGTGTATTCAGTGTAAGATCATACGGATGAATTACAGATGAATTACCTCCAAATCCCCAATATGCTGTACATGTTTGAATTGAGTAGAAAACAGTGACTGGAGGCTTATAGGAAGGCGTCACACCATTCTTTGAGGCAGCCATAGCAGTCACCTTGCTGCTTGGCATTTGCACCGCAGGTGTCTTTCAGCCAGTCCCGGAAAAGCTCCTCTTCTTTCTTTAGGACCAGAAACTGACCGAGGACGACATACGCCTGCAAGAAGAGCACACAGCGAATGATTTCCAGTCAACTCAGACAGTAAAAAAAGAAAAATAGACTACAAATCATTGTGCAACAGTGACAGGATTCGTGCTGGTACGTGAGAACTTCAGCGGTACGGAGAAGACGATTAACCAACAGGGCACTTCAGGTGTGAAACAGAAAAAACTACCTTATCAAAGCCTTTTTCTTCCAGTCTTTTGCCAAGAACTTCTCCGATTCCTGCAAGAGCCATCACAGGTTTCTCCCCCATGGGCTCAGCCACGAAGTCTTTGTGTTTTTGGGATGTTGATGACATAGCTGAGATAGAAAAAAAACAGTAAATTACAATGTTTAGGCCTTTTTTCGGGGGAATAAATTAATGATGAATAATCCAGATTTAATCCGAAATTATATTGATAAAAATCAGAACGATGACAAATTGTTAATTTTTAAAGAAGTTTCCTAGGAATCTAATAAGTACAGGGATATACATTGTGGTTAACCGGAAGTTGGGTGCAATTATTGTGTCCTTGGCGTTATTAATGTAATCTAATTATTAAAAGTTGCAACTTTACTTTAAAGGGGTTTAGCCGCAAAAGGAATTATTAAAGCAAATAAACTAAAAGACCAGAAGGTGTCTCAGGTTTGGCCAGAACTTTTATCTTTGTTTAACCTAACAGTCATTTAACGGAACCCCCCCAGGCCCCCCTTCTTCTCCGAATTGAATTGCGCGCGAGACACGACTCCGAGCTAATCGTTTTAGCTCAAAACAGCTGACCTGCTAACGCTCAAAATTACATAATTTATGCTTCACGTGTTTATCAGTCACCAGGTTCGTGAAATTTTAAAATTGTTGCTCAGCTTGACTAAACCTTAAAGAGAAGATATTTAAAATTAGCGCTAAGAGACCTGCGGTCGGGGATTCTCTATGCTAATGTAGCACTACGTCGACATAGCTCATATTTCCGCTCTTTGCTACGTATCGTCGTCTAAAACTTAAAGATAAAGGACGCTTTAGAATTACAGAAGGGTTTAATGTGATCATACCGTTCGCTGTCCCGTCAAAACCACACAGTAAAAGTTGATGAAGCCCGTAGCTCTTGGACTTTCTGTTTCAAGCTAAACACCGGCGACCACAATGCAACGCGGCTGCGTCGTGACGTAAAAGTGGGCGTTGCAGCGCTGACGTTCAGGAGGAGTTGTCGAAAGGGAAATATCTTTAAACTGATTAAATTAAGTTCCTTGGCTTTGTTTCCAGAGATAACATAACTTTTAGAATCATCCTCTGTTGTAGTTTAAACTTCAGTCTAGCACGTTGTTTTAATTCATGAACAAAAAATAATGTATTATTTATTATATTAGGTTAATTTCTGTCCTTTGATTTAATTTAAAAAAATTAGTCATGTGCAATTCTTCCCCTCCGTTTGGAACATTTGTCTTTAGATTTCAGTCACACTATCATCTCTGGAAAATGAAGAAATGTCAAAGACTGTTCAAAAATGACCTGAATTAGAACGTTTCTAAAGAAGAGATTTTTCATGCACGTTTGACCCTGGATCTAACACTGCATTAAGTTTAACATTTTGATCTGATCAATAAACTGATTATTTTCCACTTGCTGTGGAAAAAGGCCTAACTTTTGCTTCATTAGTGCTCTCTGTAATTTATGTTAAGGTTTATTTTTTGTTACATCATAAGTTGTCGTCAATTGGCTCGCTTGGTGGAGATCAGATCAGCTGAAATAAGTCATTCATGACCAGAGCTGGATAGTAACAAGTTATATTTATTCAAGTAACTTTTGGAATAACTGTACTCCTCCAGATAGTTTACCCACATTATACTTTTTACTTTTACTCATGTAGATTCATGACAATAAACCAGTACTCTGTGCTAGATCAGATTGATTACTTAGTTTAAAACTTTTGCATTATCACAGCCCCTCAAAATAAGTAAAACAAATTTTCACATTTCGGAAATTTTTCTATGAATAAGAAAAAAAAATCTGTCAATGGGGTGAGAAAATACAAAAAATTTGATTTTTTTTCATGAAACAAGGATCTTTTTACTTTAAGATTCTGTTTTTGCAGTCTTCTCCACAGAGACACACCAGATAACTGAACTGTATACTTGTGCAGGTATAAATAATTCAGCTTGGACCTGTGGAGCCACACCGAACGCATGAGTGCAGCAAACTTTAACACCGTTGGGACGTCCAGGGAAATCCCAGAGACAACAATCTGTTTATCATGTTTCTATAGCAGAAGGTGTGATGCAGGTTTCTTCTCAAATAGAGAAAAACAAAAAAACTTAATAAGAAATGCATACAGACATTCACCCTCATGTTTTTAGCATTTCAAATATTGTAACCAAGAGGACGTTTATCTCAAAATTTGTATTTAAATAAGTTGTAGACCCCAAAACAAACAGTGAGACCAGTAACTAATTTAATTAAATTATTTGATGAACTCTACTAGCATTTGTTCTAAGGAAACTTGCAAGAACAAATACATCCTAATAAAAACAAAAACAGTGTTTTATTGCTTTTAGAAAGAATTTTATTTGCTACAAATAAACAAAAGAACAGTCTAGAAAAAGCTCCCCGTGTCATAATTGTGCGTATGGCTTGCCTTCCAGCTCTGACACAAGCGTTCACTTTACAATTGCATTAAACTTTGGGAAAAGAGGAAACAGTGCATCTTTTACAGTGGCTGTTGGTTAACGGTTCTGGTTCAGTACACCCGTGTGGAGGCTACAGCTCCGACATGATGTTGGAGGCCAGACTGCAGGTCAAACCGGTGCCATCCGGCTCCACGTTGATCTTCTTCACCACTCCGTCCTCCACCAGCATCACATACCTGGGGATCAGGTCAGAGCTGGAGTTAGCTTCAGCTTAAAAATCCCAAGTGGACTCCAGGACTAAAAAGGTAAAACAACAGCTACCTCTTAGAACGTTTGTTTCCCAGCACCTGCACAATCTGATCACTGTCCAGTAACAGGTCAACGGCCTAAAAAACAGAACAAAAGACGGATCAGAACACAAAGTACAACATTTACCTGTATGTGCTTTCTGCACGGAAAATGTTTTTACCTTCGTGAATGCTCCAGTCGGATCAGCCAACATTCTGACCTGCAAAGCAAGAAGAGTAAACTCCAGTTTTTATATTACAGTCTATATAATGCAGACAGGAGTGCATACTTTGCCCTCTGCTCCGTGCTCCTTCCCCCATGCAGCCATGACAAACGCATCATTGACAGAGATGCACGCCACTTCCTGTATGCCTTTGCTTTTCAGGCTCTGAGCTTCCTGCACAAAACCTGGGAGGTGAGTCTGGAACGACAACAGCAGATGAAATCATGAGCGGGCACAAAGATCGCTGCATGCAAATCAATAACAAGCAGAGTCAAGTGACGCTTTACCTTAGAGCAACCTGGAGTGAAAGCTCCAGGGACAGCAAAGAGGACCCCCTTTTTTCCCTTAAAGAGCTGATCCATGGACACCTTCTTTCCTGGCTCCCCCTCATCAACTTCCACAGCCGGAAGAGGCTCACCAACCTGTAAATGAGTCAACAGTAATAATTATAACAATAAGAGAAAAACAGCAACATCTAATTTATTTATATCATTAATGTTACTTTGATAAATGGAATAGATTTAATCTAATTTATGCTAAAGTATATTTGTTTTGTTTGTTGTTATCATAATTTAGAAAAAAATGAGGCAACACAGTAGAAAGGAAATTTGTGTACCAAGTCAAACGTTTAATTAAAATAAAAACAAAATCTTTATGAATATTTTGTTCCTAATTTAAAAAAAACATCTTTGCAGGATAAAATGGGCAATACTACCAACGACCACTTGAGGGCGACAAACTCACAGAAAAAGACAATCCATAAAAGCCCGTTTTTACAAATAATGTGATTTTTTATAAATATCGATGCTCGTATTTCATCACTCAAACCGCAATTTGTGTGATATTATATGTTCCAATACAAATAAACGCGTTTTTTTTTTATATTATACGCAATAATACATATACGATGTTTGGCGTATGCAAACAATCTTTGACAAAAATGCGACAGAAAACTTCCGAAAGATTTCGAATAAACATGTAAGTTTTATTAAGAGCTACTATAGGCGAAAAAACAGCATAAAACTGAAGATAGCTATTTATCCCGAAAAACAATAAATAGTGGAAAACTTAGCGGAAACACGAATGGTATTTATAGAGCCCAAATATGGACTTTAGGTATTGGATGGTCACTATATCGCTAATAAATGTAAAATATGAATCTCTACGCATTTTTCCGTAGTAAATTTAGATTGAATTCTGCTCAAATGTTTACTATAGGCTGATGCTTTAATGCTGCAAATGAAAAGTCCCTCTTTGCTCCGCCTGGTAGCGGCTGCTGTTAGCCGCGTTAGCATGTTATGCTACAAACGGAACAAAACCTCATCCTGCGGCTTCATTCCAAACACATGACCCGCCCATGACCGTCTCTACAGCTGGAGGGAGAACAACAGGAGCCGCAGCGGCACGTTTGGTTACCTGAATCGGCATTCTGGAGGAGGAAGAACCGTGCAGAAGTCTGTGAAGCAGCGGCCCGCAGTGCCTGATGGGACTGGATCTGGTGAGGAGCATAGCGTCGCGCAGAGACGCTCACGCGGGAGCAGCGCTCAGGGACGGGCGTGCTGAAGGAAGGGTTCACCTTCAAACCGAGGCGGAACGGGCTCCTCCAGTCTAACGGGTTCACGGGGTCGCCCCGCTTCACCGTAAAGACTTAAAATAGCTTCATGTTAATTGGCTCGTTAATCCGAACGCAGGTCTGAACCGGCTAAAAGTGGTTTAAACAAATCGGAGGTGATGCCAAAACATTTGAATACGGAATGTATTCGTGAAGGTTGAATGAAGAACCATTGTGCTGAATATAGAACCGGTGTTACTTCAGGACAGCATGTTGATCAAATAATCAGATTACAAAATATCTACAATAATCCGATTGGATCCATTACACGCCCTTTATAATTGGAATAACCCTGATTTACATCCTTCAGGTAATAATCAGATTTATTTCATAGTTTCTGTGTAGATTTATGACTCATTAGCTTCTGGTCTCTCGTTCCTAAAATGAGATAACAAGCAAATATAGGAAATCAGATTATTCTGTTTATATGATCACTTGATAATCAGGATTGGTAGTTTGCATGTAAAATGACACACATCATATTAAGCGATAATCTAATTCAAGTCCTACTCAAATCATCTTCTGATCTACGGTAAAATTGTTCTCAGGGAAATTTTGTATTATGATTGTGCCACTTTGAAATATATATATATATATATATATATATATATATATATATATATATATATATATATATATATATATATATATATATATATATACGTGCTAAATTGTAGGACATAGTTTCTGCAAAATTCACCTGTGTTGAGGGCAGGACTGTTGGTCCAGAAGAATTGATCTATTTGTTTGCAAGTAGATGTATAAACATTCTAAGAAATTTCAGAAATGTAACCTTTATATATGACATTTAAAGTATTTATGAGCAAAATAAAAACCCTCAGAAAGGACTAAATAATTAACTAAACTAGTCTGTTTATCTATTTGTGACTTCATTTCGATCCAAATAAAGTCAATTCCAGCTCATTTTTTAAAGAGCAGGAACAAAAACACCATGTTCTAAAAATAGACAGAAATAATGCAGCTGTGCTACACTTAATAATTCAATGTATTCACTTATTTATTTGGTTTGGATTTTTTTTCTGTAAAAAGACAAAAAAAAAAAAAAAAAAAAAAAACTTGTAGGAATTGTCTTGAGGAAGTTTGATTTTACCGCTCCCTAGTGGTTGATGCCCCTTACTGCAAGAACTTACATTTGATCCTTTTCCACTTCTATCAATGTTAAAAAAATATGATTTCCTTCAACTTTATTAACTTTTAATAACATATAAAGGAACAATTTGAAAACACACATTTTTTTATGATTTTTTTTATACTAAAACTATTAAAATAAATCAAAAAGTAAAAACAAATCATGCAAAATGATGGCTTGAATCTGTTTCCTTGAGAAACATCAAAGGTGGAAAATTACTGGTTAATAATATTGCACCAATGCAGGATGGGAGATGAGAGCCTGGCAGGAGTTCAGACAGCCGGATCAGGGGGGACACATTGTGTTCTCCTCAACAGCAAATACACAATTTGGTGTCTGCACAAAACACTCAATCTTATTTATGTTTTCCCTTTTAGATATTTAGTGTTTAATATGAACTAAATGCATTTTTTCTCCATTTAAAAATCTGTTTGCTTCCGTTTGTCGATGCATTCAAACCATGTTGAACGCGCACGTGTGTAAACAGCCACAGAGATGACAGCCGTAAATATGTGGTGGTGGTGTGTCCGTTTATTCCACATCACAAATCACCCACAATGATCCACTTCTGTTTGCATCAGAGACGCGTGAAGAGCTCACGTTACCGTTTC